>NW_011888982.1:2315486-2318519 GCF_000151845.1 Pteropus vampyrus
AATATATTGATGTGCGATAATCTTTAAATTTATATAAACTGGGTTGAAACTTTTATATCGTGACATCAGAAGCAACACAATTTGGGATAAAATAGACTTTACTAAAATAAACCAACCAGGTATTAAAACATAAACAAACAAACAAAAGCAAAAACAGGTCCTCAACTGAGTGTGTGTGTGTGTGTGTGTGTTTGTGTGTGTGTGTGTGTAGGAGTGTTGGTATCCATAGTTGCTAAAATATATTTTCAACAACAAAAATATTATGTGACATGCAAATTAAAAAATGAAGCATGATTCATATCGTGGAGCTGTATGTCTGGGTTGACGAGGGAGGAAGGCAACAGAAACTTCTTTTAAAAGGGTCTAGACAAAAATTTCAAAGCAGTCATTAAAAATATGTTCAAATAACTAATTAAAACTGTTCAAAGAATTATAGAAATGAATAATTTCTTATTAAATGAAAAAAGCAATGAAGAAATACAAATTATTTTTCTTAAAAAACACCAAATGGAAATTCTGGAGTTAAAAAGTACAATAATCAAAGTAAAAAAATTTGTAAAGCTCAACAATAGATTTGAGCTAACTGAAATAAGAATTAATAAATTTTAATAAAGATTAATAGATATTATTCAATTTGATGACAGAGAGAAGAATAAAAATAAAATAAAAGAGACTCAGAAAACCAGATAGACAGCAGAGATAAATTAAAAGAAAAACATTCAAAGATATAATGTCTGACAGTTTTTCAAATTTAAAATAAAAACTTTACACATACACGAAGCTTAATTAACTACAAATAAGATAAACACAGATATTCATACCGAGATATATTATAGCCATAATGTTGAAAAACAAAGATCAAAAAAACAAATTGAAACAAGAGCAAAATGATTCATCACATACAATAGAAATCAAATATGATTAACTTTTCAGTTCTTAACAGAACTAATGGGGACAAAAATATACTCTGATGATACATTTAAAACATTTAAGAAAAAACCATGAATATTATGTTCAGTAAATCTATACTGCAAAAATAAAGGTGAAGTAAATTTTTTGTCAGAAAACACAAAAACAGAATTTGCTGCTGTAAACCTACCTCAAAAGAAATACCAAAATAAAGCCGTTGGGCTGAAAATAAGTGACAATAGATATTGTTTTGACCATAAAGTGAGTTCTCTAGTCATTATAAACATTGAGAGGGCTTCTTCAGGTAAGGGTAATGTTTTCTAATCATATTTTAGCCACAGAAGAGGCAGTAGTATGTCCACAGGGAAAACTTCAGTCCAGTGAGAAAACATTACAAGATATATTTATATTCATGAGAAGTGTACTATTTAAATTAATTTACCAATCCTCCAATGATCCATTAGGCAATTTAAAGTGTCCTGGGGGCAGTGTGAAAAATTTTCTCTGGATTATATTTTGGACAGGTGGGACAAGCAAAGTAGATGCTTTTTGAGGCCTCATTAATACTTCCCCACAAATACTGATTTATGAGTATTATCATTTTATCAGTAGACCAATGGTTTAATACATGTACAGTAGTCAATAATAGGTACTATATGGCTTCTTTTAAACCAGGTTTTTATGTGGTCCAAACAAAGTTGTTTGTTTGCGTTTTTATCAAACCAGCAGCCATTAGATTGCCAATATTGCTTTTTTCTGGTGCTGATCGTTGAGTATGTCTAGTCAGTTTCTCTAAATCAACATATGGGGGTGAGTTACTTTGAACCATGACAGAGGTTTGGGGTTTATCCCCCTTTACCAGTGTTTTGGTGGAAATGTCAGCAACGTGATTCCCCTCAGTTTCCAGAGATCAAATTTAGAATGCCAAAGTGGCTGGCAATTATTACTATGACATCTAACAATTTTTTTAACATAAAAGCCATTTTAAATTTTATTCCTGCTGGAAGTAAGAAAGCCTTGCTGTTTCCATAGCATTCCAAAGTCATGATACCCACTGTCCATATGGATATTAGTAGTTTTGCCCTTGGCTAAAATGCAGGCCAAGTAAGAATGTATAATTCAGCCTTTTGGGCCAAAGTGGCCAAGGACAAATGTGCTGGCTCAATGATATAAGTAGAGCAATAGCATACCAAACATAATATTTACCATTTTCACCTTTTAAATAAGAAGCATCAGCAAAACCTGAAAACCCAACGTTGTTTTCTATAAATTATCCTGAGGGATCAAAAGGTAACTTATTAGAGTCAGTGATGAGGAATATTGTCCATAGGGTATGGAAGAAGGGTGTCAGAGTTAAGATCATTACAGTGAGAAAGAGTTATGTGAGGAGTGGTTAGGAAGAGGATTTCATGGTAGGTAAGATGGTTCGCTGGAAGGTGTTGAGTGTGGTGAGAATTCAGGAGGGCTTCTACTGAATGGGGGTACAAAGATGGTTAGAAGGGATTCCATGACTATTTCTTTGGGAATCTTAACTAAATGGACAATGGAAGGAATGGCTCTGAGGCAAAGCAGGTATCCTCGTGCCACAGGATCCAGCTGCTGACTGTAGTACTCCATGCGGTATGATGATCTCTCCAAGAGCATTTCTCTCCTTCTCAAAAAAAAAAAAAAAAAAAAAAAGGAAGTTGATAATTAGGTGTCCAAGGGCATGAGGTTTATCAAGCTTTATTTTAATACGTTAAAAGCTAGGCCATCCTAATCTTTCCAAATAATAAGGTTGGGTTTGCTATTTTTTTTATTTATTTTTTATTAAAAAATATGGGGGTTTGGCCATAAGAGAGGAGTTTGAAATCTACTGTGACAATAACTAACTAGCCTCCCAAAACTTAAAATTGGTGCTTAATTTTGGGTTTTGGGAACTACAAGATGCCATGAAGCCTATCCGAATTTAGGTGCAGTGCTTGTTTTGCAATCAGATGCCCTAAATGACAAACGAGATTAAACAAACTGCAGTTTCTCCCTAGAAATATTATGCCCCTTTGAGGATAAAAGCTTTAGCAGGTGATGCTCCCTTCCTGTGAAGAGGCTTGTGAAAGGAAGCCAAAAAGCAAGCCATCTATATAT
>NW_011888982.1:2319519-2321465 GCF_000151845.1 Pteropus vampyrus
TCTATTACACCTCAGTTTTATTCTGTGGGTATGGAATTATAAATGTATCATTTCTTCTTTATAATTTTCAAATGAGCTTTTGGTAGTTACTACCTTATTTTTTTTAAATTTGGATTTATGTAATATAATGAAAATAATAATAACATGAAATTAATATTTATTAGGTGCATAAAAATGACTCACATATAGTGAGTTCTTACCTATAACAAGTCCTTTACTGTATAATTTATAGTTTATCTCACTTAGTCCACATAACAGTTCTGTGAAGTTATCACCTTCATTTATAAGCAATGAGGTGAATGCTTAGAAATGTTTAGTGTGATTGTTTTACAGAGTCTCCAAAGATAGCCACCATTCATTCCTCTCCCAACCTTTTTGCAGACGTGTTAAGAAGTGACTTTAATTTTTAGTTTATAACTTGGCCTCGAGCCTTACTTTGACCAACAGACTTTGGCAGAAGTGATGCTGTGCCAGATCCAGTCTTAGACTTTAAGGGTTCTGGAAGTTTTACAGGGTAGCTGACCACCAGGCTCTAAATAAGTTCAGGCTGAAATGTTGAATGGAGAGACACCATGTGATAGAGAAAGAGAAGGACAAAAACAGAGAAAGAGAAAGAGAACAAAAAGAGCTTGAGAGAGAGAGAGAGTTGCAGGGGAACACTGATGCACCTAACATGCGAGTGAAAACATAAGTGAAGAACTTTTGGCTTTTCTAAGCTAGTACAATCACCAGCTAAACAGTTGTATAAATGACCAGTCCAATGACTCATGGCTACAAGAATTGCTCACATGAACCCTGCTTAAATTCCTGACCTACAAAAGTATAAAAAAATAATTAAAAAGTTGTTATTATTTTAATCCACTAAGCTTAAGGGGGTTTGTTATACAGATATAGGGAACTGAAATCTTAACCTAAATTCACAGAGCTACTTTATGCAAAACTGGAAGTCCTCCAAAGTATATCTGAATCTAGAGTTTGAGCTTTTAACCAGCACTCCAATTTACCTTATATTATTATAATCTGAGTGCACAGTAGATGGATTGAAACCATTGTTAAATTCATTGTTCTTCATAATAAATAAAACATAAATAGAATATGAGAACACTTCCCATGCAGCAAAATAACCTACAAAATGACTAAAATCCAGACAAATATATTAAAAAATCAATAGAATCACTGATGCTAGCAAGAAAACAAATGAAGAAAGAAGAAACACATGAAATTGAGAGTAATTATTTAAAAACCTAGATTTATCTCACTCTTGCTGTCCTAAAGATCCTTCCCAAGTTATATAATCAATATTTCTCTCCTAAGATATTTCCCCATTATGTATCTCAAAGAGTCTGCAAACTTCTTATATTCCTGTGATAAATACTGAGAAGAGAAATTCAGCACCATTTTTCATTATTCAACTACCTTCTGAACACTCTCATTTGGCTTTTCTCTTACCTATAGCCCCAAAGAATTTCTGATGTAACTTTGTTTTGCTCATACATAAAAATGTGTTTAATTTGGTTCTATTAATGAAATACTGCTGAAGAAACTTGATGACAAAATTATGCCATTAATTTTTATTAGATATATAATGCATTAACTACTTTAAAGAACTTTCACACTTATACTATCATGAAGAGACAATTTTTTAGAGCAAGACACAGTTAAAATAAATAAAGAATTGTATCGAGTTTCTTAAAGCAAGCCTGTAATGCAGGACCAATAAGTACTGTCCTTATTTTGTAGAAAATTACATCGAAACATAAGGCAAAAAAATCTAAGCAGCCAGTTAGGCCAACTGGTCAGCTCAGAGCTGCACCAACACAAGGCTTCAAAACTTCTCTTCCTTTACTCTATTTTGACATCTGATACAGTATGAAATATAGTCTATGCCTTTCTCAGCACCTCACCACTGATCTTTGTTCCCATTTTTCTGATGATGTAGTCAAAAA
>NW_011888982.1:2321515-2327479 GCF_000151845.1 Pteropus vampyrus
ATTTGGTTCTATTAATGAAATACTGCTGAAGAAACTTGATGACAAAATTATGCCATTAATTTTTATTAGATATATAATGCATTAACTACTTTAAAGAACTTTCACACTTATACTATCATGAAGAGACAATTTTTTAGAGCAAGACACAGTTAAAATAAATAAAGAATTGTATCGAGTTTCTTAAAGCAAGCCTGTAATGCAGGACCAATAAGTACTGTCCTTATTTTGTAGAAAATTACATCGAAACATAAGGCAAAAAAATCTAAGCAGCCAGTTAGGCCAACTGGTCAGCTCAGAGCTGCACCAACACAAGGCTTCAAAACTTCTCTTCCTTTACTCTATTTTGACATCTGATACAGTATGAAATATAGTCTATGCCTTTCTCAGCACCTCACCACTGATCTTTGTTCCCATTTTTCTGATGATGTAGTCAAAAACTGAATGGAAACATTTGATTCTGATAATTAATTCTCTATTGACACTAAATAAATATCTCAATTCATTTATTTCACAAATATTTGTTGTCTTAAAAATAAAGGAATAATGAAAGTACTCTAATCTCTAGGAGGTTTCTATCTAGTGGATGAAAAAATAGACACAAGTCAGTGTGAAGACAAACATGAAATTTATATTCAAAGTAAGATGAAAGTACTGAAAAAGATTGATTTTACTAAATAATATATACATCTGGTTGCTTAAATTTTAGAATATCTGAACACATAAATATATTTCTTCAGCCAAATAAAACCTCAACAGCTGCTTCTAAAGAGTACAGGACATATATTCCTGGGATTTTAAAAATTTGTGTTTTGTTTTACTATATCTGACAGCTTGAATGCAGAACTTCTAACAACCATAAACCATTGTAGTGCAATTTAGTTTTGGGAATTTGTTCTAATGTGAAAACTCTACTTGACCATTTTCCCACTTGTCTATAAAGAGTTGTTATGAGCTATATTTTCTTGCAAATGTGACCATGGTGAAAAAAAAAAAAAACCAAGGGTAACCAGAGCAGACAGTTATCAGTAAAGATTGTAAAACACTAGATTGCCCAAGATTTTTCTTAACTTGAAATTGAGAGAGGATGCTTTGATAGACTACATATGTGTATACCTCTTAATTTAGAATTATAGAAAAGTAGGTGTAAACTTCGCCAAACACAGAAATGGATATCTTATTTTCTTTTCAAAAATCATAAACTCGAATGTGAAAGAATATTTGCTATTAGTTATTTTTAGGTCACCAACAAACATAAAATTATCAGTTTGTCAATGAGATCTCTGCAATTACAAGAATAAAACCAAAGAAAGTGTTAAAAAATTAAATACAATGGGCACTGAAATACCATTTTCTAAAGGATTAAAATCTTCCTTTGAAATGCTACAGGCAAAAACTCCTGGTGTTGTGTTAAATGAATATATACGTCTGTATGCAGTTCAATAAGAAAGGCTGTTTTGTATAGAAAAACAGCATGAAATCAGGAGACAAGGGCTTCCTTCTTCATCCCGATACAAATTTGCTTTGATTATTTAGCCAACTAAATTATTCTAGGATTTAATTTATGCCATGTTAGACAATTAACTTCATAATTTTCAAAACCATTCTACTAGATAGAAAAAAGTAACTGAGATATAATTGAGCTATTCACTTGGAGTAAGGTCTACATTGAAATTTTGTGTCAGGAAATTTACGAGCTCATCGTAGGCAAGTCATTTCAAATATCTAAGCTTCAGTTTTGAAATATTCAATTGTGGACAATGATACCTAAATTTTCAGTGTTTTCTAACTCAAAGAAAATATTTTTTTGAAAGAAGACATTTTAAAAATTCATTATATCTCAATACAAGTTTACTGATTGTTCATCAATTAATTATATGATGTCACCAATGATTCTTATTGCACAGTTGTTTCTATTAATGGGGTTAACTTTGACTTGCTCATATTTCTTAGTGTTTATGACTCACAAGCATGAGGACTGAAATACTGTATTATGTTCTCAAGGTCCATTTGCATCTCTTTAAAAAATGCATATTAGAAAAGTAAAACCAATATCTTGCCTCTAGTCAGAAAGAGTATCATAATTAAGACTATCATAACTACAATAAAGACTAAAAATGATCTGAATAAAGTTTTCTTACTAAAGAACTTCTGCTAATATTTCTAGCAACATAAGTCTACTGACAACAAATTCCTTCAATTTTTGTTTGAGAAAGTATACTTTCTTCAATTTTGAAAAATAATTTTTCAGGGTACAATACATTAGGCTGGTGAATTTTTTTCTGTTAACACTTCAAATATTGCTCTCCACGCTCTTCTTGTTTGTACTGTTTCTTAGGAGAAGTCAGATATAATCTTTGTTTCACTATGAGTGCTTTTTCCCCCTTTGACTTATTTAAAGATTTTCTTTATCTTTAAATTTCTATAATTTGAAACAATTTATTGAGCTATTTTTTGGTATTTATCCTGATTGGTGTTCTCTGAGCTTAACATTAATTTGAGGAAATATCCAGTCATTATTTTTTAAACATTTCTTCTATTCAATTCTCTCTTTCAGGTTTTCCCATTATGCATATATTATACCTTTTAGTGGTCTTACAGTGCTTGGATATTTGGTTCTGTTTTTTGTTTTGTTTTGTTTTGTTTCAGTCCTTGTTCTCCTTGTGTTTTGCTTTCAAAGCATTGTACTGATACATCCTGTACCTCAGAGATTCTTTTCTTAGCCATGACTGGTAGACTAATAAGCCCATTGAAGGTATTCTTCATCTCTGTTACAGTTTTTTTTTTTTTTATTCTTTCTTAGGACTTCCATCTTTCTGCTTACATTACTCACCTGTTCTTGCATACTGTCTACTCTGTCCATTTTCTTTGCGTATTAATTATAATTGTTTAAATTTTCTATCTGAAAATTTTAACATTCTTGTCATGTCTGGTTTTGATGCTTGTTTTGTCTCTTCAAATTGTGTTTCTACCTTTTGGTATCCCCTTTAATTTTTTCTTGATAGCCATATGTAATGTTCTGCGAATAAGAAACAATTATAAAGAGGTTTTTGTTGGTGGGGTTTGGGGGACAAAGAATTGTCTTATAGTATTATGATCAGGTTTCAGTCTTTTAGTGGGTCTATGCTTCTGGACTGTGAACCTTACAAGTGTTTCTCAGTTTTTTTCCTCCCTTTTAGGTGAAATAAGATGGCTTCAAATAAACTAAAACTGGTTATTTCCCTTCCCCAGGTCTCTTAGGCTCTGACAATATTTCTGCAGCTTACGCTCTAGTTAACTAGTTTCCCTTGGGAGCAGGCTTTTTTAAAGATAACAAGAGTGCTCTGGCATCTTTCAAAATGATTCCTTATTCCCTTCCCATACCAGAAATCTGAGGGGATTTTTTCTTTGAAATTTACTCTGAGAACCTGGTAAAATTTACTCCTGAAAGTAAATCTTACAGTATTGTGGGAGTTACTCCTTCCCCCCAGGATTAGGTCCCCCTAGAATCTTTAACTCTATGTTGCCCACACTGAAATTCCAGCAATTCATCAATTACTATTCACATTTTGCTATCCCAGAACTGGTTCCTCTGATGGTTTTCATTAGCTCCTATCTGTTCTGGGAAGCTCCAACTCCATGTATCCTCTTCTGTCACTCTAATTTCACAGGGTAGAGTTTTGCCCTGTGCACTCTCCTCTTTTAAGGACCCAAGAAAAGTTATGAATTTTTCAGTCTGTTCAGCTTTTTATTTGATGTTATCTGGTTTTATATGTAAGTGCCTTACATATAAAACCAGATAAACTGAAAATATGGTTTGCCTTTTCATCATCATAAAATTGTCTTTCAAAAAGCAGAACTTTAAAAATGATGAACAGTTTATATATATTTTTTTAATTTGTCAATGTCATGTCTGAGAAATCTTTGTCTAATTTGTAGTCAAAAACATTTTCTCCTGCTTTATTTTTCCAAAAGTAAGTAATATTTGTTTTACAGATAGGCTATGAATCATTTTTTTTTGTTTTTGTTTTTGTTTTTTGCTTTGCTTTTGCATATGGATATGTAGTTGCTCCAGTGATGTATATACACATGTAAGTTTATATATGTATGTATTTATGTGTATGTATGTGTATTATTTTTTGGAAAAATTATCTTATTGCATTGATTTGCCTTTAACTTTTCTTGAAAATTCATGTTAACCATATACTTATGGATGCAAAAAAACATTCTACAGTATTCGATTGCTATATTTTTTATCATAATGCCAATGCTACATTTTTTTTTAATTTTTAGAATAGGCCTTGAGATAGGATAGACATTGCTAGTCCTCAAAATTTCTTCTTTTTATTATATTATTAAAAGTTATTTTTATTTCCATACGATTGACAGAATCTGCCTGTTGAAATCTACAAAAAGTCTGCCAAGATTTTTATTGGTATTATATTGAATCTGCAGATCAATTGGTAAAGAACTGAAATCTTAAAAATATTTAGTTTTCCAATCCATAAAATTGGTTTATTTTTATTTATTTAGGTTTTAATTCATCTCAGAAATATTTTGTAGTTTTAATTAGGTCCCGTATATATTTTATTAGCTGTATCCTTATTTATTATTTTTAACTATTTCATGTTATTTTAAAACTATTTTTTCTTTAATTTAAATGCTCAGTTGTCACTACTATATATAAACACAATTGATTTTCCTACTGATATAAAATTCTGCAACTTTGCTAAACTTATTTATTAGTTCTAATAGAATCTTCATAGAGTCCATAAGATTTTTCAGTGTCAATCACGCCATCCAAATAATGAAGACAATTTTAATTTCTTTCCAATCTAGAAACATTTCCCCCTTTACTTTATCATACAAGTTAGAAGCACCAATATAATGATGTTTCCAAATAGTGAGCAAAGTTATTTTTATCTTGTTCATGATCCAAAAGGACAAGTCTTCAATCTTTCACCATCATGATGTTATCTCCTGTTTCCTATGTGTCCTCCCCATCTGTCAGGTTGAAAAATTTCTTCTATACCTAGTATGCTAAAACTTTTTATCAACAATGTATACTGAGTTTTGTCAACTGAAGTTTCTGCTTCTATTGACATTATTCAATTTCTCTTTACTAATTTGTTAATGTTATGAATTACGATGGTGTTTTTTAAATAGAGCCTAACTCCAGTCATCGAGCAAGTCCCACTTCTTCATAAAGTGAATTTTGTTTCCATTTTTCTTTATGTATTTATTTTGTTTCAGATTCTACATATAAGTGAAATCAAATGGTATTTGTCTTTCTCTATCTGACTTATTACATTTAGCATAATAAACTCTAGATCCACCCATGGTTTCTCAGATAGCTTCATTCATTTTTATGGATGCATAATATTCCATAATATATATAACATATTCTTTACCTATTCTTCTATCAAGAGATAGAAGTTCCTTTCATATCTTGGCTATTGTAAATAAGGTTGTGATGAACATGAGGGTGTATATACTTTTATAAATTAATATTTTGGTTTTCTTTGGATAAATACCCAGAAATGAAATTGCTGGGTCAGATGGTAGCTCTATTTTTAATTTTTGGGAAAACTTCCATAGTGGCTATACTAATTTGCAGTCTCACAAGGGGTCCCTTTTCTATAAATTATCACTAACACTTGTGTTTTGATTTACTGATGATAGCCATTGTGAAAAGTGTGAAGTGACATTTCATTGTGGTTTTATTTTGTATTTCCCTGTTGATTAATGATGCAAAAATCTATTTTCATACGCCTGTTTATCATCTATATGTTCTCTTCTGGGAAATATCTATTCAAGTTCTCTGCTCATTTTATAATTGGATTTTTTTGTTTTGTTTTGTTTTGGTGTTAAATTGTATAAGTTCCTTATATATTTTGGATATTAACTTGTAATTGGGTGTATCATTGGTAAATATATTCTTCCATTTAGTAGGTTGTCTCTTCATTTTGTTGATGTTTTCCATCACTG
>NW_011888982.1:2327939-2329591 GCF_000151845.1 Pteropus vampyrus
TCCTCCTCCTCCTCCTCCTCCTTCTTCTTCTTCTTTTTCTCTCTCTCTCTCTCCACCGCCTCTTTTCTTTCTATTTTTGTTTTGTTTCACCAGAGAAAAAATATACAAAAAATTACTAAGAACATTGTCAGATAATTTTCTCCTAGAAGTTTTATGGTTTGAGATTTTACATTTAAGTCTTTCATCAATTTTGAGTTTATTTTTATATGGTGTAAGAAAGTAGTCTAGTTTTATTTTCTTCATGTATCTGTTCAGGTTTTCCAACACTATCTATTGAAGAGATAGTCTTTACTCCATTATATATGCTTGCTTTCTTTGTCATAGAGTAATTGACTATATAGGCATGGGTTTATTTGTAGGCTCTCTATTGTGTTTCACTGATGTATTTATCTGTTTTTATGTCACTACCATGCTGTATAAACTGTTAAAACCTTATAGTATACTTTGATATCAGGTAGCACAATACCTCCAACTTTGTTCTTTTTCAATATTGCTTTGGCTATTCAAAATCTTTTGTGGGTCTATGTAAATATTAGCATTATTTCTTCTAGTTCTGCAAAGTCATTGAAATCTTCATAAAAATTGTATTGAATTGGTATATTGATTTAGGTAGTATGGACATTTTACCAATGTTAATTCTTCCAATCTCTGAACACAGTATATTCTCTCACTTATTTTTATCTTCTTCAATTTCATTAATATCTTATAGTTTTTTCAAGTACCGATTTTACTTCCTTGGTTAAATTTATTCCTAGGTATTTGATTATTTTGATAAAATTGTAAGTGGAATTATTTTTATAATTTTTCTTTATGATGATTTGATGTCGGTGTATAGAAATGCAAACAATTTCTGAATGTTAATTTTGTATCCTGCTATTTTCATGAATTTATTTATTTGTTCTAATGTTTTTGAGGGCTGGAGTCTTTAGCATTCTTTCTCTATAGTATCACAATGTACAAATAATGACAGTTTTACTTTCTCCTTTCTAATTTAGAAGCCATTCATTTATTTTTCTTGTCTGATTGCTTTGGCTAGGACTTCCAATACTGTGCCAAATAAAAATGGTGAGAGTGGACATACTTGCTTTTTACAGTTCTTAAAGAAAAAGCTTTTAGCTTTTCAGCATTTAGTATGATGCTAGCTCTAGTTAGTGTATGTCATATATGGCCTTTATTATGTTGAAGTATGTTTCATCTATCTCCACTTTGCTGAGAGTTTTTATTATAAATAAATATTGAGATTTTGTCATACATTTTTTTGCATCTGTCTATATGATTATACAACATTTATCCTTTGTTTTGAACATTTTTATGCCTATATTCATCAAAGATATTGCCCTGTAATTATCATTGTGTGTGTGTGTGTGTGTGTGTGTGTGTGTGCGTGTTTACTTATCACAGTAATGCTGGCCTTATAAAATGAGTTTGGGAGCTTTCTCTCCTATTCAATTTTTCAAAATTGTTTAAAAAGAATAAGTATTAATTCTTATTTGAAAGTTTGGTAGAATTTACCACTGATCCAATTTGGTCCAGGGCTTTTGTTTGTTGATAGTTTTATTATTATTATTATTATTATTACTGATTAAATTCTGTTACTAGTAATCAGTCTGTTCAGATTTTCTGTATCTTCTTAATTTAGTCTTTGATGATTG
>NW_011888982.1:2330641-2334519 GCF_000151845.1 Pteropus vampyrus
GGCATGCATTTCTCTATAAATATAGGCACCAGGCTCCTGGCAATTTAAGATTATAGCAGTCAGGGGAAATGGGGGAAAAATGTTTTTTGATGCTGATTATTTAAGCCCCAGAAGATGGGGCTTGCAGCTCCCCTCCCCCCATACTTGGTGGCAGGGCTGCTTGGACACGTGGTACACCTGAAACACCTGGCCAGGGCCCTGGGTGGGCCTGAGCAGAGGTGAGTGAGCTTGGGCTGCTGCTGGCTCACAATTGGACCAACTGACACCAAAGCAGACTCTGAGTAAGCCCAAGCGAGCAAAGTACAAAAGTGACTTCCCCTCTTGTTAGTTCTCAGAGAAGGATTCATTTTTTCTTTCTCTTTTTCTTTTTAATATTTCTTTTTTTTTATTTTAGCCTTTAAATATTTTTTTAATATGTCTCTCCCTCTCCTCTCTACTCCCACCCTGACCCCCATTTCTCTCTCTCTCTCTCTCTCTCTCTCTCTCTCTCTCTCTCTCTCTCTCTTTCTCTTCTTGAGGCTGTTGAGCTGGAAAGTCATAGAGTGTGTAGGTTGATATTTTTATGTCCTAATTTTAAGACATTTTTTGGATTTATATCTTGATCTAAAATATTTTTAGTTGAGACCAGACCTTTGTTTAAGCTCAGCTCTAATTTTTCCTACTACTATAGCAGAATTTTTTTGTGTACTGGATCCGATGCCCAAAGAATCATGAAGTTTTGGCAGCTGCCTGGTGGGAAGAGTGGTTGCCCCAGGTTCTCTGAGGACTCAGTACTGTTCCCTCCAATCTCCAGTCCTGTTATGTCATTCAGTGGCATCCAGAATATTCCTCACACACATTCATTGATCAGTGGTTTGCTGAAACTCAAAGCTAACTGCATATTTCTTAAATTCTCTCTGCGCATCTTTCTATTTGTCAATATGTCCTCTAAATAAATACTGCTTTGGTTTACTCAGCTTCATTTCATCAACCCAGAAAGTATTTTCAACTGTATATTCATTCCCCTTTGTCTTCATCATGGTGTGGAAACATGCAGTCAGTATTCTTCGGCCACAGTTGCACTCATTTCACCTGTTTTCCATTTCTCAGGAATCATCATCCTTCATAGTCTGATAATGTTCATTGTCTTGAAAATGTTTCATATATTTATCTTTTTTCTATATTAAAGTGTAGGGATAAATTCAGACCTTGTGCATTTCATTGTCTTCTGACTTTCACAGCTTCATATAAGTAACCAGCTGTCATTCTTTCTTTTAGTCTATTAAATGTAGGATGTCTTTATTCTCTGTTTTTTGTTTGTTTGTTTTTTTGTTTTTTTTTAATATTTATGTCCTTTGAAGTTTGCTTCTATTAGCTGCTCTATTCTTTTGTTCTCTTAAAAGTGTACTGGTCATTGTGTACAGTAATAATACTACATATCAAAATCAGCTAGAGTGAGAAGGTGATCATTTGATCAAATTGATCTGGGCTAGGTTGCATTCAGGATTATAAGAACTAAATTGTGTCAATTGTAAGCTTGTCCTCTATGCTAGAAATTTTTACTCATGTACTGAAGAAATGTGAGTAGAGAAACTCTTTACCTTTTCATTCAAGATACTCATTTCTTGCACTACCCATTACTTAGTAAAAGTCTTTTAGAGTAATTTGGCAGGTGAAAAACAACTGAATGCTTAGAGCTTCTTAAAAATTCCAATTTGTCATAACAGCTTACAAGGCTCTTAAAGTTTCAATTAGATTTTTTCATCTCCATGAAGGTTCAATTTGTCCACAACTAGCCCAGTGTTTTCTTATCTGTTCTCATACTCAGGACATGCCTCAGAAAGGAAAATAGCTATTGATGTCTACTCAGGTAAAAACAGCATTTCACTTTTTGGGGGTGGTGGAGGGGTGGTGCTGAGGCAACCCTTGGTTGACCTCACAGATTGCGAGGATCTTGTCAGCTTACAATTTGTCCACAACTAGCCCAGTGTTTTCTTGTCTGTTCTCATACTCAGGACATGCCTCAGAAAGGAAAATAGCTATTGATGTCTACTCAGGTAAAAACAGCATTTCACTTTTTGGGGGTGGTGGAGGGGTGGTGCTGAGGCAACCCTTGGTTGACCTCACAGATTGCGAGGATCTTGTCAGCTTACAATTTGTCCACAACTAGCCCAGTGTTTTCTTGTCTGTTCTCATACTCAGGACATGCCTCAGAAAGGAAAATAGCTATTGATGTCTACTCAGGTAAAAACAGCATTTCACTTTTTGGGGGTGGTGGAGGGGTGGTGCTGAGGCAACCCTTGGTTGACCTCACAGATTGCGAGGATCTTGTCAGCTTACAATTTGTCCACAACTAGCCCAGTGTTTTCTTGTCTGTTCTCATACTCAGGACATGCCTCAGAAAGGAAAATAGCTATTGATGTCTACTCAGGTAAAAACAGCATTTCACTTTTTGGGGGTGGTGGAGGGGTGGTGCTGAGGCAACCCTTGGTTGACCTCACAGATTGCGAGGATCTTGTCAGCTTACAATTTGTCCACAACTAGCCCAGTGTTTTCTTGTCTGTTCTCATACTCAGGACATGCCTCAGAAAGGAAAATAGCTATTGATGTCTACTCAGGTAAAAACAGCATTTCACTTTTTGGGGGTGGTGGAGGGGTGGTGCTGAGGCAACCCTTGGTTGACCTCACAGATTGCGAGGATCTTGTCAGCTTACAATTTGTCCACAACTAGCCCAGTGTTTTCTTGTCTGTTCTCATACTCAGGACATGCCTCAGAAAGGAAAATAGCTATTGATGTCTACTCAGGTAAAAACAGCATTTCACTTTTTGGGGGTGGTGGAGGGGTGGTGCTGAGGCAACCCTTGGTTGACCTCACAGATTGCGAGGATCTTGTCAGCTTACAATTTGTCCACAACTAGCCCAGTGTTTTCTTGTCTGTTCTCATACTCAGGACATGCCTCAGAAAGGAAAATAGCTATTGATGTCTACTCAGGTAAAAACAGCATTTCACTTTTTGGGGGTGGTGGAGGGGTGGTGCTGAGGCAACCCTTGGTTGACCTCACAGATTGCGAGGATCTTGTCAGCTTACAATTTGTCCACAACTAGCCCAGTGTTTTCTTGTCTGTTCTCATACTCAGGACATGCCTCAGAAAGGAAAATAGCTATTGATGTCTACTCAGGTAAAAACAGCATTTCACTTTTTGGGGGTGGTGGAGGGGTGGTGCTGAGGCAACCCTTGGTTGACCTCACAGATTGCGAGGATCTTGTCAGCTTACAATCCCTTATTTATTTATTTATTTATTCATTCATTTATTCGATTATTTATTTATTTATTTATTTGCATCTATAGCACCTGGTCTTTCTTGGTGGTCTCCCATCCAAGTACTAACCAGGCCTGACCCTGCTTAGATTCTGAGATCAGATGGGATAGGGCTTGTTCAGGATAGCACGGCTGTAGACCGCATTGTACTTTTTAAATTTATTTTTTTTAGATTCTCTTGAATCTCCAGATCTTTGAAGTCTTTGAAAATACACAGGAATCCCTAGAGACATTGTGGGTTTTACTTTCAGACCATTGCAATAAAGTGAATTGCAACATTTTCTTGGTTTCCTAGTACATATGAAAGTTATGTTTACATTATACTGTAGTCTATGAAGTGTGCAATCACATTATGTGTAAAAAGTGTACATACCTTGATTGAAAAATACTGTATTGCTAAAAAAAAAAAAAAAGCTAACCATCACCTGTGTCTTCAGGCAGTCATAATGTTTTTGTTGTTGAAGGGTCTTGCCTCAATGTTGATGACTTTTTACTGTTCAGGGTCATGGTTGCCACAGCCACTATGGCAATTTCTCAAAATAAGAAAACAGTAAAGTTTGCCACAAGGATTGACTCTTTC
>NW_011888982.1:2335159-2339057 GCF_000151845.1 Pteropus vampyrus
TGTGTGTGTGTGTGTGTGTATATACATTATGTGTGTGTGTGTGTGTGTGTGTATATACATATATATATATGAGAGAGAGAAAGAATTGTATGTGCACTGCCCATAGTTAGATTTCTTCCTGTCACCACATATTTGACCCCTTTTACCCTACGTACCTCCCCCGCCTTTTCTCCCCTCTTACCCTCTGGTAACTACTAATCTATTGTCTATGTGTTTTTGTTTGTCTGCTTTCTTTGTTGCTTTTAGGTTAATATCACACATATGAGTGATATCATGTGGATTTCAACTTTTTCTATCTGATTTATTTTGCTTTTCATGATTATCTCAAGGTCCATCCATGTTGTCACAAATTGCAGTATTTCATCTCTTCTTATGGCTGAGTAATTTTCCATTGTATATATGTACCACAGCTTCTTTATCCAATCATCTATTGCAGGACACTTTGGGTACTTCCATGTCCTGGACACCGTGAATAATTCTGCTATGAACATTGGTATGCAAATATCTTTCCGGATATATGTTTTCAAGTCTTTGGGATAAATACCCAGTACAGGGATTGCTGGATCATATGGTAGATCAATTCTTAACTTTTTGAGGAACTTCCATACTGTTTTCCATAGTGACTATACCAATTTGCAGTCCCACTGGCAATGTATGAGAGTTCCTTTGTCTCCACATCCTCTACAACACTTGATATCACTTGTTCTTTTGAAAAAAGCTATTCTAACAGGTGCAAGATGGTATCTCATTGTGGTTTTAATTTTCATTTCCCTAAAAGGTGCAATGTTGAGCATCCTTTCATATATTTGGTGGCCATTTGTTTGTCTTTGTGGGAAAAGTACTCTGCTCATTTTTTAATTGAATTGGTAGTTGTTTTGTTGTTCTTCTGTTACATGAATTCTTTGTATATTTTAAATATTAGTCCCTTATCTGAGCTGTTGCTTACAAATGTATTTTCCCATTCAGATGGTTGTCTCTTTACTTTGATCATATTTTCTTTTACTGTGCAGAAGCTTCTTAGTTTGATGTAGTCTCATTTATTTATTTTTGCTTTTATTTCCCTTGCCTTTGTTTGAGGTCATAAATTCCTCTTTAAGTCCAAGGTTCATGAGTTTAGTTCCTATGTTTTCTTCTATGAAATTTATTGTTTCGGGTTTTATATTTAGGTCCTTAATCCATTTGGAGTTAATTTTGGTGTGTGGAGATAGATAACAGTCTAGTTTCATTCTTTTGCAGGTGGCTTTCCAATATTCCCAGCATCATTTATTAAAGAGGCTTTCCTTTCTCCGCTGTATATTTTTGGCTCTTTTGTTGAAAATTATTTGTCCAATAAAACATAGGCTTACTTCTAGGCTCTCAATTCTGTTCCATTGGTCTGTGTATCTGTCTTTCTGCCAATACCATGCCATTTTAATTATTATTACTTTGTAGTATAATTTGAAATCAGGCAGAGTGATGCCTCTGTATGTATGTATTATTAAAATGTGAGATTTTCCTATAGCCATTTTACCTTTAGCTTTCTGGTAGCCTGATCTGTCCATTAATACCTTGTTCTTGCATTTCTGAATTCGTTTTTTTTTAATATGGTCGAGTTTGGTGGATTTTCTCTCTGGTCCTTCTTGTTTTATGTTATGTCCCTCAGTTCTGGATCTTTGGCATGTGGTTACCACTAAGAATATGTAAAAATGGGTGTGTGTGTATATATATATATATATATATATATATATATATATATATATATATATATATATATATATATATATATATATATATATATACAGTCATCCATATTCTTCTGCACGTGCCTTATCTCTATTCCTCTTTACAAATTTGGTTCTTTGATTCCTCCCCTTTTCTGTTATTGTCCAAAATAGTCCCTATGCATGCTGAACATTCATTTCTATCTTGCAGTAGCAATTCTCTTATTGTTTAATTCTGTTTTAATAACGGTTGCACTGCTCTGCTTCATTTCGCCTGCTAGTCGCCTTACTCATAGTTATGTATTTTTTGTCATTTCATTTCAGGTGGGCTGACCTCTTTCAGTATTTCCTGTGATACAGGCCTCATAACAGAAAATTCTCTCAACTTTTGTATGTCTGGAAAGGTTTTTATTTCTCCTTCATACCTAAAGAACAGCTTTCTTGGAGACATTCTTCTTGGCTGATAGTTCCTTTCATTTGATAGTTTGAATATTTGTTTCCACTCTTTTCTTGCTGGTATGAAATGTATTTATTAAATGAAAAAACTTAAAAGTCATAGTTACTCCTTGATCCATGTGCTGCAGAATAGAAGTTCAGTCAGTAGTCGTGAAAACAACATGAATCTCATTACGTATCTCTATCAGAAACTTTTAGTGACCAGGTACATTGTCATTGATTTCAATCAAAATAATTTTTTTTTTTCTGAGTGATAGATCTCAACAGTGAGCTATACATATTTGTTAAGCCGTGTTGTAAACAGATCTGCTCTCATCTAGGCTGTTGCTCCATGTATAAAGCATAAGAAGAGTAGATTTAAGAATTCTTAAGGGCCCTAGGAGTTTTAGAATGGTTAATGAGCATTGGCTTCATCTTCAAGTCACCACTTGCATCAACTCCTAATAAGAGAGTCAGCCTGTCCTGTGAAATTTTGAAGCCAGGCATTGATTTCTCTTTTTTGGCTATGATAATTCTAGATGCCATCTTCTTCTAATATGACTGTTTCATCTAAATGAAAATATGGTATTACTAAAACCACTTTTATTAATTATCTTAGCTAGATCTTCTGGATAACTTGCTATAGCTTCTACATCAGCACTTGCTGCTTCACTTTGCACTTATATGTTATTGAGATGACTTCTTTTCTTAAACCTGATGAACCAACCTCTGGTAGCTTCAAACTTTTCTTCTGCAGCTTTCTCATCTCTCTTAGACAACATAAAATTGAAGAGAGTTAGGGCTTTGCTCTTGATTAAACTTTAGCTTGAGGAAATTTTGTGGCTAGTTTGGTCTTCTATCCAGACCACTCACTATAACTTTCTCCATATCAGCAATAAAGCTGTTTCACTTTTTTATCATTCATGTGTTAGCTGAAGTAGCACTTTTTAATTTATTAAAAAACAACAACAACAAACTTTTCCTTTGCATTTGAAACTTAGCTAACTTTTTGGTGAAGGAAGCCTAGATTTCAGCTTTTCAGCTTAAAATGTCTTTCTCACTAAGCTTAATCATTTTTAGCTTTTGACTTAAAGTTAAAGATGTGTGGCTCTTCCTTTCACTTGATTACTGAGAGGCCATCGTAGAGCTTTTAATTGGCCTAATTTCAGTATTGTTGTGTCTCAGGGAATAGAGAGCCCCAAGGAGAAGGAGAGAGATTGGGGAATGTCTTGTTAGTGGAGTAGTCAGAACACACACATTTATGGTTTAAGTTTGCCATCTTGTATGGTCATGGTTTGTGGTGCCACAAAACAATTATAATAATCTCAAAGATCATTGATCTCAGCTCATCATAACAAATATAGTAATCATGAAAACATTTGAAATATTGTAAGTATTACCTAAATGTGACACAGAGACAAAAAGTAAACAAATGCTGCTGGAAACATGGTGCTGATAGACACAGGCTTACAATAAACAGTTAATTTGTAAAAAAATTCATTATCTATGAAGTACAATAAAGTGAAGTGCAATAAAACCATGTATACCTGTATATGTACATAGTTACTTTTTTAAAGTTACTTGTTTTTTAGTTGTATCTCAGAGTAGATTTAGGGCTGTGGCTCTCTATATCTTAACCAGAAGCAGAATTCCAGGTCTTAATATTTTATAGTAAATCACTGGCTTTTTAAATATTTATGTTATATTTAATTTAAATATATCTTCCCTTTGCTCTTGATTTTCTTAGGTGTTGGAGTAGTTTG
>NW_011888982.1:2340422-2341515 GCF_000151845.1 Pteropus vampyrus
TTATTATCCTTTATTATTAATATTTTAATATTATACTTCTGAATATATGTACCACCATTTATGTATTGACCACATCTTCATAGTTTGTAACTATTAAAAAAGAAGTGTCTTTTGTTTTCACATATTTATTAGTTTTTTCACCATTTATCAAGTCCTGTGATAAGCACTGGGTGGGTTCTAATATAGTGGAAGGACAGACATCATAAGTCCCCTCATGGAATTTACAGTTTACAGGATAGGGACAGATAATTTAAAATAGAGAAAAATATAGTTAATCGAAGAATGAGTTGTTATGTTAAGAAGAGAAAGAAGGTGGAGAAAAAAAACAGTAATATTTTAAGCAGCTGAAAACACAGCTATTATTTCACACTAAAAATAAATGAGCTATCAAGCCAAGAAAGACATGGAAGAACTTTAAATGCATATACTGAAAGAGGTTAACCTGAAAAGGCTACATACTGTATGATTTCTGGAATATAACATCTGGAAAAGGCATAACAATGGCAACAATACAAAGATCAGTGTTTTCAAGAGAGAGTGGCGGTGGAGAGAGACGAGTAAGCAGAGAAAAGAGGACTTTAGGGAAGTGAAAATACTTTGTGTAATATTATAATAATGGACACTTGTGCTTATACATTTGTCCAAACCCATAGAATATATAATGGCAAGAGTGAAACTTAATGTACTTTAGGTGTGGATTTTGGGTGATTATGATATGTCAGTGTAGGTTTAACCTTGGTAAAAATTGTACCATCCTAGATAGAGATGTTGATAATGGAGGAGGTTATAAATGAATAGGGGCAGGGGTAAAAGGGAAAACCCCCCAACCTCCTCCTAAATTTAATAAAAAAACAAAAACTCCCCTAAAAAAGAAAAGTTTTTTTTTTTTTTTTAAGCAGCTATGAAAACAGAACTAAAGGTAAAATGTAGCTGACAGTAAAATGAAAATAAATGTAGTACAGTATACTCTGTGAGTGGCTAGAAGCCAAGCAACAGATGAGTACAGACAGATAGACAAAGTCAAAGTTATCTTAAGGAAGGTTGATATCATTTCCTTAGGATAAATATCTCAGAATTGAATTATTGTCAAAAA
>NW_011888982.1:2346185-2351052 GCF_000151845.1 Pteropus vampyrus
GTGATCAATCAAAAATGGCTTTGTTCTCTTGGTTTTATTCTCTTTGAATGGCAAGCACACATATGGATAAATAACTAAACAAACTAATGAGATATGATTATTGAAAGTCTTTTCAGAACCAGATTGGGTAAGAAAGGAGAGTTTTCCCAAAGAAAATCTGAAAAGTGATGACACATATAGCTATGCAATGCGTAAGTTATACAACCATCTTGATGATGTGTGCAATCTTTAGGAAACTATAAAAATATATATTATAGCTAGAACATAGTGAGAAAGACTGAGAATGGGAGGTGAAGCCAGAAGAGAGACAAGGATAGATAATATAGGCCTTATGATTCAAGGCAAATGTGTACAGACTATTTTAAGTGCAACTAGGATGAACATTCAGTAAAGCAGCAGTGATGAAATGCTTTGAAAAATCTCTTATAACCTAATTTTTTCTTCATGTGGACTAGAAATCTAGAATACAGATAAATTTCTAAACTCTAAACCAAAAATACTTTCCTTCCCTTCATATATGCATAATTGTACATACAAAGTGTATAGAAACATATTTGAATTTAATTGTGTTTTCTTATTATTTTTATTAGTTAATTCTAAATGGCAGCAGGTATTACATTGGGACTACATTTTTTCAAAGATTATACTTTCCAAATATATAAATATTTTTTCTTACATTAATTAGAAAATATCTGCCACTAAGTCTCTTATGTTAAAATTCTTATCAGTAGAATCAACTATTCTTAGAAAAGAATTCTCATTTTAATATTTGGAAACAAAAAATAATCTCATACTAAACTGTAAATGTGGTTAAAATCAGAACTATGAAATTTTTAAAATCTTAGTATAGATGATCAATAATTAGAAATCATTAATTGATTTTTAATAAAAACATTTTGTTTATTAAGAAATTTAAAATAATGAATAAGAAAAAGGCAGACAACCCATAAAAATAAGCAAAATATGTTAATGAGCACATTGAAAAGAGAACTTTTGAATAAATATATGAAAATGTGCTAAATCTTTTTAATAATAAGTGAAACGAAATTTTATATGACAATGGTTAACACTTCAACCAGAATGGCTAAACTTAGGAAAATAAAAAACACTAAGTAGTAGAGAGGATGTGGGACCAAACGATCTGTCATAACACTGCTGGTGGGAATGTTAATTGGTATAAGCATTTGACAAACTGTTAAACTGAGCATATATATACTTTATGACACTGTATTCCAAATAGGTACATAGACAGAGAGATATACAGACAAATATAGACAAATACATAATATATCCAATAGAAATGAACATATAAGTTAATTAAAATAAATGTAATAGGTTTCTTCATATTAGCTAAAAATAAATTAGAGCAAAATGATCTTTTATATATTAAGAAAATGGAATATTGTACAACAAAGAAAATGAACCAACTATTGGCTATATACAATAATATGGACAGATCTCACAAATATGATGTAGTCAAAATAAGTCAAACTCAAAAGAGAACATACTGTATGATTCAATTTAGGTAAAGAACAAAGATAAGCAAAGCCACAAATAATATCGGAAATCACCATAGGTATTCTTGAGTATTTGACACTAGGAGAGCTTCTGGGGTGGTCACTATGTGCTGTTTCTTTATCTAAGTGCTGCTGTAGCTCATCCGTTTGCTTTATAAAAAAACCATTAAGCTGTATATTTATGATTTTTATTATTTTCTGTACATTATGTTTGTTAAAAAGAACCTACATAAATGAAAGAATATGTTAAGCCATTCCTTTACCATAAAAATACTATCAAGATTAATTTTTTTCTCTTTGATCATGGAAAATAAGCAGAAATATAAATCATGCTTAATAAATGTATCTGTGATTTATTAAAATATCCTCCAAATAATTTGAGGTATCAAAATCATCATTAACAATAATAATATTAATCATTAATACCTATAGATAATGACCTGCTATTTACTTGTATTGAATGCTTTATATGAATTATCTCTTGTATCTCTTGTACTCTATAACAAAGATTTTTTGCTTAACCAAATTTTAGTCAGGCTCCTGAAACTTTTCATAGGTTCATCTGTGCTCTTCCTTGTAAAATTTAGTTTTAGCAAGAACTTTGTTAATTATGTGTAACCAGTAACTTTACCCTCAATATCTGGCTGGGCTCCTCATCTTTTACTTCTCACCTACTTCCCTTCCCCAAGTGATGTCTGATCATCCTGTTCTATTGTCAGCAAGAATCCTGTTAGGTTATTTTAACCAGAATCTTCCTTCTCCCTCATTTTTTCGGTTAATAATTTTCCATCCACTGACTCCTACCCTGCACCTTGACTATGAACTCTCACCTTTCCTTTATATATTCAATTTTGAGCCCATTCTCTCCTCTGAAAAAATCCCATTGCAGTGGTCCCTAAACTTATCACAGTAGCCTCCCCTGCCCCATCCTTGAATAATGTATTCCTAATTTTGCCTTAACAAGTGTCATTGATTTATCCTTTTTTTTAATACCTATGAGAAGACAGAGCTAATAAATAAAAATCTCATGTTACCTCATTAGTGAGTGGTGGAGTTGTCATTTGTCCCTCTGCAATAGAGTACTGGTTCTTCTTCCCCTAGATTCAGATAATGAGTCTGAATCATTATATTGTCTAGTAAAGCACCAACATGATTCTGCATTTCTAAACCTGAATTTAAACTTGACAGAATAGTCAATGGCTCAGTAAATGTCATTCATTTAGATTTGAATTATAAATTAAAGATAAAAGGCATTTTAATGTGTTCAACAGTTTTATAACCTGCTGAAGAATTGTCGATAAAATATTTTTGCCCCAAAAGCAAATATAGCCCTTCCCCGTAGAACACCTGTGGGAAAAATAAAGTGGTGAAATCAACAGTGAGTTTATTTTCACTACCTCTAGCTAGTTCTAAAATGTTTCTACCAATCCAAAATAAACCCCTACCTATTAAGTAAATTTTCCAAATACTTACAACTTTCCTCAATCTCTGCCCTTGGCAACCAACAATAAGCATTCTGTCTCTACAAGTTTATTTATTTTGATTATTTCACATAATTGAATCAATGCAATATGTGAAATTTTGTATCAGGCTTTTTAAAAATGTCATAGCATATATCTACACTGTAGTCTGTTCCAGTACTTTATTTCTTTTTATATATGAATAATATTTCATTGTGTTCATATGCCGCATTTGGTTTATCCAGTCATCAATTGGACATTTGGACTATTTCTACTTTTTGACTATTGTGATTAGTCCTACTGTGGACATAAATGCATCTGTACTGGTTTCAGTACTTGTTTTCAACTCTTTGATTATATATTTAAGAGTGGAATTAAGGAATCATATAGTAATTCTATGTTTAATTTTTTGAGTAGTCACACAACTATTTCCATGTAATCTAAGACATTTTAGCATACCCCCCCCCACACACACACACATACTATTTGTGGAAATTCTGATTTCTCCCTAATGTACCCTGAATTGTTAATTTCTGTTAAAAAATATCATAGCCAACCTGGTGGATGTGAAATGGTATATCAATGTGGTTTTGATTTGCATTGCTCAAAGGTATAATGATGTTGAGCATTTTTTGGTGCATGTTGGCCATTTGCATATATCCTTTGGAGAAATTTCTATGTCTTATATGCATTTTCAAAATTAAGTTTTTGTCTTTTTTTTATTAGCTGTGATAATTCTTTATATAATCTTGATACTAGTCCTTATCAGGTGCATGAGTGGAAAATATTTTCTCCCATTCTGTAGGTTATCTTTTTTATTTTATTGATACTTTCCTCTGACATAGAATGTTTTAAATATTGATAAAGTCAGATTTATCTACTTTTTTTTCTTTTGTGCTAGTGTTTTGGAGTTATATGGAAGAATCCACTGACAAATTCAAGTTTATGAACATTTATCCCTGTGTTTCCTTTTAAGAGTATTTTCTCTTACATTCAGGTTATTGATCCATTTTTATTATTGTAGAGTTATGTATATCTCCCTTGAAGTCTGTCTATGTTTGCTTCAATATAGTTTAGATTTTATGGTTTGGTGCATTCATGTTTAAAATTGTTTTTATTTTTTGGATGAATTTTCATCTATGTAGAATTCCCTTCTTTGTATCTTGTAATAATTTTTAACTTATGTCTGAATCAAATTAGTATAGTCACCCTAGTTCTTTTTTGTGTTATTTACAAGAAATATCTTTTCTCATCCTTCCTTTTTAACTTATTTCTGTTTGTGAAACTAAACTAACCTTGGATTCCTTGAGAGTTTAATCTGTTTACCTTTAAAATAATTACTGATAAAAGAGGACTTAGGTCTATCATTTTGCTATCTGTTGTCTGAATGTTTTATTACTTTTTTTTTGGTCCTTCATTTTCTTTTTTACTCCTTTGTTTTATGTTGATTTGTTATGAAAAAGTCATTTTGATTCCCTTCTCATTCTCCTTGTGAATATATATTTTCTTATAAGTTAACATAGAATTACAATTAACCTTGTAAATTTATAACAGTCTAATTTGAATATGTACTAACTTAATTATAATAGCATAGAGAAATTCTGTTCTTATACAGCTTTGGCTTCTCTGCAGTTATATTGTTTTGTCACAAATTACATTTTTATAAATTATGCATCCAATGATATAGATTTATAATTATTTTATAATTATTTTTATGCATTTGTAAAAACTGTGGAAAATAAAAATTGGAGTAAAAAATAATAATACTGTTTTTATATTTACCTATGTAGTTATCTTTACCAGAAATTTTGGTTTCTTTGTATGGCTTCAAGTTACTATGTAGTATTCTTTCATTTCAACAAGTAGGACTCCTTTTAGCAGTGTTCTTTA
>NW_011888982.1:2351332-2359162 GCF_000151845.1 Pteropus vampyrus
TTTAAGATTAACTATTTGTTTCTTGTCATTTTGATTATACTTTCTTCAGTACAGATTTCTTTGAGTTTATCCCAATGAATTTGTTTAATTTCTCAGATTTGTAGATTCATATATTTCTTCAAAGTCTTTGGCCATTATTCCTTCCAATAGTCTTTCTGCATCTTTCTCTTTTCTTTTAAGACTCTCATAATGTGTATGTTGATTTGCAAATCTCTTAGAATATGTCCAATACTTTATTTCTTCTTATGTACGAATAATATTTCATTGTGTTTATATGTCTCATTTTGTTTATCCATTCATCAATTGGTGGACATCTGGGCTATTTCTACCTTTTGACTTATTGTGAATTGTCTTGCTGTGGACATAAATGCATATGCACTAGTTTCAGTCTCAGAATATTTTACAAATCTCTTAAAATATATCCATCATTTTTTTTTCTTTATGATCTTCGAACTGGATAATGTCCATTGTCCTTTCATTATTTCTACTGATTCTTCTTTTATCATTTGGATTCAGTTTTTCCACTTCAATCTTAGAAAACATTATCCTTTCTCCCTTGCACTGCCTTTGCTTCCCTGTCAAAGATTATTGTCAAAGATATTTTTGTGAGTCATTTTTGAACTCTCCATTCTCTTCTTTTAATTTGCGTATATTTTTCCACCAATACCAAGTTACTTTTAGTAGTTTTATAATAATCTTGAACTTCAGGGAATGTGAGTCTTCTAAATTTATTTATTTAGTTATTTTAGAATTGTATTAGCTGTTCTAGGTTTTTTGTCTTATGATACTATAAAATTTGGGAATCTGTAAACACCTACGTTATAGCTTATTAGAATTTTTACTGTGTTTCTTTAAACTTATAAATCTAATTGGCAAGATTTGACATCTTAAAAATATTGAATTCCCTAATTCATAAATATGAATTCATGTTGAACATTACTCAGCTATTATTTCAAATATTTCTTCTGCTCTGTTCTCATTTTTTCATTTTGTGATTTCATAAACCTGAATGTTATACATTTTGATAGTGTACTGTAGCATTCTAAAGTTTCTTTTCATTTTACATTCTTTTTCCTCTTTGCATTTTAGTCTGAGGAGATTTTGTTAACATATCTTCAAGAACACCGACTCTCTCTTTGGCCTTTTTCAGTCTATAGATGAGCCCCTTGTGATACTGTACTTTCTATCATCTCATTCTTTCTTAGCACTTCAATCTCAGCTTACATTATCTATTATTTTATGTTGTCTGTTTTTGTTTGTTTCTTTGTTTGTTTGTTTTTCCATTAGAGCTCTTAACATATATTTGAATCTGGTTTTGATGATTTCTTTGTTTCTTCAGACTGTGATATCTATTGCTTTTTTGCTTCCTTATTGTTTTCTATTATAAGCAGTAGAATTAAGGTAAACTGGCCCTTAATGTGAGGATTTACATTAATTTGTCTAGGAATTGGACCGTGGTTACTGTTTGTTTTAGCTATAGGTACCAAAGTCTTCCATTTTCTCTAGTGTTCTTGTGTTAATCTTTCTTCTGGACTATTCCTCTTGTGACTTCTGCTCTAGTTAAATAAACTTTCATTTCTCTGTATTAATTTGTCTCTCTATATTTTGTCATAGTGGTTTGCTCTGTTAATTTAGGAAGTTGAATATGTGCTTTTTGAAAGATATGATACCATTCTCAGTAAAAAATATATATACATATATATATATATATTATTTTGCAGGGATATGAAAACATCAGTAATTTCTGACTTTTCCTAAGAAGAGGTTTATTTCTATGTGAAGTGCATAAATTTTAGTCATTAAAATATATCTGTCCATCATTATGTAGACAAAAATGTTTCTGAAAAAATGTAATAATTAAAATATTTAGTTTTGTTAAAAAGACTAATTTTAATCTATATATTATTTATTTTAAAAAAATGTGTATACCATTTTTCTCTTCAAATTTGTTGTCTGTTATTTTATAAATAATTCACAATTTACACATATCTTTTCTCACACTGAATAATATTATTATAAATCCATCCTTTAAGGTTATGTATCTCATTTCCAAATTATGTATTTTCAGCCCATTCCCTCCTCAAATGAGATGAAAACACAGTTTTTTCCCTCATAATTTGCTTATTCTGGAAGATTGCTTCAGGAATTCTGTCTTATGATAATGATTTGATTAAAGCAGTCTAGAAGGTGTGATCTATTTAATTAACAGTTTTATTGAACATAAATGGAAGATTTAAATTGAAGAGAGTTCTTATTCAAATGGTAAAATTATGTACCTGACACATTTGATTCATTTTTATCCTGGAGGGGGAAGGTTAACTTATCTATCTCTTCATTTAAAATTTTCAAGGAGCATTGTAAACTAAGATGAGGATAGATACAAATAATCTTAAAATAATTTTAAAATTTATCTTGGTGGATGATCCATCCTTCTTTAACACTAAGGTATTGCTTAATATGTGTGAGTTATTCTGCTTTATTTTATTCCAGTGGCCTGAAAAGTTTAAACCTCAAAAGAAATGTTTTTAACATCTTAAGCTAATTTGATACTTTTCTCATGGTATTAACTTTAATAGTGTTTAAAAAACATTAGCATATATCACATAATGCCAGGGATTTAAGCTTTTCTGGATCATCAAA
The DNA here is from genome assembly GCF_000151845.1 of Pteropus vampyrus. Classification (NCBI taxonomy): domain Eukaryota; kingdom Metazoa; phylum Chordata; class Mammalia; order Chiroptera; family Pteropodidae; genus Pteropus; species Pteropus vampyrus. Next base: position 2,353,973 of record NW_011888982.1, read on the forward strand.
AGGAAAGGGAAATTTCTTACAAAGAACAGAAATATAACCAACCCTTATAAAAATTGCACAAAATAGACTACTCTAAACCAATCTCACTTTAAATATCAATACACAAATCCCAAACAAAATAGAAATAAACAGAATTAAACTACATATTAAAAAAGTAATGCATAATAACCAAATGGGATTGATTCTAGGAATAAAAGTTTGATCATAATTAAAATATGCAATAATATATTTGTATTAAAAATTTTTAAGAGAAAAGTAATGTAATAATTTTTATACTCATGCAGAAAACATTCGACAAAATGCAATTCTAAACAACCAACAAAAAGTTATATGAAATAGGCATACATGTATCTTTTTAATATGCAAATGACATTCCTAGCCTAAAAGCCAGCATCATACTTCTTTAATGTTTTGTTAACATCAGGAACTAGGCAAGAATGATCATTTTAATTATAATGGCATTGTAGAGAGCACAAAGGAATTGTCCTTCCATAGAAACATTGGGGGTTGGAGGGAAACAAAATCTGTCAGAATCAAGTTTGTCAGAGCTCTAGAAAATAGTCAAAAAATTATATTGACTAAGTGAATACTTAATCAAGAAAAGGGTGACTTAAACATATTAGAAGGGCTTTGTGGCATTTTAACTTAGTTTTGTTTTAACTCACCTTGCCTAACATGGTGGTGGTTGAGATGGTAGCCCTTGTTTCCAGTGCGTGTATCTGATTATGGAAGGACTAGAGTGGAACTGTCTGGGGTTCTCTGATTTACTGATGCAAGGTACTTGCTTTTGTTTAGCCTAATTCAAATTCCCTCAGAGTATAAAAGTGTTTAAATGTATGGCATTGCTTGACAACATTGAAACTGAAATTAACAAACTGCTGTTGCCTGGGACAAAAGATTATAGTTGAGACTAACAAGAGACAGGGCAAAAAGCTTTGGGAAAAAAAGCTGGAGAGTAAGTCAATTGGGGGTTTAAGGGCATCAAAAATCTCCTGCATATAACAGGGTATATAGAAAGCTACCTATATACCTAGGACCAAAATCATGTTCAGGAAGTAATGGAGAAGGCTCTAAGTTTTTACTTATAGCTGATCTTTAGGCTCAGTATAAACAGAGTAGAAGATAATGAAGAAAACAAAAAAACTGGCTTAGCCTATAAGGAGTGTACAACACAGAGCCAATTAGCAAACACTGTGAGACTATTTTTTTTTCCTTTTATTGTCTTCTTACAGCTCTTGACATTTAAGAATTTTTTGTTACACTAATAGCTTATCATGAAGTAAAGAAACAGAGACTTCAAAGATCACACATAAAAAATAATACAATTTTTTAAAAGTATGTTAGAAAAGGTATTAAACAAACAAGAAACTATAATGTATAGCAAAACCAACAAAAGTTAAAGAGGGTAAATATTCTGTTATTCAGGTTGATCACATTATGATATCCAAAATGTCTAGTCTTCAATAAAAAAATTGTAAGACATTCAAAGAAATGTAAAATCACAGCCCATTTAGAGGAAATATGTTAACAAAATTTATCTCTTAGGAGTCATAAATATGTCTCTTACTAGACAAAGTCTTTGAAACAAATGCTTTATCTACATTTAAAAGTTATAGAAAATCATGGACAAAGAACCAAAGTGTTACCTTTTGGGGTGAACTGAACTCCGACATTGCCCAGGTAACATTAGGGGTCCTCAGTTCTTTTCTAAATGCAGAAAAAATTACAGCTCAGCAAGATTTAAGAAAGGTAAGATTTATTAAAGGCTCATTTTGAAATAGAAGCAGGTCACATCTAAACAGGCTATAACCGCATGAAAAAAAAGGTTTTCATGCTTAAAGTATGCTCCAAGTGAGGGGTGGGTTACAGTTAAGAGAGCTGTAACCTTGTGGAAGTGGGGAGGTCTGTTATCCTCGGGTCATGATGAGAGTGTTACAAAGGCATTCCTAGGTGATTGGCGTGTGAGGTTATTTTGATTGACATTTGGCTGTTATATAACTCCCTGCCTACTATGCATGCGGTTACCCAGAATTCAGTATGTTATAATTAGATTCTTGAACTTCTGAGCACAGACCTCAATGTTAAAATGATGGTACAAGAATGCCGAAGTGAAGAGAGGGTCAGGGTAGTCCTTACTGCACGAACATCTATGGATGGATTAAACCAGCTATAGGCTTATGGCCCTCTATTCTTTTGTCTCTCAGAATGCAAGAGTGAGTTATAACTATAAAATGTGTGTTCTTTGGGAAGTCTTTGGAGGTCTTTGGAGGTCTATGGGCTGCGTCTTCACTCCTTTGTTCCCCCAGTGCTCAAGTCTGTCTAACTACCTAGCAAAAGGAGACCAAGAGAATGATGTTTTTGCAAGCTGAGAATATGAATAATGAGACAGAATTGATTTAAAGATACTAAATACAAATTCTGGAGCTGTAAAGTAAAATAACTGAAATAAAAATTTTACTAGAGGGGTTCAAAACCAGAGTTGAGCAAGCAGAGAAAAGAATAAGCAAACTCTTTGACAAATCAATTGAAATTACCCAGTCTGAGAGATTTGTATGACACCATTTAACATATAAACATCCACATGATGAGAGTTCCAGGAAAAGACGGAAATAATAGTAGAAACTGGTAGAAAGAAGATTTGAAAAGATAATGGCCCAAAATTCTCGATTCCTCAAGACTGAGGAATGAACAAGAGTGGGGGAAGAATTTGTAACTGCACACTAACTGCACACAGGCTTTATTTCTTTGATGTAGTTTTTTTTCCCTCTGATTCAAGCAGAATTTGCCTAATATAATAACATTGTGTCCCACTTGCTTTTTCCGCCCTTACCTCCCACCTTTGTATGTCTACTCCCTTGTTCCAAGACATGAGAAATTGGTTTTCCAATTTATTTTCTTGGATACCATCAGGAATAAAATCTGTCCTAAGAGGAATTGTAAAATCAGGCTTAACTGTATTAGTGTTAACATTAATCTCTTACAAAATGTTCAAAATAATTTTAATAAGTATAACTAAATTATGTAGACAGGCCTTGACATTGAGAAAGCAAATGCACCTTGGGTTTCTTCCTCCAAGTAGAGGAACTGAACACCATGTCTCACTGCAAGTTCAAGCATTTCATGACAAATTATTGTCACTACAGGTAAGTCAACAAAACTTCCATAGAAATAGAAATAGGGAAATGACAGTGGGGATTGTAACTGGATTGTTGTAGTTTTATAATTGTAACTTGTTTTTTCCTTTTTTGTCCTTACAATCTCATTTTTATTTTTATGTAAATAAAAATATCTTGTTAACTAATGTACAATTTGTAAATAAACAACTTGCTTGCTTGAGAACCCTAGAAACAGATTTCAGAAGAAACTGACTTTGTTTCCAAGTTTTTGGTGCCAGAAACTGATGGCAAAATCCTTCCCTGGATGAAGCACACCAGACCTCCATTGATCAGCTCCACAATGTTTATTAGAGCATTCTGCAAAGGACAGTCCATCATGCTGACTCACACTCGAAAAGAGGAACTTCTCACCCCCTCCTTTTTAATTTCCTTATTCCACTTACCTCTCCTCCAGGTGGCATGATTAACAAGCCAAAGCGAAATACAAAATAGTTGGTTTAGAGACATTCTCCTCTCCTCCATGATGCAGCTCTAGAATTTCTCCCCGTCCCCTACTCAGCCCTTTCCATGTAATAACCTTTGCCAGCACTCAAATGGCAAGATGGTCTTTGTGACAATAGTTCACCATCTTTTCAGGGTGCTGGCTACTGAATAACCTATTTTCCCCCTACAAACGTTTTCTCTCTATTATTGGCTCATGAATGGCAAGCAGACAAACCTGTGTTTGGTAATACCAACACTTTCCAATTTCAAATCAAATTACAAAGCTATAGTAATCAAAATAATGTGGTACTGATATAAGTATAGCTATATAAACCAGGTGAGTAGGACTGAGATTCTAGAAATAAATTTTTGTGTATTTATGGCCAATTGACTTTTGACAAACATGTCAAGATCATTTTATGTGGACAAAATAGCCTCTTCAACAAATAGTATTTACAAAACTGAATATTCAAATTCAAAAAATGAAATTAGACTCCTACCTCATACTATATACAAAATTTAAATCACAATGGATTAAAGATTTAAATGGAAGTCTTCTCAGAAGAAATCATGTGGGTAAATCCTCAAGACCTTTCATTTGACAAAAATAAAACAAAAACATGAACAACAAAAGAAAATATAGGTGAATGAGACCTCATCAAAATTTAAATCTTTAATGTTTCAAAAGGCATTTTCAAGAGCTTGAAAAAAAAAAAAACCTGGAAAATGGGAGAAATATATGCAAATCATATAACTTTCAAGAGTCTAGTATCTGGGCTATAAAACAAACTTACAACTCAACAATAAAAAGACAGACAACTTGATTAAAAAATGAGCAAAAGATCTGAACAGTCACTTCATGAAAGAAGATATATAGCTAGCAAATAATCATTTGAAAAGATTCTAAACATCATATGTCATTAAAGCATTGCAAAGTGAAACAACAATTCAACAGCTCTATACATATATTAGAATAGCTACAATTTAAAACATTGACAACACTCAATACTGGCAAGGATGTGGAACAATTAGAACTCAACGCTGGTAGAAGTGCAAAATAGTACAGCTACTTCAAGAAACAGTTTAGCATGTGTTTTATAATGCTAAACCTAGTCTTACCATAAGATCTAAAATTTTCACTCTTAGATATTTACCCAAAGGAACTGAAGACTTATGTTCTCAGAAACTCACACATGTATGTTTATAGCAGCTTTATTTATAGTTGTCAAAACGTGGAAGCAACCAAGATGCCCTTAAATAGGTAAATAGATAAATAAACTCTAGTACATTCATGAATGAAATATTATTCAATGACAAATAAAAATGAGTATTCAAGTCATAATAAAAGATATAGAGAAAACCTAAATCCCATAAGTTAAAGAAGGCATTTATGTTAAGTGAAAGAAGCTAGCCTAAAAAGGAAAAGGATATATACTGTATTGTTCCAACTAAATGAAAATCTGGGAAAGGCAAAATTGTAGAGGCAGCAAACACATTAGCAGTGGCTAGGGCTTTGAGGTGGTAGAAAGGAGAAAGAGATGAATAAGTGAGGCACAGGGAATTTGTAAGGCAGAGAAACTATTCTGTTATA
>NW_011888982.1:2361272-2364963 GCF_000151845.1 Pteropus vampyrus
GGACCTTAGTATTTGATGCGCATGACAAAGGTTTGTAAAAATAAATGAAATAGCATAATCAGAAAAATAATGTAGTCCAGAAGCAAATGATTCTTCTAGAGATCCAAAAGAGTAAGTCCTGCAAAAAGATGCCAGATAGTCAATACGAGGATTGTTACAAACTGAAAATGGAATGGGTTAAGTAGTATATGTATATAGAAATTGTACCTAAAATTGTAAAGCCAGGTGGTACCTTAAAGGAATGATATGGGACCAATGAATGATAGAATGTGTTCACCCCAAGGAGAATATACCTGCCCGAAAAAAGACTTCTCATGGTAAATTGAACTCAAATTCATAACCAGAGTCTAGCAGCCATTGTTTACAGAGGTCCCTTGCACATGCTGTCTTTCAAGGAAAAGCCACAGACTAAGATGCCAAGCCTTCTGCACTGTGCTCCTGCTGCCCTTATAAGAGAGCTCCTAGGATCAAAATTTGACCAATAAGACTAAGATTTCCTCCATTCAATTGGAGCTGACCAGCTATACACTCATTTGTGTATTCATCAACCAATCAGATAGCTCCATTCTGATATCAGGACAGTGCTTTTTGGACCAATGAAACTGTAAGAATTTGGAGTTCTCATTTGCATGAGACTAGATCAGTATAAGTCAGCCTCTCTTGTCTCAGTAGAGTGCACTTTCCATTTCCATGGAATAGTGTATTTCACCAGCTAGAGCTGTAACATCAGATGGAGCTACAGCAACTCAGAAGATCTGTCTTACCAGACCAGAGCAGAGCTGTCTCATGGGACCTGAGCCTTAACATCAGGACTTCCTTGCTTGAGCCACCTTACAGTTCTACTTTTCCACCACTGTGCTGTATTATAATTCAACTGTATTACTATTGAGCTGTTCCATAGCCAAGCTGTTCCACAGCTGAGCTGTTTCACATTAGAACAAGTTACATTGAGTAAATTCTCCTCTCACCACACCTCAAATTAGGGACTCCTGTTCGCATTGAATCTGAGACGACAACCTTCAGTGGACTAAAAAAATTCACTGTCAAAAGATTTTTAGTGACAGAAACACATTGGCTGAAATTACATGCTGAAAGAATAAGAGTAAGATAATATAGAGCAGAGGCTCTCACTACTTTTAAACTTTTACAAGGTACATATTATGAAGTATAATCTCATTAATGTATCATAACACATCATTCACACAATAATTCTGGGGCTAGGAAGAGTAGTTAATTGAAGAGAGAGCAGACTAACCAAGAATAGAGGAGTGATAAGCTATGTTCAACTTAAATCCACCACCATAGTCTTATTACATTACCCAAACTTACTCCCAATTGCAATCATCATTGAGGGTTGTAGTGTGGCTTTCACCACTTATATGTCATAAAAAAGAAATAATGTTTAATTTATTTAAAATGGATCAAACTGATATATTTGTAGAAAAATGAGACATCACATATAGGAAGAAAAAAATTAATCAATAGAGGGGCTCATATTTTTGAATAACAACTAGAAATCAATATCTAGATAGATAAGTAAAATTCGCTTTAGAGTTGAAAAAAAACATTTTATTCTTTCAAAGTAAAATTATAAAGAATAAAGTTTTGTTTTGGTATTTGTTATTAAAATAAAATACAAGAGCCTGAAAGTGATAATAATCACTTTGGTCCACACACTTCAGAATAGTGTCCTTATCTCTTAGTCTTTTTCTTTCATTTGAGACTAATGTTTGTGTCTCTAAATGAACAGAAGATTAAAGAAATTAAACAAACTACTATTGTTTCTCAATTATGTTTTTGTACTTATGGGGAAAGTTATATCCCAGTAATACTCTGAAATTATCTGTTTATCCCTTTCTTTAAAACACATATATTTCAGAAAATGAAATTCCAAGGACTCCATGGCAACATTTTCTTTGCAACCTTCATGATGAAAAAAGTTTATTTTAATATCTAGACTATATTGCTTCTATTACAGTTAAAGTTAATTTTCTTTAGTTCTATCCTTAAGTGAATTTAGAGGACAATTTTCACCAAATATGATGCTCTTGAACACAATTTAATTTACCTTCAGTCTCACCTATCCTATATAAACTGTTTCATTAACCTTTATCCATAGAAGCTACCTACATCTTCTTCTCACCCTTAAAAATCTGAAATTGAAGGGTCCCAAACTGCAAGTAATAGATATCACATATGCTAATTAGAAAAAGCATAACCTCAAATTATTTTAATTCTGTATTGCTACTCTCTGTATATCTGTTTATAACTCTATTGAAATATATCATCACAGCTGCATTTTAAAAATCAGCACTCCATTATTTTCTCATTTTTAGTTTTAGTACTGAAGCCTCTGTGCACTTTCCCAAAATACAGTATTGTAATAGACTATGTGTGCAACTTCTCCCATTAAAAATTGTAAAGAAGATTTCCCCCTATAGAAATAACTTTTAGCAGAAAATTGCAGCTCTAAATCCATGACAGAAGAGATCTTAGTAAAAAGATTAATGATGAGGGGGAGGGGCAAGATGGAGTAGAGCATAGAAGCTTTGTACATCTCCTCTCGAGACCACACCAGAAATGTAACAAAACCCAGAGCAAACAGTAAGTTGAGTCACCTGGGATCTGGATGAACAGAGGCACTACAATGAGAAAGAGAAGAAGTCACCCTGAAATGGTAGGATGGGGCAGAGTTCAAAGGCTGCCTGGTCCCATGCAGCTGAGCAAGGTAGAGGCTGTGGTAACTGCAGCTAGCAGGTGCAGACTCCTCCTAAAAGGGTTGTGACTGCAACGAAACTTTCACAGGGATGAACTCACTCCCTCTGAGCTCCAGCACAAAGTTGGTTTCTCTGGGGTGGGGAGGGTGAGTTGCCAGGAATGTATAGAGAATACTGAGTTAGGGCTTTCTGGGCAAGGACTGGAGTGAGGCTTTCTCCTGGGAAGAAGTGCTGGAGATATCCATAGTTCCTCTATTGAGCCCTCTCCACTGCCAGCATGTAGACACAGGCACCACCACAGCTTAGACATCATCAAACTGGATAACAGAGGCCTTTCCACCCAGAGGACTCCCTGAAACTCCACCCATCCCAACTTGTGGCTCTACTCAAGCTACATCCAATGAGGTCCTCGGAATGCCCTGTGCCCCTTGCTGAGCAGCTCCAAGTCCCTCACTGGTGGCACTCAGCCTCAGTTTCTGGTTTGGCCTCTTGAGGCAACTATAAGCAAGGCATGGGTGTCAGCCATCTGTGAATTGCTTACTGAATCTTACCAGGTGGCCCTCCAGTTTAGGCTGGAGCTAAACTTGGTGCTGTATCCCTCTCAGGATTATGCCACTGGAAATGTATTATAAAAAGCCACACTAATAAGACTGGGAGACTTAGGAGCTTTACTTAATACATAGAAACAGGCACAGAAAGGCAACCAAATAGAGAGACAAAGAAGCCTATCCCACATGAAAAAAAACAGAACGGATCTCCAGAAAAAAATGGAGTTGAGCAGTCTGCCAGATGCAGAGTTTAAAATACTGGTTCTAAGGATGCTCAATAAACTTAGAGGAAGAGGAGATGAACTCAGTGAGAACTTTAATGAAGAGATTAAAAAAAAAAAACCCACAAAAATAGAAATGGAAATTATAAAAGGGAACCAGTCAGAAAAGAAGAATATAATATCTGAGATGAAGAGTATATTAGAG
>NW_011888982.1:2365553-2370266 GCF_000151845.1 Pteropus vampyrus
ATGAGCAACTAATTGTCTACTATATTTTAATTTTAAAAATACTGTCTTCTGTTGAGAAAAATTAATACTGAATTTGACATGTTTATAAAATAGTCACCCAAATGCATACCAGAAAATAATGGCATTCTTCTTCACATATGGCATAATAAATAATCTAAGAGAAGAAAAGCATGAGTCAAAAGTAAAATAATTACTTTATTTAGAACTCTTGTTTGGAATGTCTATGGGCCCCTTCAAGATGAATCTTTTCTAAGTGGTATCAAACTCAAACACTGAGAGCTGTACTGTCCAATAAAGTAGCCATTAGCTGAATGTGGTTACTGAATACTTGAAATGTGGCTAGTTGAACTGAGATATGCTGTGATGAAAATTATACACTGATATTTAAAAGTCTTAGAATGAAACTAAGAATGTAAAATATCTTAATATTTTGTGTTGATTATATATTAAAATTATAAAATTGGCAGACAAGTCAAATAAAAATATATTAAAATTAACTTCACTTTTTAAACTGTTTTTGTGGCAAATAAGATAATTAAAATTACATATGCAGATTACATTTGTGACTCACATGATATTTCTACTGGACAGTACTAGTCTACAGCAGGAATTAGCAAACTACGTTTGTGGGTCAAATCCAACCTGCTGCTTGCTTTGGTAAATTAAGTTTTATTGGAAAATAGTACGTCAATTCACTTAGCTATTATCTAAGGATATTTTTGTGCTACAGTAGCAGAACTGAATAGTAGTGATAAAAGCTTTATGGCCCAAAAGCTTAAAGGGCTTTCACTATGTGGATCATTAAAGAAAATGTCCGCCAATCTCTGATCTAGTGGAAATGCAGGGAACGAAGTGATGAAAGTGAGGGAGGTGTATTTAAAAGGAAATGGCTGAGTTGTGGGAATGAGAAAATAAGAAGAGATATACCAAATGTGAAATAAAAAGAAAACCAAAATACATAGAGAAACAAAGCACTCCATTTTTCTCAGTTGTCTTTTGAATATAAAAAATCGTTAACTTTAATTAAGCCCAATGTATATTTTTTATTTTACTTAAGTATTTTATATTTTGATGTTGTGAATGCATTGTAAACTGAATATTTAAATATAAACATCTTATTGTTTTTTGCTAATATATGTTTTCTTGTATATTGACTTTTATTCTGCTATTCTGGTAAACTATTAGTTTAATAAGTTTTTTTTGTAGATTGCATAAAATTTTCTGCAGAAATGATTATTCTCTAATTGACACAATTTTATTTTTTTCTTTCACTCTGATTACTTTTATTTCTTTTTCTCTATTATATTGGTTATTCCTCAAGTAAAATGCTAAATCAAAATTGTGAATATGGACATCACTGCTTATTTATGATTTTACAGAAAAATATTCACTAGTATAAAGTGGTATAATATAAAGTTTTATTAAGCAGTATAATACATAACTTAAACTATAAAGTATAGTGTAACTATAGGCATTTTAATGTTTTCTAAGAGCTTTATTGTTTGACTATTTCATGGGAACAAAAATATTGGTGATCTAATTATATCTGACACGTGAGAGAACTATTGAAATGGAAATCTGAAAATGTGAATGTATTTTCTACACAGTTAATGTTGAACAAGCTAACAAATAAATTTATACTATATCTTGAATGATTCTCTACTGGTGAATTGAAGTCATACATATAATAGTGAAATCATGTTTAAAATTATTTTATTGATGAAATAAACAATCGGAAAACTTGAAAGTAGTACAGTTTCATTTGCAGACAATATAATGTTTTGCTTAACATTTTCACCAGTTTCTTTCTATTTGGGAGGAACCAGATTCATTGCATATTTCCTATGAATCAGTAATTATAGATTTTGTTTAACCAGTAATGGAATAGTATTTTTCTTGGCATTAATGGTTCTAAAACCTTCAAAGAACTGTATAATCGTCAGATGATCTTTCCCATCACTCTCTTGTAGAAATCAATAAAGAAATTTTCCTCAAACCAAGTAAGCCTTAAAACAGGTAATCGAACTGTAACCACTGACTGGATTATGGCTCCGTGATTTTAGTGAGCAATTCCATTCCATACTGTCAGACAAATTAATTGAATTTACTGACTGCTCTGGTATATTAGTCTGGAATTTTTATATGATTTTTTATATTATGCCCTATTTTTTCTGGGTACTAGATATAAAACTGAAAAAGATGTGGTTCCTCCCTAATAGCAGAGGGAGACAGACATAAAAACAGCCAGTTTCACTATAGTGGAGTAGATTCTGTGACAAAGATAATTAAGAGGTTTTATAAAAACCCCAAAAGGTCTAGGCTTTAATATGTATACTTCAGCATTTTTTAAATTCTCTCCAGATATATGTGTGTGTGAGTGTGCATGTATGTGTATGTATAATCTTGAGAATATTTTTTAAGCAAAACTACTTAACTGTAAGATGTCAATAGAGGATACTCTGAGAGTATCTATGTGACATAAGTATATTTAAAAATGACTTCAAAGTACCTCTAGCTTTACAGCCAAAAAAAGTTCTCAAGAGAAATTTGAATACTAATGTTCCCTTTTCCAACATGCAAAACAATAGTATTTTCAGGCATTTTTCAGATCACCTTCTCTGATTTGCTAAACTCATTGTTTTCTTTCAAATGTTTCTTTATATCAATTTGCTACTTTATATCTCTAGATTTGGGTGACTACTATTCTGGTAAGGGAGGCTCAATTCACAAACTTCACACCTTAGCACTACACTATCTGAGCCAGCTTTGGCAGAGGTTGGGTTATTTTCTTACAGATATTTCTATATTTGTTTATCCTAATATATAGTTGTACAAAAAAGAGTTTAAATAGCAGTCCCAAATGCAACACTTATAAAGTCCTGCTTGCAAGTTTGGCTCTTGGCTTGACATCTAGGAAGTTAGATTTTGAGAGGGTTCTCACCATTCCCTGAATTAGTAAGATTGGCTCAATGAGCCCACATTGTTTGTACAATGTGATCTATGCCAAATTCCTGCTTTTCTTCGGAGAGTCTGAAATTTGGTACATTCTAAGCAAAGTTTGCCTATGCGGCCAGCTCCCATGAAAATCCCTGGGCACTGCTTTTCTATAAGCTTACATGGTAGAAAATATTTCACATCTTTATCATAGCTCATTACTGGAGGAATCAAGCACATCTTGTGTGACTCAGTTGGGAAAGAACTCATAGAAGCTTGTGCCTGGTTTCCTCTGGTGTCTTTTCCCTTTTCTGATTTTGCTTTGTATCCTTTGGCTGTAACAAATCATAGCCATGAATATGGCTACGTTCTGAGTCCTGTGAACTCTTCTAGAGAATCAATGAACTTTGAGATGATTGAAGAATCCTAACAAAATGTTTAATAATAAATATTAAATAGTTTTGATAGGAAAAAAACTACTAAATTTATACAAATTACTTATCATAGCTTGAATTACAAGTCTGTCAACTTGACAAATCTTTGCCAGTTTTGGTAACTGCAGCTATATCTTTAGGATCTCAAGGGAATTAATGATCTGTTCTTCTATAGGAACCATTAAGCAATGTGTGTTGCAGTTTCACCAGTACCGCCAATTTTCTAAACATTGTGTATTTTATATGTGCTGGAAATTGGGGTCTGAACCACTTGATTCCTGTTTTACACAGGATGGTCAAACCAAAATCTGTGATACAGGCTAATAAAATTAGAAATTCAACCAATTTTATGTTGCAGAAGATAAGTGAAAAGACACAAACCTCAAGTTAATTTTGGCTTTCTTCTTTCCTTTCCTGAAATGTGGGATATAACCCAACTTGTTCAAATATAAGTATGTTCCTGTTGTATATGACTGAAGGGCATTGAGAAGTAGAGTCTAAAATTAGAACCCATTCAAAAGTAAAAATAATTATAGTCAAATGCTTCTTAATGATGTAGATACATTCTAAAAAATGCATCATTAGATGATTTCACAATAAGAAAATCATAGAATGTGGTTACACAAATCTAGATGATGCAGCACATTACATATCTAGACTATAGAGTATACCTCCATTGTCTACTGAGTCCGTCATTGACAGAAATATCATTATGTGGTACATGAATGTGCTTAAATAGAGAATTCTATGTAATTTGATAATTTTATGATTTTTACATGTGAATTGAATCAATATTTTAAAAATACTTTTGAAGAATTTTGTGAATAAGCACTTCTTCTTTGTGCAACATTTTCTCATACATCTCATTTCTCATCACTCCCTCTGCCATTTCTCTCATCTTTAACAAGTCCCAGGTCAAAGTGTCCACGAATTTTTCCTAGGCAACATGCCAGTACTTTCAATTAAGTAGACAATCTTGCTCTGTTTGCCTCTTTAAAAAAATATTATTTTCCCCATCTTATATTTTAAATCCTTAATTCTATTTTTTTTTAATTCAAGGTCTGAAGGATACCCTGAGGCTAACCTATTAAATTAATTTATATTAGAAATCAATGTTTGTCCTATTTTAAAGTATCAAGTGCTCTCTCAGCTCCCTATAAAAATATATCTGAAAAATAATAATTTAAAAAATCTCATATGAATGAAAACTAAAATTTCCAGAAAAAATATTAGAATACACATCAAAATTTCTACAAATTGAAAGACATATGTGAATACCATGGTAAATATAATTGCCTGATATTGAGACATATTTTGCTGTATTAAAAATACACAAATGACTGAA
>NW_011888982.1:2370316-2372066 GCF_000151845.1 Pteropus vampyrus
GAACTGTAACCACTGACTGGATTATGGCTCCGTGATTTTAGTGAGCAATTCCATTCCATACTGTCAGACAAATTAATTGAATTTACTGACTGCTCTGGTATATTAGTCTGGAATTTTTATATGATTTTTTATATTATGCCCTATTTTTTCTGGGTACTAGATATAAAACTGAAAAAGATGTGGTTCCTCCCTAATAGCAGAGGGAGACAGACATAAAAACAGCCAGTTTCACTATAGTGGAGTAGATTCTGTGACAAAGATAATTAAGAGGTTTTATAAAAACCCCAAAAGGTCTAGGCTTTAATATGTATACTTCAGCATTTTTTAAATTCTCTCCAGATATATGTGTGTGTGAGTGTGCATGTATGTGTATGTATAATCTTGAGAATATTTTTTAAGCAAAACTACTTAACTGTAAGATGTCAATAGAGGATACCCTGAGAGTATCTATGTGACATAAGTATATTTAAAAATGACTTCAAAGTACCTCTAGCTTTACAGCCAAAAAAAGTTCTCAAGAGAAATTTGAATACTAATGTTCCCTTTTCCAACATGCAAAACAATAGTATTTTCAGACATTTTTCAGATCACCTTCTCTGATTTGCTAAACTCATTGTTTTCTTTCAAATGTTTCTTTATATCAATTTGCTACTTTATATCTCTAGATTTGGGTGACTACTATTCTGGTAAGGGAGGCTCAATTCACAAACTTCACACCTTAGCACTACACTATCTGAGCCAGCTTTGGCAGAGGTTGGGTTATTTTCTTACAGATATTTCTATATTTGTTTATCCTAATATATAGTTGTACAAAAAAGAGTTTAAATAGCAGTCCCAAATGCAACCCTTATAAAGTCCTGCTTGCAAGTTTGGCTCTTGGCTTGACATCTAGGAAGTTAGATTTTGAGAGGGTTCTCACCATTCCCTGAATTAGTAAGATTGGCTCAATGAGCCCACATTGTTTGTACAATGTGATCTATGCCAAATTCCTGCTTTTCTTCGGAGAGTCTGAAATTTGGTACATTCTAAGCAAAGTTTGCCTATGCGGCCAGCTCCCATGAAAATCCCTGGGCACTGCTTTTCTATAAGCTTACATGGTAGAAAATATTTCACATCTTTATCATAGCTCATTACTGGAGGAATCAAGCACATCTTGTGTGACTCAGTTGGGAAAGAACTCATAGAAGCTTGTGCCTGGTTTCCTCTGGTGTCTTTTCCCTTTTCTGATTTTGCTTTGTATCCTTTGGCTGTAACAAATCATAGCCATGAATATGGCTACGTTCTGAGTCCTGTGAACTCTTCTAGAGAATCAATGAACTTTGAGATGATTGAAGAATCCTAACAAAATGTTTAATAATAAATATTAAATAGTTTTGATAGGAAAAAAACTACTAAATTTATACAAATTACTTATCATAGCTTGAATTACAAGTCTGTCAACTTGACAAATCTTTGCCAGTTTTGGTAACTGCAGCTATATCTTTAGGATCTCAAGGGAATTAATGATCTGTTCTTCTATAGGAACCATTAAGCAATGTGTGTTGCAGTTTCACCAGTACCGCCAATTTTCTAAACATTGTGTATTTTATATGTGCTGGAAATTGGGGTCTGAACCACTTGATTCCTGTTTTACACAGGATGGTCAAACCAAAATCTGTGATACAGGCTAATAAAATTAGAAATTCAACCAATTTTATGTTGCAGAAGATAAGTGAAAAGACACAAACCTCAAGTTAATTTTGGCTTTCTT
>NW_011888982.1:2374446-2377410 GCF_000151845.1 Pteropus vampyrus
CTAGCTGCGAGCCTGGATCAAAGCCAGACCTGTGACCAGCCTGGCCTGGGACCCATACCATTACATTTTAATAAAAAAGGTGAGATATGGCAGCTGGTGGATATTTTATTCCACTATTTAGAAATATTCTAGATGAATGGTTGCAAAGAACTGGAAAACAGGTAAACATCTTGTCTTCTAGCTGTAGAAGTTTTAATCACTAGGAAATAGTATGGTAGTCATAGATGGCTGCTCTTGTTTGAAAAATTCAGTGCATGAGTGAGTTTTTTTTTTTTATTGAAAATAAGAATACTGTCTAAAGTTACTAACATGTAAAGGGTCTTCCTTGTCAGATTGCCAGTTGAGTTATTAGAGCATGAATCACAGTTCTTAGAATTTTTCTCAAATCTAAGAGGTAAGAACAAGGATTGGCAAACATTTTTTTTTTTTTTTTATAATGGAGCAGTTAGTAAACATTTTAGGTTTTGTGGGCTGTGTAGTTTCTGTTACAACTTATCTCTGTTGCTGTAGTGCACAGGCAATCATTAACAATATATAAATGAGCACAGCTGTGTTCTAATAAACTTTATTTGTGGTCACTGAGATTTGGATTTCATATAATTTTCATGTGTCATGAGATAACATTCTTCTTTTGATTTTATCAGCCACTTAAAAAATGTAGAAGTTCTCAACTGGTGGGCATAGAGGATAAAAAACTATCAAATACCTACACAAATACACAATACGAAGTCTTACAACATAGATATTCTTATGATATCACAGCTTTAGAAATGTACTCTTAATTTAGTTTAAAAAGAGTGAAACTATTATATTCTAAGAGAAAACCTTAGAAACATGAAAAGCATTTGTATTTTATTCTCAGAGAGTGGAAATTTTGAATACTTTTTTATTTTTTATATATTTAATAAGTTTTTCTAAATTAGCTGATCTGTGTTATAATTTAAATTCTAAAACAGTTAAGTCTCAAGCACTCAGATATGAAAGATTTAAATTATCTATAATACCTAGTACATAGCACTGTATGTTCTCATGTATGCTTTATTTTTGTATTGTGAACACATATTAGTATTTTTAATTATAAAATATTAATATATTTCCAGCACTGTTATGGTTTATTTTACTACATTCTAATATCTTTAATCATATTTTATTGTTTTACTTAGCAAATATTGTTAACCCTGGGAATAGTAGGCCACTTACCATGGGAGCAGAGCTGGACCAAAAAGTAAGCCAACAGGGCACATTGCTCTGGAAGTAATCGATAATCTATAAGGATTATATCAGTGAGTCAAGTCATAAATAATACTGCTTAAGTAAAGATTGGCTCTGCTATCATCACCGAGTGATTGGGTTTTCCAGTAGACATTTACACAAAAATACAAACAAAATATCAATTAGCCAGAGTCAACCAACTCTCATATTAAAGTGTCCCACAAAATTTAAGGAGTTTCACTCTGAAGGACGGTGGCATTCTGAACACTTCTTAGGGACCTGGGGGTCTCTTGCCTGATGTAGATAGAGGTGGCTTGTAAGTCCAAGTAGCCCTCTAAATGTCCAACATGAGCAAAAAAAACATTTTACTCTTTTATGTAATATATGTGAAAAAAAAATTGATTTTTAAAGAGATATATTTTGGAACTTTTGAACTGTCAAAAATTTACTTTCAAATGCGGACTCCAGAAAAACTTTTATGTTGATAATATCTTTATTTTAGAAATTAGGTCCTTTCTGCTTCAAGGAAGTTATTTTTTTATTTGTTTTGTTTTTATTTAGTTTTGTTTTAGAGAAGTGGGTGAGTTTTTTTGGTTATCTATAATGTAATAACCAAACACTTATTAGATTCCTGTATTTTAAACTTTGTTTCAACATGGAAAAAGCCATGGACTTTGAAATCAAAAAAACCTTATTTAAGCCTTAGCTCTTTAAGACTTTTCTAGGTCCCTGGGCCTGTTACTTCACTTTATTTGGCCTGGTGTCCTCATCTGAAATAGGACAAAACTAAAATCTAACCATCAGGATTAATGAAGATTAAGTGAGATAGATGAAAGCATGTAGTAAATACTCCATAAATGTTATTTCTCTCCTCTGACACTTCTGAAAAGATATTGTAAAAATTATAATATTTAAAAGTCATTGCTAATCTAAAAATACAAAAATTTTTTTTAAAATTTAATCATGCTTTTCAATACTTATCGATTACTATTGAGTTCAATTGCTTATCAATTACTACTCAAGCATACACTGGAAACTATAGTATGGGAATTTTAAATGTTTAAATAATATACATGATATTTACATAAATGCTAAAATAAGTATCCATAATTGAGATTATAATTTCTATAGGCATAAGCATAATTCTTATATACATGGTAGAGAAAAAAAATTGACAAAATGTGATAACTCATTTAAAATAAGAAGTAAGGAAGTCTGATAAATTCCAATGTGTGGAGGTTGTAGTAATGGAAAATGTTTCTGACAGAAATTGTAAAATTTGGAAAAAATTACTTAGAGAGTTGAATTTATTTTTGAACAAGAATATTTAAAGCAGTCTTTTACCATCTTAAAGAAAATGCTTTTAATTTGGTTGATGTTATTGTATTGAAGTGAGAATATCAAAGATGGCTGAGAAAGAAAAGTGTGTCCTAGTTGACAGAGAGTTAGGAAAAAAAGAATTGAGATTTGGTTACTTGGGTAAAAATCTTTAGAGAGACAAAGAGGTGGAACTTCAGATTTAAATGAAACCTTCAGAGAGGAAAGAAATGTAAGTAGTTTGTCCACTGCAACATATTCATGAAAGGCAGGGCTAAGAGGAGAACCTACCACTATGAATCTGTAGCTGCTTCCAGGCTTTTCAGCTCGCAGTTCTGCTGGACAGAAATACATACTCTTAACAGTGGTTTCAGAAAATCTCTCATAACAGTTGCTGGCTGGTTGTTAAAGATGAAGTAACACCAATCTAAAATT
>NW_011888982.1:2377460-2388157 GCF_000151845.1 Pteropus vampyrus
AAAGCAGTCTTTTACCATCTTAAAGAAAATGCTTTTAATTTGGTTGATGTTATTGTATTGAAGTGAGAATATCAAAGATGGCTGAGAAAGAAAAGCGTGTCCTAGTTGACAGAGAGTTAGGAAAAAAAGAATTGAGATTTGGTTACTTGGGTAAAAATCTTTAGAGAGACAAGGAGGTGGAACTTCAGATTTAAATGAAACCTTCAGAGAGGAAAGAAATGTAAGTAGTTTGTCCACTGCAACATATTCATGAAAGACAGGGCTAAGAGGAGAACCTACCACTATGAATCTGTAGCTGCTTCCAGGCTTTTCAGCTCGCAGTTCTGGGGGACAGAAATACATACTCTTAACAGTGGTTTCAGAAAATCTCTCATAACAGTTGCTGGCTGGTTGTTAAAGATGAAGTAACACCAATCTAAAATTATTAGAAAGCATCTTTCCTAACCACTTCTCCAAAATTAAACCTAAAATAAGCCAAAAAGTAGTTTGCTCTCCTAAAATTTGTTATTCTAAAATTCTTGAAAGCAACCTGACATAGAATGAATTTAGTCCATCTTTGTTCATTGAGCATACATTAACATGCCACACATGTACAGATGCACAAATGAATGTTGAATCAATAAAAGATAATGTCTGTAGATCTATATATCATAGAATGGCTGCATGTTTTTAATATCTAGAAAAACTTTAATTTCAGGCAAGTCTTTTCAATCCCTATATGGTTTAAAGCAGAGTTTCTTGATCTTTCATGTGTGTGTGTGGAGGGCGGGGGGCTGCCCAGTACATTTCAGGATGTTTAACTGCATTACTGGCCTCTACCCATTATATGCCAATACCAGCTGTGACAACCAAATATTTCTCCAGATATTATTGAATAACCCCTGGAGGATGAAGTGTAGGGCAAAATCTCACGTGGTTCAGAGCCACTGCTCTATCCTATCTATACTGACACCAAAAGTCTTATAATGTAATTACTCTAAGATCTTAACTATAACAAAAACTATATCCTTTGTGGCTAGAGGGCATGGCTAATAAACTAATACTCCACTGGTACCATGGAGAGTGTTACAACTGAGTGACATTAACCTGAGATCTTCACTGAAGAATGAACTTCTAGTTTAAAGAAGGCAGTTATTACTCAGTCTTACTAAGTCATGCATGCAGGCCAAATGTTGCCAGATATTTTAATAATGTGAACAGAATCCTGATATCCAGATTTTTTAAATGAAATATCTTATTATTGAAATGTTGACAGTTAAAATTCAATTGTTCTTTTTAAGCATGATGTCTGCTATGAAGGTCAAACAAAATGCATGCATGTGTTATATAACTGGTGCTTAGGCTGCTGTTTTTCAAAAGTCCCTTATAAAAATAAAAGGTCAGGCCTGGGCATCAGGATTGCCAACATTCCTGCATATTCCAATATTCTGGGAGGGAAGTAGAGCCTCCCTTTCAATAGTCGATCTACTCATCTAACCTTTCTTTCAATTCCTATCATGCTGGGCAGAAGCAAGGAATGATGAGATAGACAGGTGGGGAAATGTAACTTGTGCCTTAAATGTAACTTTCAGTTTCAGTTTAAAACTGTCTATTTCAACTTAGTTCTGACTCTTTGGGGGTAGTCTTTGAAGGCCTTCCCCTTGTTATTGTCCTATATCTAATGTTACCCAGAAAGTAGGAACTTACAGAACCTCTGGCAGCATGTGAGGGAGTCTTCGGATCTGAGCTCCATCTTCTGGGTCTAGTCCAGATCTGGATCTGGATCTTTAGAGCATCTTTCTGGCTCTGCTACCAGCATTTTATGGGCACCCAGTATGGAAATCTTCATGGACTAAAGACTTGTAAATGCAACCTCATGACTTCTGCAAGTCTCGCAGGCCTTCAACACCTCAAACTTATCGCAGCTTCTTCTAAAATATTACTGACAGCCATTTGAATGTCAGCACACATCCAACTGGCTTATTGTAGTCTACATTGCAGCTGGAAAACCTAGTTGTGCCATGTTTTGTTTGAGGATTCACCCTGCTCTTTTTTTGTTTTCAATGAACTTTTCTATTGTACCCAGCTCCATCCTACAACAAAGGTATTGATGCTAGGGAATAGGTGGGGCCTGTAAGTTCAACTTCTGTTCTTTTTCTCTATTGGAATTATTCCCTTCATCATGTCGGAAACCCTCATCTCTTTTCCAGACAAGTTGGGTTTTCATTTTATCATATTCTTATATCTCCATGTTTGCGACCTACAGAAAGTATTGACTTGCAGATGTCTCAACGTTGTATTTATTATATAAGGTGAGGATTTTCTCTCATCAAATGTTTTTCTAGCAAGAGGTCAACCTTTTCTGGAAGTTAAGCTATGAAGCCAAATAACTTAACCACATTCTTTGTTCTAGTGATGTTCACTCTCCACCGAAATGGATGAAAATCACGGAGCTGTGTGGTAAGAACCCGGAAAGCAACAGCCTTTACATGACATGGCAAAACAATGTGAGCCTGTGCATCTTTTTCAAATCATCATTTTGTAGCTTCGGGCCTGTGAAACTTTGGAAGAATCATATAATATTTTTTGTATTAATTGTGTATTATCCTAAGTATTCCATGGGACAGTGACCTCTGGTATAAGAAGAAATAATTACAGTGAGCTCAGTCACAATAAAATTAACATGATGTTACCTTCTATTCATAAAGTTGTAGCAGCAGGGAAAGGCTTCATCTTAGAATGATCAAGAAGTGAGGAAATAAGTATAGAGCCCAGAATTAGCTTAGCATTTGGGGATCGGCTGACTGAATATACTGAGCTTCTGATCAAGCGGAATATTTACAGGGACATAACATTTATTTAAGTTTGGTTTGTTAATATGGCACTCCAGGCAGGAACGGCTCATTTGGGGCCCAGAAATTTATTTCAACACACTGAACACACACCCTCTGTAGGGTATTTGCATGGCTGAGCTCCAGGAGAGAGCATGTCAGAGCAAAAACACTTCCACATGTGAGCTGTGGGCTACATCTGAACAGATGCTAAAATTTCCGTAGAACATTTCCTGTAGACCAGGTGAGCAAATGGCAGTGGAATAGCCCTACGCTTCTGGGTATGCAGATAATGAGTTATGAAACTCTGCTATCTGCTCCGTGACTGGATGTAGGGTCAATGCAAAGACTGTTGCAGGAAGAGATATCCGATGGTGGAAACTGGACGTTCAGACAACTTTGTTAGACGAAGGAGAATTTATTGCCAAAGGAGCTCATGATGCTTT
Source organism: Pteropus vampyrus (assembly GCF_000151845.1). Taxonomy (NCBI): domain Eukaryota; kingdom Metazoa; phylum Chordata; class Mammalia; order Chiroptera; family Pteropodidae; genus Pteropus; species Pteropus vampyrus. The sequence continues at coordinate 2,380,717 of NW_011888982.1, forward strand.
CAAAAGACCCAAATCACGATCTCCCCTTGGTTAGATTTATTACAGTTTATATACCTCTGCAGTGTCCATGCAAGGGGCACAAGATTCCTTTGTCTGAGGCTTCACACGTGCCTCATGACTCAGGATGGAAAGGGGAGTTTGGGTGTGAGGCCATAAAGCAAGAGGAATTTCCAGATAACTCGTCTTATCTACTTACAGGTCATTTTGCCTTGTAGAACCCACGACCTTGGCATTATCAACAATGTTATAGGATTCTCGGAGAGACGGGACACTGAGGCTATAAGAAAAAAGTAGCATTTATTGATGCCAGCACCTTCTCAGTGGATTCTTATCCAAAGGCTGAACTCTAATTGTAACATAACAAGAAGTTTTACACAGTCTTGTTATTCCTACACAGCTACAGAGATAAGAACATTGGTTGGATAGCAAGTTATGAATCAACAAATGTGAGCTGGAGAGTTCTTGAGGTGGGGGAGGTAGCTATGAGAAAACATGTTAGCTGGAGAGCACTGGGCAGAATAGGGGGAGATAGCAGTTTTAACTAGTTGAGTCGGTCATTTCTGCAGACCCTTTCCTTTGTATTTTTCATATGCTTCCTCTCCTCTCTCAAGACCACTCTAAATTCCTTTTTCTTTTCTAACACCTCTCCTAAAGAGAACTTTCTGTGGCCTTTCCTTAGATCAAGTCTTGTGTCTTCAAACTTAAGACTGCCTCTGAGCCTTCTTTTAGCAAATATAACCAAGTGCCACAGACAAAAACATTGCCTCCATCTCCCAATTCCACCTATGCTTTATCTCTACCTGTTTTTTCCCTAAGGTCTTTACCAAATGTGTTTTGCATCACTCATTTTCTCCCTGAATTTTGCCACTAAAGGACAAATAATAACAATTGAGAATTTTCTTTATAATTTGTTTTTCAATATTAAATTCTAAGTTTCTGTTTTTGCCAGGCCAACTTTGGTTCTCTTAAATAAAAGGAAGTTATTTAGAGTGATATGATCATAGGTGGTACAAGGACAGAGTCAAAAATATAATTCATCCACCATTGGACAAAATGAGTGATGTCTTTCTTTTGTGGAATCTTCAAGGGGACTTTTAGAAATGTAAAGTAATTTTTATTTATGTTAACTGGGGAGACTATAGCTTTAAGCAAGAGATTGATCAAATTCATATGAAAAGGAACAAACATTTTTTGTGAGGCAGAAGAAGTTGAAATAATTAGAGAGAAGAGATAACAAAAGGATAAGTGAATTATGATCAAGTTTTTATTCATAACTTATCCTTAGTAAAAAAAAAAAAAAGTGCTGTGCTTGAAGGAAAAAATTGGATCATGGGAATCTATAGTAAGATAGAAATGTGTATTTATAGAAATAGATGAGTGTCAATACCAGCTACCTATGCACAGTGAATCTAAGTAACCACACCATCTGTATTTTAGCATACAGGAAATAAAATAATGGCTACAAGGTTCTGGATACTCAGCTTATAGACACTCTGTATGACACAATGAAAAGGAACAACATGATTATATTATAAAGTAAAGTTAAGAAGCGTCTTGTGTTACTGCATTGAAAGGAACTGTATGTGCCAAGAATAAATATATTATCTTACATTCAATTTAGAGAAAAGCCAGTCTAGAAGACTGCTCTTATTTAAAAGCTGAACAAACAGGCTGTTAACCTTGGAATAACCTTAATTTTTGGCCCAAATTCAAAATGTTCACAAAAGTGTTACTTAGCCAATATTAACTATTAAATTTAAAACACGAGAGTAATGATTTTCATTAAATGTATTCATTTAAAAGATGTATTATATATATAATTTTTTGTGTGTACATGAGATAGGTACATTCACTTTTGATCATGAAAACATTTCTAAGGCAAAGATAGTATTCAGATAAATAAATTTATAAATCCTGGCCCACATGCTAGAATAGGTCTTTGAAAATAATATTTATGGTTCATAAAAAATAAAAAAATAAAATTTAATATTAAAGAGGTTAAAGCAGATTTATAACAAAGTTAAATATATTTAATGTGTTGACTTTCATTCTAAAATTATGTCACTCCAAAAGTTTTCAAAATGCCTATCTGTAGAAAGTTGCCACTGTAAACTATGGATACACAGTAAAAAAAGATGTGGGAGTCCTCTCTGAACTGATATGGGGTCATTTCTAGTATATATTGTGACAAGTCAGTAAATTTGAATATGGACAATAAGTTAGTAATAGAATTTTGTCAATTTACATTTTCTTTATTAATTATGTAGTGGTTACATAAGAGGAATATTCAGGACTTCGATATTATATATTAATTTAAAATAAGTGGCATTGTTAAATTTGAAATTCATGTTTCATTATAAAATTGAAAAAAATTTTAAAATATTATAAAAATAAATACATATTTATAAATGAATAATACTTAAAGACTAATAATTCCAATAAAAGGAATTTATGTTAGGGAGATTATTTGAAAAAAATTATAAAGATAAATTATAATTGTGATAAATTAGAATCTTTTTACATGTTCAAACATCGAGAATGGTTTAATAAATTTAACTTTATTCAGGTGTTAATTATTTATTAGAATTGTGTGAAACATGATTAAAAAGAATTTGATTAAATTTTATGGAAAAAGCAAGCTACAGCTTGCTTTAAACTGTTTAAAAAACAAATCTTAGTAATAGGGAAAATCGATAAAAAGCATAAGAACATAAATAGCATTTTTCATTGGGACTTATAAAATATTTTCATATTTTAAAATAAATTCTCTTAATGAAATTAGTGGGCTATATGTTTTCTGATTCCCTGGGATATAAATAAAGTGATTAGAGCAGGAGCTTTACTTTTTACTAAATGACTAATTTCCCTTTCTGATGCTGAATTTTGTTTACAAACTTGTATGTCCAGATATTTGAAAATACCTCTCCTAAATGCGGTTAGGATACATTTTTCTGAGATAATGAGTTCTCATAAGATATGTCTACTTCTCCACCTCCAACAGGAAGACCCTTGCTCCCAGAGTCCTAGCTGCAAAATCTATTAGGGTCCCCAAACAAGATAAATGCATAGACAAGCTATATTGCTGCAGATTCGAGGTTCCGAGGTAAAGGGTATGAAACTCCCGCAGTTGGAAGAAAATGCTGGGAGCCATAGGCAACTGCGACATAGCTCTTTATTCCAGCAAGAGCACAGCTTGGCGATGCCTTTTATACACGGGTTAAACAATAGTGGCACAGTGCCAGAAGCCTGCAAATGCGTACCTAGACCACATGGTTACATAAGGGAGAAGTGCTGAATCACGCCCCCACCCCCAAGTTACTAAGGATGTCCGGAGAGAGTCTTACTACAGCCATCTTTCTTTCGCCTTACACAGCAAAACTCAAAAGCTTGCATTTTCACATAATCAAGTCCATTACTTTAACAATGGTTATAAATATGAGATATTCCCATATGCTATTAGGTGATCCAAATCCTGCTTCATATCTTGATTTAATTATCTCCAAAATAAATTCGAAACAGATATAATTTTCTTCGTACTAAAACTAAAATCCTTTACTTTCTCTTTTCCAAATAATTCAATTACTTCTGATGAAAAAAATCAAAGAAACAAGAAATAAATAGTTCCTCATCGAAAATCCAAACCATTCATTGTAATAAAATAGCATACCTGCAAGATAAATCTAAAATAACTTGTTGGAATAAATATAACAGAGAATAATATGTAAACATGATAAAATGAGGTTTATTTTCTTCTAACCTGATTTGCCTAACTTTACTTTGTTCTCTCTCCTCTCTTTTTTGCTCGTGTGTGTGTGTGTGTGTGTGTGTGTGTGTGTGTGTGTAGATGTATATTGCAGTGGTCAGTAGAAGTCAAACAGGTTGGCTAACTCTTTCAAGCCACCTGAAGTGCCAGAAGGAAAAGCTGGGACTGGAAAAACACTGTCATGCTCTAAAAATGTTTAAAAGACACCTTAACTAACAGGGCCCTGGGAAAATAATAAAGCAGCTCCTTATTTGAAATCTTGCAGGAAAGTAAAAAAGTAAAAAGTCCACCACTACCTTATCAGATTGAGAGATGACAAAAGTAACAAAAGTAATTTTCTGACTGAGGGATGCAGTGTAGTAAGATCTTTATGTGATGCATCTCAGGTGAAAACCACTGTGTTGACAATTACAGAAATGATTATCATGATACCAACTGGTAATGTGCGGTACAGCAGGGAACAAGGAAAGATTTGCTTTTGCTATAGTTTCTTTAGATTTATTATGGAAAAAATGGTACTATTTATCTTACTAACCACTTTTAAGAAAGAGCCTGAGGTATGGTTCATAGAAACCAAACTAGAAAAGAAAAGAGTAATTTACTAAGAAATAAGAGAAGTACAAGTTTAAAGAAGAATTCAGAGGGGACCCAGGATGTGTACAATATTTAATAAAGTATATAAATAAAAATATATTTACTTGGATATATAGTTCTTATGGCAACCATGATACCAATAAGCAGAAATATTTTAATGTAAATTCATAAATGTTTAGGTCTAATATTAGCAGGTGTCTTAATTTAAAATGCTATGTGCTAATCAATTTTATAATCAACCACAGCAGTTTTTATTTTATATGAAATCTCTGGAATTTATTATAAACAATTCCTGGATATCAAGAACATTATTTTTGAACTATATGGATATGTGGAATTTCTAGACACGAACAAACCTCCTAGCGTAAGTTTACCCAGGATGTTTCTCTTGCTGACTGAGGCTTACTATGATTATCTTTCATGTGGATTGTTTTTTGAGAAATGGCTACTATAAAGAGGACCATAAGAAATTAATTTTCTTGTTTGATATCAATTTATTTATCAGTATTTTTAATTAGAGAAATCTATTTGCACATTTTGGTAATGTATGATGATGGCTAGCTACTCTGAACATTATTTGAACACAATATCAATTCTGTTTATATCTTAAAGAAAAAAAACGAGTAAATATAAAAGACGACAGTCAGCAAAATTAGATTCTACATCTGCCACCAATCCAAAGCCCACACTACTATTGCTCTAATTTATTAAATTCAATACATTAATTTGTGCCAAAGCACCCATAAAGAGGCTTCTATAAGCCAGGATATGTTTTCAGCGTAACTGGCCTCCTTGACTTCTCTGTCTTGCATCATCAGCCTCTTCTTCCATCTTGGCATTTTCCTGGAAGCCTATAATTAAGTCTGTCTGCTGTGAAATATTTAAAAAAAAAAATGAACTCACTTTTGGATCTTAAATATCTGACTATCCCCTAGGTGCTCCCTTCTAGTGTATTTCTTTTTCTCAGAAACATAGTCTGTATCCACTGTCTCCATGCCTTTGCTTCTCATTCATATAGCAGTCTCATTCATTTTTATGTCTGTCCCTAATCACTCTCCTGAAACTTACTTTGAAAAAATCATCAGAGATATTATGAATATCAAATGCAATGGGGATATTCTATCACATTATTCTTTTTTATTTTTACCACACTTACTATATTTATTTTGAATGCTGTAATATTCTTAAGTGCTTTATATTCATTATATAATTTGTTTTGCACAAAAATACTTTAAGGTACATGTTTTAAAATATATTTTATTTGTGAAAAGTGATGCTCACGGAAGAGTCTTAGGGCAGTGAAAGTATTCTGTATGATAATAAAATGGTTGATATATATCATTATAAATTCATCCAAACCCATAGAAAGTACAGCACCAAGAGTGAACAGTAATGTAAACTATGGTCTTTCAGTGATTTTGAGGTGTCAGTGTAGGTTCGTCAATTGTAACAAATATACCACTCTGGTGGAGATTGTTGATAATGGGGGAAACTGTGCATATGTAGGGGAAAGGGGTATATGAGAAATCATTGAACCTTTTCCTCAATTTTGCTGTTAACCTAAAACTATTCTAAAAATAGTGTTTATATAAAAAATGATAGTGCTGAGAAAACTCAGTAATTTATCTGAGGTCACACAATTTATGGCTGAGCTAAAATCTGGACCAAGTGTGGCAGACTCGGGGTGGGAGGACATTTTCTGAACTCTTACACTTTTTTTTTCTTCCAAGAGTTGAGTCACTTTTATCATTGAGACTTTGTACTTTACCATTTTCGTGGATGCCACTCTGTTCTGAATTGTATCCGAGCTCTCCTTATTTTTCATATTGTTAAAAATTAAGTCTTTGTCTTGTCATCCTCATGAAGAGGAAGTTAAGGATCCCAATTCTTAGTCCTCTTTTTCTTATGCCACACATTCTCCGATAAATGTAGGTTTGTCAGTGAGATTGACCAGACTAGAGACATAAATCTACAACTACTCATATAACATTTTTACTATCTGACCACCTGTAGGCCATAACAATTTGAATGTACTGAGATATGTCAAACCCCACAAGCTTACAATGAAATTCATATATTTATTTTCTAACACTCTTCTTATATACTCAGTCTCATTTGTTGGAACATGAACTTGACATCACCGTGTCTTTCATCCCAACTGTCAATTAAATGTAATTTTCTGCTGAAATGACTTATTATATTGATCTTGACTCTACCGCCTTCTCTTCCTGTTACAGACTCTACCTAATTTTCATGCCTTCATCCTGTCTTATCCAGATAGCTCCAATCATCTCATCAGTATCTTTTTGTCTCAAAATTTCTCTTCAAATCAATTCTTCAAAATTCCCATAAACAAATAAATTAGAGATTTCTTCACATAACTCCCCTACTTAAACCTTTAAATAATGGCCTACCATCCCCTAGATACACAGCCTTGAGATACAACCACAGCATACCTCTCCAAACTCATTTCATGCTCTCTCCATTTCCCACCTGATCATTCCTACAGTTTCTATACAGGCAGCCTACTGTGTTTAGATTCTATGCTTTCGTTATGTAATCCAATTCACTCTGATATCTCTGTTTTTCCTAGATGTTACTGTTCAGTGTGTGAAGAACAATAAGTAGCATCTACTGCAGAAAACTTTGATGGTTACTCTAGGATGCATCATATGTGCCTCATATCAGTACCAAGAGGATCCTGTATATATTCTACATTACAGCTGGAAGTAAATGGCCCATTTTTGTCTATTTCTACTATTACTATAAAGTGTGTAAATACCATAAAGTTAAGAACTGTGGCTTATTTATGCATGTATTTCTATATCTAATAATAGGTAATAATAGGTAGAAACACTTTAAACATAAAATACATATTTATTGAAATGAACAGTGTGTGACTAGGTTTTTATTTTGTGATTTATAAGATCAAGTAATCTGTTTCAGAAATTTCTGGAGATTATAATTTTGATTGATGTTAATAATAACCTATGTAAGTAGAGTTTTTAGTTAAATAAATTTGGGATTATGAGGTAAAGTTAAATATATGCATTTAATAAAAAATTTCCTAGGTCCATTGATATA
>NW_011888982.1:2388207-2390705 GCF_000151845.1 Pteropus vampyrus
CTCCTTATTTTTCATATTGTTAAAAATTAAGTCTTTGTCTTGTCATCCTCATGAAGAGGAAGTTAAGGATCCCAATTCTTAGTCCTCTTTTTCTTATGCCACACATTCTCCGATAAATGTAGGTTTGTCAGAGAGATTGACCAGACTAGAGACATAAATCTACAACTACTCATATAACATTTTTACTATCTGACCACCTGTAGGACATAACAATTTGAATGTACTGAGATATGTCAAACCCCACAAGCTCACAATGAAATTCATATATTTATTTTCTAACACTCTTCTTATATACTCAGTCTCATTTGTTGGAACATGAACTTGACATCACCGTGTCTTTCATCCCAAGTGTCAATTAAATGTAATGTTCTGCTGAAATGACTTATTATATTGATCTTGACTCTACCGCCTTCTCTTCCTGTTACAGACTCTACCTAATTTTCATGCCTTCATCCTGTCTTATCCAGATAGCTCCAATCATCTCATCAGTATCTTTTTGTCTCAAAATTTCTCTTCAAATCAATTCTTCAAAATTCCCATAAACAAATAAATTAGAGATTTCTTCACATAACTCCCCTACTTAAACCTTTAAATAATGGCCTACCATCCCCTAGATACACAGCCTTGAGATACAACCACAGCATACCTCTCCAAACTCATTTCATGCTCTCTCCATTTCCCACCTGATCATTCCTACAGTTTCTATACAGGCAGCCTACTGTGTTTAGATTCTATGCTTTCGTTATGTAATCCAATTCACTCTGATATCTCTGTTTTTCCTAGATGTTACTGTTCAGTGTGTGAAGAACAATAAGTAGCATCTACTGCAGAAAACTTTGATGGTTACTCTAGGATGCATCATATGTGCCTCATATCAGTACCAAGAGGATCCTGTATATATTCTACATTACAGCTGGAAGTAAATGGCCCATTTTTGTCTATTTCTACTATCACTATAAAGTGTGTAAATACCATAAAGTTAAGAACTGTGGCTTATTTATGCATGTATTTCTATAGTCTAATAATAGGTAGAAACACTTTAAACATAAAATACATATTTATTGAAATGAACAGTGTGTGATTAGGTTTTTTATTTTGTGATTTATAAGATCAAGTAATCTGTTTCAGAAATTTCTGGAGATTATAATTTTGATTGATGTTAATAATAACCTATGTAAGTAGAGTTTTTAGTTAAATAAATTTGGGATTATGAGGTAAAGTTAAATATATGCATTTAATAAAAAATTTCCTAGGTCCATTGATATATTAGTGCCTTGTGATTCTCTAAAAAATGAAAACCAATAAATTTCAAGAAGATTTTTACATAAAATGTGATGCAGTAAACTGAAAGGCTTCAATGTTACAGTGCTTTTTAAAGATATGAAGTATTATACACCTTTCTAAAATGACTTTCTAATGACTTAGAAAGATATCTTTGACTTACTATTAAGTTTATTATTCTATATACATATGTGTACATATATATATCAACACAATAAAAATTTAATATACTTCTCATAAGCTTATTTTATAATAAAAACACTAACTAAAGGTAAGTATATATATATTACTTTTATAAATATGGAAAATAATAGGAAAAGCTATACTATAAAGTATATGAATATATAACAATTACCTTAGGAGTAAAAGTGTTGGGATAGAGAGACAAGTTATTATTTTTCTAAAATCACTCTGTGCAAATGATCCTAGTGATTACTATTGGATTTTTTAAAGCTAAATATTTGACAAAAATCTTAAAATAGAGAGAGTGTTAAGGAGAAATAACTAATTAGAAAATAAAATAGTACATTATTATGTTATTAATAATAATATACTGAATTATAATTTAAGACTAAACCTTTTTAAAGTTGTGGCAGAGTTATTATATGAGTAGAAGAAAGAATCAGAAATGACACTATAGGTTTTACAAAATCACAAAAGAGGATCTTTTCCTACTGCGATTATTGGTACAAAGACTTAATGACGTAAAGATGTCATGACTCTAACATTAATTCACAAGTTAAATGCAAATAAAAATAGAAAGAAAAAAGGAAGGAAGAAAGGAAGGAACGAAAGAAGGAAGGAACAAAGGAAGGAAGGAAGGAAGGAAGGAAAGAAGGAGGCAAAGAAGGAGAGAAGGAAGGAAGGAAAGGAGGAAGGGAGGGGAAGAGAGAGAGAGAGAGAACATAAACAGACCTTTTCGAAAATAGCAAACTAATTCTTTTTTTTAATTTTAATTTTATTTTTATGTTAGTTTTATTCTGGTACACCTTGCACTACACATAGTCATTACATATTATTGACTATATTTCTTATGCTGTACTCCACATCCTCGTGACTATATTGTAACTACCATTTTGTACTTCTTAATCTCTTCACCTTTTTCATTTATCCCCCAATATCCCGCCCATCTGGCAATTACCAGTTTGCTCTCTGCATCTATGAGTCTGTTTTCATTTTGTTTGTTTATTTTGTTCCTTAAATTCCACATATAATAT
>NW_011888982.1:2390755-2391190 GCF_000151845.1 Pteropus vampyrus
ATAGTTGTCTTTCAATGTCTGAGCTTATTTCACTTAGCGTAATATCCTCTAGGTCCATCCATGGTCATTAAAAATGGTAAGATTTCATTTTTTACGGCTGAGTAATATTCTATTGTGTATATGTACCACTTTTCATCCAATCATCTATTGATGGGCACCAAGTTTGCTTCTATGCCTTGGCTATTGTAAATAGCGCTACTGTGAACATATGGCTGCATAAAGCTTTTCAAATTAGTGTTTTAGTTTTCTTTGGATAAATATTCAGAAATTCAGATGCTGAGTCATTATTTTTAATTTTTTGAGGAACTTCCAAACTATTTTCTATAGTGGCTGTATAAATTTGCAATATCATCAATAGTGCACGAGGGTTCCCTTTTTTTACATTCCCCTCAACACTTGTTCTTTGATTTATTGATGATAGCCCTTCTGACAATT
>NW_011888982.1:2391240-2391558 GCF_000151845.1 Pteropus vampyrus
TTGCAATATCATCAATAGTGCACGAGGGTTCCCTTTTTTTACATTCCCCTCAACACTTGTTCTTTGATTTATTGATGATAGCCCTTCTGACAATTATGAGGTGATATCTCGTTGTGGTTTTAATTTTCATTTCTCTGATGATTAGTGACTGAGCATTTTTCATATATCTCTTGGGTATTTGTATGTCCTCTTTGGAGAAATACCTATTCAGGTCCTCTGGCCTTTTTTAATTGGATTGTTTGTTTGTTTTTGGTATTGAGTTGTATGAGTTCTTTATAAATTTTGGATATTAACACTTTATCAGATGTATCATAGGCG
>NW_011888982.1:2391608-2420581 GCF_000151845.1 Pteropus vampyrus
ATTGGATTGTTTGTTTGTTTTTGGTATTGAGTTGTATGAGTTCTTTATAAATTTTGGATATTAACACTTTATCAGATGTATCATAGGCGAATATCTTCTTCCATTTAGTAGGTTGCTTTTTGTTTTGTAGATGGCTTTTTTTTTTTCTGTGCAAAACTTCTTTTAGTTTAATAAAGTCTCATTTTTTTTTTCTTTTCTTTCCCTTCACTAAAGAGACATATCAGAAAAAAATGTTGCTAGGAGCAATGTCAGAGAGTTTGCTACCTGTTTTCATCTCGGAGTTTTAAGGTTTCGGGTCTTACAGTTAAGTTTTTAATCCGCTTTGAGTTTATTCTTGTATATGGTGTAAGAAGGTGGTCTAGTTTCATTTTTTTACATGTATCTGTTCAGTTTTCCAAAAACCATTTATTGAAGAGAGTCTCTTTACCCCATTGTATATCCTTGCCTCCTTTATCATATATTAAATGAGCATAGAGACATAATTTATTCCTGGGATTTCTATTCTGTTCCATTGATCTATATGTCTGTATGCTAGTACCATGATGTTTTGATTATTATAGCTTTGTAGTATAGTTAGATATCAGGTAGTGTGATACCTCCAACTTTGTTGTTTTTCAAGATTGCCTTGGGGATTCAGGATCTTTTATGTTTCCATATAAATTTTAGGATTATTTGTTCTAGTTCTCTGTAAAATGTCATTGGTATTTTGTAGAGGTTGCATTAAACCTATAGATTGCTTTGGGTAGTATAACCATTTTAACAATATTGATTCTTCCTATCCAAGAGCACGGTAAATGCTTCTATTTATTTGTATCTTCTTCAATTTCTCTCTTCAATGACTTATAATTTTCTGAGTACAGGTCTTTTACCTCCTTGGTTATATTTATCCCTAGGTATTGTATTATTTTCCATGCAATTATAAATGGGATTGTTTTCTTAATTTCTCTTTCTGATACTTTATCATTAGTGTATAAAAATGCAATCAACTTCTGAATATTAATTTTGTATCTTGCTAATATTGAATATATTTATAATTTCTAACAGTTTCTTGATAGAATCTTTAGGGTCCTCTCTAGCAGCATGTCATGTGCAAATAATGACAGTTTTGCTTCTTTCTTTCCAATTCGCATGATTTATTTTTCTTCTGTGCTTACTGTGGCAAGGACTTCCAATACTATGTTAAATGAAAGTGGTGAAAGTGGCATTTTTTTGTTTTGTTCCTGATATTAAAGAAAATGCTTTTAGCTTTTCCCCATTGAGTTTGTCAGCTGCGGTTTTATCATATATGGCCTATATTATGTTGAGGTATGTTTCCTCAATTTCTACTTTGCTGAGAATTTTTATCGTAATGGACCCTGGGCTTTGACAAACAATATTTCTGCATCTGTTGATATAATGATATAATTATATAACTTTTATGTTTCGACTCATTAGTGTAGTATATCATATTAGTTGATTTGAGAATATTGAACCAAACTTGCATTGCAGGAAGAAATCTAATTTGATCATAGGGTATATTTTTAATATGTTGCTGAATTTGATTTGCTATTTTGTAGAGAAGTTTTGCATCTATTTTCATCAGGAAAATTGACCTATACTTTTCTTTTTTTTATAATGTCTTTGTCTAGTTTTGGAATCAGGGTAATTTGGTCCTTGTAAAATAAGTTTTGGAGCCTTTTCTCCTTTTGAATTTTTTGGAATAGTTGGAGAAGAATAGGTATTAATTCTTCCTTGAATGTTTGGTAAAATTCACCAATGAAGCTATCGGTCCGGGACCTTTGTTTTTTGGGTGGTTTTGATTACTGATTTAATTTTGTGGGTGTTTATCAGTCACTTCAGATTTTCTGTTTTTATTGACTCAGTCGTGGGAGATTGTATGCTTCTAGGAATGCATCCATTTCTTTCAGATTGTCCAATTTCTTGGCATATAGTTGTTGGTAGTATTTTCTTATAATCCTTTGTATTTCTGTGGAGTCAGTTGTCACTTTTATTTCTGATTTCATTTATTTGGGTCTGGTTAAAGGTTTATGATGAGTATGGTTAAAGCTTTATCAATTTTGTTTATATTTTCAAAGAACCAGCTCTTGGTTTCATTGATATTTTGCATTGCTTTTCTAGACTTTATTTCCACTCTGATCTTTATTATTTACTTCCTTTTACTCATTTTGGGTCTTGTTTGCTGTTTTTTTTTTTTTCCTAGTTTTTTTAAGTATAAGGTTCGATCGTTTATTTGAGCTTTTTCTTGTTTTTTTTAGGTAGGCCTTTATTGCTATGAATTTCATGCAAAGAACTGCTTGAGTTGTTGCATATTCATTTTCGTTTGTCTCAAGATATCTTTTGATTTTTTTCTTGATCTCATTGTTAACCCAGTCATTGTTTAGTACTGTATCATTTAGCCTCCATGTGTTTTTGTATTTTTCCTTTTTGGGTAATTAATTTCTAGTTTCTTAACATTTTGTTCAGAGAAGATGCTTGATATAATTTTAATTTTCTTAAATATATTGAGACTTGTTTTGTGGCCTACCATGTGATCTGTCCTGGAAAATGGTCTATGTGCACTTGAGAAGAAAGTATATTCTGCTACTTTGGGGTGAAATGCTCTAAAAATATCAATTAAATTCATCTGGTCTACTATGTCATTTAACCCCAGTGTTTCCGTGTTGATTTTCTCTATGAAAGAATTTTTCATTGATATCAATATGTATTAAATTCCTCTACTCTGACTGTATTATTGTTGGTCATTTTTTTTTTATCTCGGTCAATATTTGTTTTATACATGTAGGTAATACTATGTTGGGTAATATATATGTTTACTAAGGTTATATCTTCTTGTTGGATTGATCCTTTAATGATTATGTAATGACCTTCTTTGTCTTTTATTATAGCCTTTGTTTTAAAGTTTATTTTGTCTGGTATAAGTATTGCTACCCTAGTTATTTTATCATTTTATTTTATGAAATATCTTTTTTCCATCCTTTTACTTTCAGTTTATGCATATCTTTTCATCTGAAGTGGGACTCTTGTAGACAGCATAAGCATGAGTATTGTTGTCTTATCCATTCAGCTACCCTATGTATTTTCATTGGTTCATTTAATGCATTTATGTGTAAAGTGAATATTGATAGGTACATAGTTACTGTCATTTTGTTATTCATATTTATGTTCTTTTTTTTCCTTTCTTCTTCTTAAAGAAGTCCTTTTAACATTTCTTGTAATACTGGTTTGGTTGTAATTAATTTCTTTAGCTTTTTGTTGTCCGGAAAGCTCTTTATCTCTCCAATTTTAAATGATAGTCTTGCTGGGTAGAGTAACCTTGGTAACCTTGTAGTTCCTTGCTTTTCAGCACTTTAAATATTTTCTGTCAATCCCTTTTGGCCAGCAAGTTTTCTGTTGAGAAATCAGCTGACATTTATGGCAATATCCTTGTAAGTAACTAGCTGCCTTTCTCTTGCTGCTTTTAGAATTTTCTCTTAGTCTTTAATCATTGGCATTTTATTAAAATGTGTCTTGGTATGAGCCTGTTTGGGTTCCTTTCGTTTGGGACTCTTTGCGCTTCCTGATCTTGTATACCTGTTTCCTTTGTCAGGTTAGGAACTTTTTTTGTCATTTCTTCAAATAGGTTCTCAATACTTTGCTTTCTCTCTTCTCCTCCTGATACCACTATGATGTGAATATTGGTGTGCATGATGTTGTCCCTGAGGTCTTTTAAACTTTCCTCATTTAAAACAATTTATTGTCGTTGTTGCTCTTCTGATTGGGTGTTTTCTGCTACCTTGCATTCCAAATCACTGATTCGGTCATCTGCTTCTTCTAATCTACTGTTGATTCATTCTAGTGTATTTTTCATTTCAGTTATTGTATTCTTCATTTTTGACTGGTTCTTTTCTATAGTTTCTATGTTCTTTATTGTGCTTATTATCTCTCTGCTGAAGTTCTCATTAAACTTATCTATTCTTTTCCTAAGTTCATTGAGCATCCTTATAACCAGCGTTTTGAACTCTGCATCTGGTAAGTTGCTTGCCTCTCTTTCATTTAGTTATTTTCTGTAGTTTTCTTATGTTGTTTCATTTGCAATACATTTCTTTGTTTTCTCATTTTATTTGCCTCTCTGTGTTCATTTCTATGTATTAGATAGATTTATTATATCTCTCAGCCTTTCCCCAGATGACCTTTTATGGTAGGTTTTCTATGTTGCCCAGTAGTGCAGCCTCCCCGATCGCCTGCACTAAGAGCTCCAGGACTGTTCTTTGTGTGAATTGCGTGTGCTCTCCTTTTGTAGTTAAGTTTGATTGCTGTTAGCATATCAGTGGATGGAATTGATTCTTGGGCTGACTAGCTGTGAAGATTGGCCATGCCTCATAGGATATGAGCTGCTGTGTCAGGGCCTGACCCCAGCAGGTGTTTAGACCATCTTTTGGATGTGCCTCTTGTGGGACTATTCAGGTGGCACTCTGTTGTGATCTGACTCCAGTTTCCAGGTATGTTGGTTCTGGGGCTCTTAGGAAGGGGTTCCTGTTCAGGCCAAGGTCAGCTGCTGCCTGTGACAACCTGGGGCTACCTGTAGGAGCTACATAGCGACTTGTGGGTGGTCACTGCCTTTTCTGGACTTGGAAGCAAGAGGGAGACACTACGCTGCAAACTGGGGCTGATTACCAGCAGTACCAGGCCTGGGGCAGCTTAGCAAACAGTCCAGGGCACCCCAAGGCCTAAGGCTCTGGTTGCCCATATGGCTCAGAAGCTGAAAGAGCCTTTAGGTGGTACTCAAATTGTGTGGAGTGGGAACCCAGGGAGTCACCAGGGTAAAGCGAGTGGACTTTACTCAGCTAATACAGATTCAGCTTTGGTGCCAGTGCTAAACGTGTGGCCTCTTGAAAAAGTCTCAGATCACAATGAGGCTTGCTGCCACCTGCCTTGGGCCCGCAGACAGCCAAGATTTGTTCAAGACATATTGCAGCTTGAGCACTTGCTAGTTGCCTGCCATCAAGAGTTTCTCCTGATTTGGGCAATCCATGCTAGCCAAGGACTGTTGATTGCTGTTGAATGCACTCTCTGCAAAAAGCAGAGAGTGGTGCTTGTTGCCTAGCAATGAATTTTCCATGGGCAGTTTCCAAGCTGAGTGGGGCAGGGTCTCACAAGTCAACAGGTGGAGTAAGCTGATCTGACTAGGCCAATGCAGATTCGGATTTGGTGCTGAGTCTGTAGCCTTTCACAAAAGTCTTAGATCACGCTGAGGCAAGCTGCCCATCTCACGCCTGCACATCCCAAGATATGTTCAAGAGATACTGTAGCTTGGACTGGCACTGGTTGCCCGCCCTTGTAAGTTTCTCTCAATGTACATGAGCAGTGCAAGCCACAGTCTGTTGATTGTTGTCAAATGCACTCCCTGTGGAGAATCTAGGGTGGGGCTGATTGCCAGGCAACTAGTTTTCCATGAGAAATTTTTGAGTCGGGGCAGGATATCAGGGAGTCACAGGGTGGAATGAGATCTTGTCAGGCCAATGAAGCTTCAGTATTGGCCGTGTGGGAGAAGGATTCAACACAGGGAAGATGGTGTCCACCTTTAGGCTGCACAGAAGGAGAGCCACACAAAAGGACAATGGAAACTGTCCCTCCAGCCCTTGCCCCAAAGCCACATAGCTCAGTCATTGCCCATATGTCTCTTGCGCCTCTTGAGCTGCTCACCTTCCACCGGAGCCCAGGGTGAGTGTCTGAGACTTAGTGAGTCTGTGCCAGACACTTTTAGGGGACATCTGTTTTTCCATTTTCCATCTCACTCAGGCAGTTGAAATCCTAACTAATTTTTACAGTCTAATTTTGTGAAGATTCATCTTCCCAGAACTGGAACTCTGGACTGGGGATCCCCCAATGTGAGCCTGGTTCCTCTCACTCCTTTGGGGGACCCCTGCAGCCAAGATATCCCTCCCAATGCTTAACTACCATATGTGGGTTGGGGAGTCAACCCATTTCATGTCTCCAACCCTCTTACCAGTCTCAGTGTGGCCTCTTCTTTATATCTTCAGTTATAGATGATACGTTCAGCTAGTCTTTAGGTGGTTCTCCAAGTTAATTGCTCTATAATTTACTTGTAATTTTAATGCAGTCATGGGAGGAGGCAAGCACTGCATTTGCCTACCCCTGCCATCTGAATGACTACTCGTAAATCAAGTCTTAATTTAATCTTTACAACATAAGTTTCAAAAGAGCCAAGTTAAAAAAAATCAAACATTAAGAATTAGAAAAATAAAAAAGGAAGGATTTCCTTTTGTATCAAGACATCAGATCATTATAAAGACATAATTATTAAAATATTGTAGAATTTTTATATCGATAGAAAAATAGATTAACAGAAGAAAAGATTTAATTTAGAAAAAGATTCAGTATATGCATTGTAAATTCATAGGTACTTATAAGTACCTTGGTATTTAATAAAAGGATATCTCAAGTAAGTGGAGAATCATGGGATGATCAATATATTAAAGAGATACTATTGATCTTTCAAGGTTAAACTATGCTTCTAAAATCATTTTTTTAAGAATGACAAACAATTAAAAATGGAAAATCCCTAATGAGAAATTCCATGAAAGAATAGACTAAATCGTAGGTCAATACGAGCAAAACTGTTCAACCTGGAGATTGGTAGGACATGAAAAGTTGCATTTCACACATTTCTGAGTTGCAGATAATTAAATATTTGTTAAGAAATTATGTTGGTAGGGAAAGAAAAGTAGTGTACCACATTTTTTTTAGAATACAAATTATCGGGCAAACCTCTATATCCTATCTCATTAAAACAGATAAATTTTAGAATTTTAATTTGATAGAATGACATGCAACAAGTAAAACAAGCAAACCAAATATGGATGTAACAATAAAGTTATATTTTAAAAATATACTACTTAGTGTGTACTAATGTAACTTATGATACTACATATACATATTGTAAACGACACCAAAAATAGTAAAATGTCCTCTTTTGTTTTCTTATTTCTCAGAGTCAATAATCAATATAAATTTCATCTGCATCTTGTCATTGTTTCTAGAAAATATGTTATATGTATATATTTGTGTGTCCTGTGTAGATTTACCCTTTGTTTTGATCCTATAACACATTCCACTGGACCTTTTATTGACTTTAAATTGATTCCCCAGAATAAATTCTCCTATCTTTTTCATTCACACTTTTGTTTTAATCCCCCTTTTAAAATTATTTTCAAACATGAAGAATACATTGATAAATGAATATTCCCAAGTAAACGCTGACAATGACTACAACGGTATGTTGTAAATTTATTAATAAAATTCATTGAGTAAAAATTGAAAGGAAGTTAAATTTAGACTTTGAAAAAATATAAGTTTATAAAATTTGTTCACAGATAAGCAGACTTAGTAGAGATAATTGCCACACTAGTACATTAACACTGACTGAAACAATACCTTGTCAATTTTTATAAAAAAATAAAATAAAATCTGACCTTATAAAATTACTTGTTTAAAACATTCAATATTAAAAGATTTATAAGGATGAAATTAATTTTAGTATAATAAAGCTGCAAATACTTTTAAGAATTGATTAAATAATTAAAGATAGCTTAATGGAGTTTACTTGGGAAAATAATGTAATACTATATGAATTTAGATAAAATTGAATATCTTATGTACAGTATCTTTGAAATGTTAGAGGATTATAACTTTCTGTCTTAGATAAGTCTATTTTAATCTCTGCAAAACCTAATTTTCATCTCTGCTTTTCCTTTCTCCATCAGAACTTACAACCATGCTTTGAAAATAATAATGATGATGTCAAATTTAATCTCTTACACAGTCCATTTCCTTTATCAAGCACCACATTATATTGATTCCAGGCAAGCATTTAATACTTCCTTCTTTCTAATCCCACTGACAGAGATAGTTTATCCTACTATTAGGACCTGGTGATGATGATATGGTATATGTCATCATTAATAAACCAGTATCCATACATTATTAATTAAAGTCTATGCTTTATTTGGATTTCTTTAGTTTTTAACTAATGTCATTTTGTTTTGGTTTTTGGTTTTTGGTTCCAGGATACTACTTTGCATTTAGTAGTCATGTCTAAACAACTTCCTTTCGGCTAGACAGTTTTTCAAACTTTCCTTGTTTTTGATTACCTTGACACTTTTGAGAAATACGGATCAGGTATTTACAGGATATCCCTCCATTGGTATTCATCTGTGTTTTCTGACAATAAGACTGAATTTATGGGGTTTAGGGAGAAAACCAAATAGGTAAAGTGACATTTTCATCAAACATCAAAGGTGACATGATTTATAACGGTTGATATTGACCTTGATCACATAGAAAGGGTAGCATTTATCAGGTTTCTCCACTTTGAAAAGTGTAGAGATTTTCTAAGAACTGTGGTCTCTAGGAGTTTCTCACTTTTACACTAATCCATATTCAATTAGTTAAAATTACCATGTAAGTGTTCCTATTTTTTTTTTTTTTTTAGTTATAGCAGCTTCTGCTCTATGTAAGCGGATTTTAGACGTGATTCTGGATGTCCTGTTTCTCTCAATATGGAGGTAACTATTTACCTATTTGCCTGGCAACTCAGTTTTCAGATGGAGCCAGAAAAAAAATCAGATCTTTATTGTGCTTAGCTTTTTCTGTGGTATAGTTAGAAGTTATGAGTTCCAATCCCATTGCATCCTTTCTTAAAACTACTTCTCATGGATCAACAATGAAACTAGAATGAGAATCATCACTTTATATTCTTGTATTACTTACCTTACTAAATTTATAGAACTGTTTATATAATATCAGTTCTCAAATATCTCTTGATGACTCTTTCTCCATATGAAAACAATTCTAAATTATGTGGCTTAGAATAAAAGAGTTCCCAGATTTGGTTTTAATCTTTCTCCAACTTTATCATTTTCTATTTGAAACACACAGAATCTTATTTTCTGGACACATTTACAGTGAACTCTTTAAATTTTCAATGAACATGCTTATTATTTCTCTTATATGTCTTCCAAATAAAGGCTTAGGTGAAATATTACTTATTTTATAAATTCTTCTTTAAATTTATAGTAAATCAGTTCCTTATTCCTGTTTTCTTCTTAACACTATTTCTTTCACATGGCATGACACATATTGGCTCATTAAATAAGTATTAAATCACCTAATATTTGACATAAATAATTAACATTTTAACTTATTTATAAATTTTCTTCTGGAACAGACAACTAAGTTTGATGTGGGAGTGTGGATGGTCTGTATTGTGAATGATTGTATAGTTTAGTGTACATTGTGCACTAAATATTTATTAAACATTTGGAAAAGTTTAATAATTAAATTTAGCATAGACTATATTATCAAAAATTAATATTTCTCACATTAATATATTTAATATAACCATAGCACTTATCCTAAAGCTATAATTGAATTTAATTACTTTACCATTTTTATTTCTTTGAGGAGACTATTTACAAATTTTATATTTGCCTTTGCAGATGTCTCATAAAAGATTCAAGCTACTTGAATTTAAAGATTATCAAGTTGAATAAAATACAGTCATCCAATTCAAAATAGAAATTAATGATTTATTTTGTGATTAAAAGCAAAAATGGTTTTGTCTTTTAAATATATACAATAATTTGAAAAATAATTTTCTTATTAAATGATCATGTTTTAGGAACTATTATTATTTTTAATTGCCTCAATACTTTTGTCAGATAGTATCAGCATGTAATATTCCCTAGTCTAGGAATGCCTTAATTACCAAACACTTCAACTAGAGCTCTGTAGCTAGCCTCTGTACATGATGACAGAGGCAAATCTCAGATCTGTGTTAGAACTGCCCATTAAAGGTGATGTGTGTGTGTGTGTGTGTGTGTGTGTGTGTGTGTGTGTTAGAGCTACAATGTTTTAATAAGCTGTTCTACTATTATTGCATCTGATATAAATGTATTTTCTTATTGTCTGTATCAGTTTGCTCTTGGATCTTAATCGCATAATAGCAGAAATGAAGTCACTGGGTGTTGAGTCCACAATTAGCATTAGGAGATTCAGCTGCTTTCTAAGGAACATAAACAATGACATTTACTGCAATAATTGATAGCTGGATTATAATGTTTTCATTAAATGATCTCTTAAAGAGGCAGTTATATAATCCACTGTAACAACACAGTAGAGTGTCTGAGATGAAGATTTACTAGGAGTTTAGTGTCTCTTTAACTAGTGAAAGGTCATAGTCATTATACTATTATTTAGTGTCTAATAAAACTGCTTTATCTACTACTTAGGTTTATTAGCCAGGTCATAGGCTTCAAGCATTAAAGTCAAATAAAAGTTATATCTCTTTCAAACATAGGTACATTGTTGACATCTTTAACCAGAGTATAATAAAACTGCCCAACATATAACTGACTGGAATAGTCTTTTAGTATCATATTTATAGCAGCACATAATCAAAGCTAATAAAAAGATCAGCCAAAAGTGGCCAAACAAGAAGCTAGCAATACTATGGATATTTTTATCACTTTAATTTAATAATTATCATGAAAAAAGTTCAATACCTAACATATGTCTTTTAGTATTCTCATTAGAAGTAATTTTCATTTCCTCATAAATTTAAACATCAACTCTGAATACATTCAATTGACTTTAAAGCTGTGATATGTGATTCTCATTTTATCCTATAGATTTCTTTCTCTTTAGCACCCACTGATATTATGAGGCTATACTTTTTAAAAATATATTTATTTTTTTCACTACCAAAATAATTTAGGGATATTTTATTTTCTATGAAACTGTCATTAAAAAATGACACAAAAAAATTCTTGAGGATGAGTCATTTTCTCTATAATTGGCGGAAAAATAACATAAATTTCTGATTCCCAGTCATCTGGAACTGTATTGTATAAACTAATCCTTCATGATGTAGAACTCAGTGTGTATAGTACAGACTACAATGAACAGTTATAGAGAAGCTGGAATTATACAAAATGTGAACTGGAAATTTAGTCATATAAAATATAAGGGTCAAAGCCCTGTTTTTCCATTATGAGTGACCTCAGGGGAAATGATACCCTACCTTAGTTCCCCCTAGATTCTGATATATTACCTGACAATAAGTCAATAGATGTCAGAAGTCTCTTAACTCTTTAAGGCTTCTTGGGAGCTATTTAATATCTTAGAATGTTTTGTATTACATTACATTTTGTAATGTAATACCATGGTGTACCACATGGTTAGTATGTTTCATTAAAAAGCTAATATAACAAAGAAAATGCACTAGATTTATGAAATACTTGCAAATGAAATTTATATCTCAGTAATTTCTCCTGGTTTACCGAGAAGTTTGCCTCAGCATTTCAGACTCTGTAAAAACTGCTGCTTTGCTTCCTTTTTCCTTGTGGGATCCCAGCAATTTGACAAGGATAAGCTTTGAATATTAACAGAAAACTTGCAAAGCAGTGAATTTCCTTAGGCACTTACCTTGCATATCAATATTAAATAAATATATATGTGTGCGTGTGTATATTAGAGATATACAAACATATACACATCTTGTTTTAAAGTGAAACATTAGAAATTATGTTTGCAAACTGCAATCTGCTAGAGGCTATTAGATTATCAGGAGTACCTCCTTTTAAAAAAAATATTTTCAGCCAAAAAGTAATACAGTAAATATAAAACAAATATTTTTATATTTAATTACAACTACCTAAAAATATAATGCTTTTATAAAGTAAATAAGTTTAGAATCATTTAATTTTCATTCAAAGCATGTCAGGTTTGTGCTTTTCCCAAATTTATTAATCTTTCGAGCCATTGGTATTCATATAAAAATAAATTAAATCCACCGATCTTGCAGAATTGTAAAGAAGAATAAAATATTTTTTTAAATGCTAGCAAAATTTTAGTTACATAGAGGAATTCAATAAAAACTTACATGTTGTATATGGATGATATACACTCTAAATTCCTGCATATCTTCTAATATCTTTCTTTAATCTCAGCAGGGATGATATTTTGTATATATCATTTTATTAATTTATTTATTCTCAGTATTTTGTTGATGTTATTTTGACATTTTAGATGAGAACACTGATATCAGGCTAGTTTTTTTTTTCTTTAATAGAAAGTATCATCTTTCTAAGGTTACTTGCAGAATTTTATTCTTATATTTAAAATTTAGAAATTTGAGAACTTTTAGGAATCATCCATTGTATGTCATGGCATAATTCTTTTCCAATCATTCTACCCTAGAAATTGAACTCTTTGAATCTGAAATTGTCTATCTTTCTGCATTTCATGAAAATTGTATTTTAATATTATTTTTTAACTTCTATTAATGTTGTCTTTATTCTTTGTTATTTCTTTACTCTTCCTCCTCCTCCTTCTAGTTTATAGCTTCTTCTTTTTTAATTTATTTATTCTTTTTTGGTGACAGTACTTAGATCTCAAGTACTTTTATCATGTCATTAAGTTTTTAAATTAAAATTTAAGTTACATTGTTTTAAGAAATAGTATTTCTTCTTTTGTACATTTATACTATTTGATCTTCTGCTTTGTTTCTAGGGTTCCTGAGATAGCTAGTTTGTTGTTTGTTTTGTATGCTCACTAATAATTGAAGTAAATTATTGGAGCACCACATCAGCAGAAGCAGATGCCAAGATAAGACACTAGATACGTAAGAAATTTGTTAGAGGAAATGTTTATGAGGGAAAATGGTGAATGAACCAGAGGAGGGTGGTATAGAAAATGGTGAATGAACCAGAGGAGGGTGGTATATTTTAGATACCAGACTAATTTTATTTCAGTCATAGAAAGTATCATTTTCTAAGCTTAACTGCAGAATTTTACTCTTATTTTTGAAATTTATAAATTTGAGAACATTTAGGATCCATCCAAGGTATGATGCAGATCTGGCCCCTGGGAAGGATACTGAGAAGGAAGGACGGCTGGAAAGACAATTTTTTTTTGGATTGTGGTGCAAGTTTAAGATTGCTTAGTGAGGCTGATACAAGTTCCCCAGGCCAAAATTTCCCATTAAACAAGACTAACTCCCAAGAACCAGCATGCCTTAGTATTCCTGCTGCAATTAATCTTTAGCTGGAAGCGGCTCATGAGTTGGCCTCTGCAAGGAATTGTGATGATGAATTTCAGAATGCGGTAGCTGAAGGCATTAGTCAATTTTGCTTCCCAAAGTAAAAGTTCTAAAAAGTATACTTTTAATATTTCTACAAATCATCCTCTTCCCAAATTATATTCCCAATTACCTGTTCTGAGTCCAATCTCTCTTGTATCCTTGAATACTCAGTTGCTTATTTATCTTCATCTAGACTTTCTAGGGGCCAGGAAGACCCATCACAATTGTCTAGTGTTAATGTTTGGCTCTACCTCTAGAGAACCATAGATCCACACTAGAGCCGCAGCCTTGCTCAGACACATCTGACTGCTGCTAGAGAGTGTCCTTGCTGTAGGAAAGCCAGAGGTTTAGTTATGATTAGTGGAAATAAAGATGTGTTCATGTTATCACCTTCTAAGAATTTCCAATGACAAATTTCACTGTATGTTTCTCTCTGAAGGCAAACACTATGTCTTATTTTTTATTAAATTGCTAGCATCTATCACAATGATTTTATATCAATGCTATTAAAGGCAGAATTAGTTATTTGTGCAATGTTATTGCAGTTTAGGTTTACTTTACTGATCAAGTATCCTGGTATTTGTATTTTAATGCTTCTGTTTTTTTGTTTTTTTTTTCCCTATGGTTCAATCTGTGACTATATTATAATCCCATATACTCAGTAATATATAGTATAAAAAGCATGGCCTGCAAATTGCACAATATGTTAGGATTTAGGAAAGCTTCAAAACAATTTTACACTATTTTTTGGAATTGCAAAACAATAATTTTGTGCATTAAAAGCATAGAAAAAACTTACTACTGCTTTTTAAATTTTTTTTTTACACTTAAAATTATACAAATTCCCTTTCTAAATTAACTTTCCACAAATACTACTACCTTACTATATGGTAATTACTACTCTTGTCAGCTATGGGAATGTTTGCCTCTATAAAAATCAATTATTTCAAGTTAGAGTTCAAGTATAACAGTGTAGAATAATGCCTTGAGTTACTTTATACCATATAAAAAAAAGCAAATTGATGATTCTAAGCCAATTTTTATAATATTGTAAAAAAAAAAATACCATTAAATGTCTCAGAAATCCTAGAATTACTCTGAAA
Source organism: Pteropus vampyrus (assembly GCF_000151845.1). NCBI lineage: Eukaryota > Metazoa > Chordata > Mammalia > Chiroptera > Pteropodidae > Pteropus > Pteropus vampyrus. The sequence goes on from NW_011888982.1 coordinate 2,405,853, forward strand.
AAATTCCTTGACTGTTTTTCTAAATTTTTCCAGTGAAAATGGGAACTGCACTCCACTATAAACACAGCAGTGTTTGCAATATTCTTTTATGTTGTGAGATGCTTAGCAGAAATGAAACTTTTTATTCTGACAATCACATGGCCTTAGATCTCATGTATTCTTCACCCTGCCTCTTGCCAACCCCAGATTCTCAAACTGCCACTGCTGAACCACAAGAACAATTTCTCTCCTTTTGAAGAACTATATTTGAACAACTATTCCTGAGACCAGCTGAACTTTGGCTGACCTCTCTTACTAAAACATTATAAAGATTCCTCTTTTATTAAGGTAGCACATCCTGTTAGAGTGGTTCTTATATTGAAGCAGGCTTACTGGTGATCTGATTAATTTTCTTTGACAGTTTTTAATGACTTCACTCAGAATAGGTTTTGACTTTTTTGTTATTCCACTGCATCCACTTTAACAAGAGTAGAGTACTCTGGGGATTCTTCTCACAGTCCTAGTAAGTAGACCGGTAAGTCATACTCCTAACAAATTCTCTGCTCCCATGCACTGAGTGCCACAGAATTTTTTTATTTTTCCTCCTGTCTTTAGAGAAAATATTTAGTTTGACTTGTTTCCTTACTGAGGGATCTGACCAGTTAGGTGAAATTGCAGTGTTGAGATTTTGAAGACGTGATTATCTGTATTGATTGCTCCCAATGTTGGACTACGAGTAAAATAAAAAGCCCATCAATGAACTTCTAAATTACTATCTAGCTTTACATGTATCAACAGTACTGGACATTTGAAGCTCTGAAAGAACATATTTTAAAGTAAATGTTTATTTTGCAGTAACTGTAAATTTACATGTGGTCATAAGAAACAATACAGAGAAATTGTCTACCCTTTACTCACTTTTCCCCAAATGTAATAGATTGAAATGCGTAGCATATCAAAACCAAGATATTTATATTGATAAAATTCACTAATCTTATTAAAATTTCTCCAGTTTTAGTTGTATTTATTTGTGTATGTATTTAGCTTTATGCAATTTTATCACATGTGTAGATTTGTTTATTCACCAAATAATGAACAATTCTATTGAAAGGATCTTCTTTATAACTATACTACTCTTCATCAAGCCTTCTTGGTTGCTTACTCCTGAAAAACAATGATCTGTTTTCCATTTCTAACTTTTTTTTCAAAAATCTTGTACAAATGAAATTACAAAGTACACAACATATTTAGATTGGCTTTTTTTTCACTCAACATGTATTCATGTAGATTTATCCATGTTGGTTTTTATTTTTATTTTTTGTTTGTTTTGCTTAGTAATTCATAGTATTCCCACAGTTTATTACTTAATTCACATGTTGAGAACAACAATTTGCTTTTACTTTTTATTTATGGTGAAAAAACTCTGATATGAACATTCATGTATAGAATTATTGTGAAGATAACTTTATTTCTCTTGGACAAATGCTACAACAGAGAAATTGTTGCATTATATAATTGTACGCTTACATTTTCAATACAAGAGCTACACTATTTTTCAAAGTGGTTATACCATTTACTACACATTTATCATTTACTCACACGTTTCTACTAGCAATGTATGAGTGATCCATTTTCTCCACATCATTCAAGCATTTGGCCTTGCCACTATTGTTTTTGCTTTTGTTTCTGATTTTCAGCCTTTATAATAGGTACATGATTTCTCACTGCAGTTTTAGTTTTCATATGTATATGATGCTTATGATATTGAACATCTTTTTATGTGCTTACTTTTTGTCTGTATATCTTTTTAAGTGAAATGTTTATTCATGTCTTTTATTAATTTTCTAATTGTATTGTGTTTTTTTACTGCTGAATTTTGAAATTATTTATATATGCTAGATATCAATCCTTTGTTGGACATGTGGTTTACCCATATTTTTTCCTACTGCGTAGCTTGTATTTTCAACCTCTTAACAGAGTCTTCACAAATTAAAAGTTTTTATTTTTGATAATGTCTAATTTAACACTTTTTAAACAATTTTATAGATCATATGTTTTGGTGTTAAGTCTAAGAATTCTTTGCTTAAACCTAAATCTCAAAGATTTCCTCTAATTTTTTTCTAAAATATTTATACTTTTTTTATATTTACATATGTGATTCATTTTGAGTTAATTCTTGTACAAGTTACAATAGATAGAAGCCATTTTTTTTTTTTGCCTAAGAATGCTTAATTGTTTCAGAATCATGTTAGAAAATCTTTCTTTCCTCCATTGAATTATTTGTTATACCTTTGTCAAAAATAAGTTCTGCATATCATTGAGTGCAGAAAATAAGTGTGTCGGGGCTCTCTCTTTCATTCTGTGGATCTATAGGTCTATCTTCCTTCCCATTCTATAAAGTCTTAGTTACTGTAGCTATAAAGTAAGTCTTACAGTAGAGTAGAACGATTCTTATCACAATGTTCTTCTCCTTACAAATTGTTTTAGCTAGTCTAGTTCCTTTGCCTTTCCATATAAATTTTAGAATAATCTTGTCTATAACAACAAAAATCTTATTGAAATCTTAATTAAATCCTGTATATCATTTAAGAGAGAATCACCATTTATGTTGGATCTTCCATTTCGTGAAAGATGTCTTTCCATTTGTTTAGGGTTTCTTTCACCTTTCTCATCAATGTTGTTTAGTTTTTTGCATACAAGTCTTGTGCATGTTTTGTGATATTTATAACTAAATGTTTCATTTATTTGAGTGATTTTAAATGCTATTATAATTTTAATTTGGTGTCCATAGGTTTATTACTAGCCCACAAAAGCACAATTAATTTTGTATGTGACTTAGCTAAACTCAATTATTATTTCCATTATTTTGTAGATTTCTGTGCATTTCTACATAAACAATGATATAATCTGCAAACAGGAATTATTTGTTTATTTGTTTGTTTGTTTGCTTTTACTTTCTGATCTATATTCTTTTCATTTTCTTTTCTTACCTTATTGCATTGGAAAGGAATTTGAACACTGTTAGGTATGTGTGGTGAGAGTGGACGACCTTGCTCATTCTTTAGGGGGAAAGCATGCAGATTTTTACAATAAATATAATGTTAGCTGTGGATTATTGTAGATGTTCTGTGCAATTTGAAGAAGTTCCACTCTATTTTTATTTTGCTGAGAGTTTTCATCACAAATATATGTTGAATTTATCACATTTTTTCTCTACTAGTTGGTATAATCATGAAATTTTTCTTATTTAACCTGTTAATATGTCAGACACTACCACATATTCATAGTATATAATATTTTTTATTTATATTACTAAATTTGATTTGTTAATATTTTATTAAAGATGTTTATCTCTATATTCACAAGTATTGATTAATATGTAGTTTCCTTTATTGCAATTGTTTTTTGAAAGTTCTCTAATTATGAATTCAATTTCCTTAATAGTTATAAAGCTACTCAAATCATCTATTTCATATTAAGTGAGTCATAGTAGTCTGTTTTTCAGGTAAAGGTCCATTTCATCTAAATTTTAAAATTTATATATGTAGAGCTGTTGGTAGTGTTTCCTATCATCATTTTTGTGCTACAAGTCTGTAGTAATATCTACTCTTTGTCCAGTTTTTCTACCAATTTTTGAAAAAAAGTGTTGAATTCTTCAACTGTAATAGCTGATTTGCTTATTTTTTTATTTTTAATTCTATTGTTTTTTTGCAATCAATATACACATTTAGAGTAGTTTTAGATTTACAAAAAATTTAGCCAAAAATTCAGAGAAAATCCATGTACATCATCTCCTCATGATCAAAAATTTCTCTATTATTGACATTTTGCATTAATGTACTATATTTGCTAAAATGATAAACCAATATTGAGATATTATTAATTAAATTTATAGTTTGCATTAAGGATGACACTTTGTGTTTGTATAGTTCTATAGATACTGACATATATCTACCATAACAGTATCAAACAGACTATATTAAATTCCCTAAAAATTCCCTGTATTGCACTTATTTATATCTTTTCTTCTACTGAAATTCCTGGCAACGACTGACCTCTCACTGTTTCTATAAATTTGCCTTTCCCAGAATGTCATATAATTGTAATCATACAGTATGTAGCCTTCTTAGACTGGCTTCTATCTCTTAGCAATACTTATTTAAATACTATCCATTATTGAATGGCTTGGTAGACTATTCCATTCTATCACTGAATAGTTTTCCATTGCATGAATGTGCCACCATTTGCTAATCCATTCACTTACTGTTGGACAGCTAAGTTGTCTCCAGTACTGGTGATTTTGGTACAAGCTGCTACCAATATTCATGTGCATGTTTTCGTGTGGATATAAAGTTTCATATCAGGTAAATTCCAAGAAGCATGGTTATTGGGTTGCATGGTAATTCTACATTTAGTTTTGTAAGAAACTGATAAACTGTCTTCTAAAATTGGTGTACCATTTTTTTTTAAATTATAAGTCATTAAAGAAAGAAATTGAAGAAGATATAAATAAATGAAAGCATATGCTGTGCTCATAGATAGGAAAAATTAACATCATTAAAATGTCCATACTACTCAAAGCAATATGTAGATTCAATGGAATTTCTATCAAATTACCTATGGCATTTTTCATAGAACTAAAACAAATAATCCTAAAATTTATATAGAACCATAAAAGACCCCGAATAGTCACAGCAATCTTGAAAACAAAGGACAGATTTGGAAGTATCACACTAACTAATATCAATCTATACTACAAGGCTATAGTAATCAAAACAGCACGGTACTAGCATACAAATAGACACATACATCAATGGAACAGAATAGAGAGCCCAGAAATAAATCCATATCTATATAGTCATTTCATTTATGACAAAGGAGGCAAGAACATAAAATAGGGTAAAGACAATCTCTTCAATAGATGCTGTTGGTAAAACTGGACAAATACATGCAAAAAATTAAAACTGGACCATCTTCTTAACACCATACACAAGAATAAACTCAAAATGGATTAAAGAAACCATAAAACTCCTGAAGAAAACATAGGCGACAAACCCTCTAACATTGCTCTTAGTAGTATATATTTTTTTTTCTGATATGTCTCCCTAGGCAAGGGAAACAAAATAAAAAATAAACAAATGGGGCTAAATCAATCTAAAAGTTTTATATAACAAAAGAATCCATCAACAAAATGAAAAGGCAACCTGCTGAATGGGAGAAGATATTTACTAATGAAATATTTGATAAGGGGTTAATATCCACAATGTATAAAGAACTCATACAACTTAACTCCAAAAAAAAAAAAAAAGAAAGAAAGAAAGAAAGAAAGAAAGAAAGAAAGAAAGAAAGAAAGAAAGAAAGAAAGAAAGAAAAGAAAATCCAATTAAAAATGGACAAAGGGCCTTAATAGGCATTTCTCCAAAGAGGACATACAGATGGTCAATAGACATATGAAAAAATGTTCAACATTGCTAATCATCAGAGAAATGCAAATTAAAACTACAATGAGACATTGCCTCACACATGTCAGGATGGCTATTATCAATAAATCAAAAAACAACAAACACTGGTAAAGATGTGAAGAAAAGAGAACCCTCGTGCACTGTTAGTGAAATTGCCAGTTGGTGCAACCACTATGGAAAATATTTAGAGGGTTCTTAAAAAATTAAAAATAGAATTACCTTATGACCTAGCAATTTCACTTCTGAGTATTTATCCAAAGAAAAACAAAACACAAATTCAAAATGATATATGCATCCCTATGTTTACTGCAGCATTATTTACTATAGCCAAGATCTAGAAGCAATGTTAGTGCCCAATCAATAGACAATTAGATAGAGAAGAAGTGGTACATATAAACAATGGAATATTATTCAGCCATAGAAAATGAAATCTTACCATTTGCAACAGCATGGATGGACCTAGAAGATATTATGCTAAGTGAAATAAGTTAGACAGAGAAAGACAAATACCATGTGATTTTACTTATATGTGGAATCTAACAATCAACAAAATAAATGAACAAACAAAATAAACCAGACTCACATATACAGAGAACAAACAGGTGATTGCTAGATGAGAGGGGGATTGGAGGGCTGAGTGAAAAAGGTGAAGGGATTAAGTATAAATTGGTAGTTACAATACAGTCACAGGGATGTGGAGTACAGCATAGGGAATACAGTTGATAATATCGTAATGGCTATGTATACTGCCAGGTGAGTACTAGACTACTCATAGGGATCACTTCGCAAATTATATAAAAGTCTAACCATTGTGCTGTGTATCTGAAATTAATATAAAAATAATATTGAAGGTCAACTCTAATTGAGAAATAAAAACTAAAAAAAGAAGAAGAAAAAAGCATAGATTACCCATATAAAGAAAAATAAGTAAAATAAAATAGGTGTACTATTTGTATTTCTATCAGCAACGAATAAGAACTGCTGTTACTTCCCATAACTCTACAGCACCGGATATGGCCATTTATTTTATTTTAGCCATTCTAGTAGGTATGTAGTTGTATTTCAATGGTTTAATTTGCACTATTCTAAAGATATATAATGTTGAGCAGATTTTTTTCGATATCTTTACTTCGCTTGATTTTTAAAAAAGTTGATAAGGCAATTAAATTGGATAAAAAGTAGTATATTCAAAACAAGTTGATAATACTTATAACATACAATATGTGTTAATTTTCTGTTTATGTTATTGGTAAGTCTTCCAGTCAATAGGAGCCTGATAGTGGTTATATATTTCGGGAATCAAAAGTTATACATTGATTTTCAACTATGTATGGGGATTTTTGATTCCTCTAATCTTCCCTTTGTGCAGAAGAAATTCTTTAGTCAGTCCAGGTAGAGGTCCTGGGATCTCCCAAACCCTTTCTAGGGATGCATCTTCTCTGTGCTTGTACATGTACTTTTGTTCTGGTCTATATGGATACCATTAAGTCTTTTCATTTCCCTAAGAGCATTTCTCCTGTTTCCTCAGAATATTTCAATTTTTGTTTCAATTGAAACTTTCTGGCTGTAATCTCTTACTCCTCCAGTGTCTGCTTGTAGAACTGAAGACTCTGCTGCTCTAACATACCATGGCACTCACCTCGGATATCCAAACTATGCCACCATTCCTGTCAGTATGTTGAGTCAGGTGAGACAGAAAACAGCCACTCCAAAAGTCCTCAGACAAGCTAAATGCTAGATGCTGGTCTCAGTCTTTTCCTTCCCTCTCAAAGGAGGAGCTAGGCATTTGGAGATTTCCTCCCAATCTCACTAAACTATACTGGCTGGGGAATGAACAGGATCAAACAAAAAGAAAACTCTCCTACCCTCCTCAGTGTAGTCTCTTCTCTTTGGTGTACATTCACCTGGGTGCTGCAACATCTGAACTGGTTTCTAGAGTTCTCACGAAGGTATTGTGGTCCATATCTTTCTATTAAGCAGTGTCTTCATAGGGAAAAAGGGCCTGGCACTTTCTAGTCTACCATATTGCTGACCTCTCTTCTTTCGCTTTAAGGATCTACTTCAAACACGTCCTTACTCTGAGGTTCATAATTATTTATTTTAAATTATACATTAAAGATCAGGACAAATTTAGGGATTTAAAACTTAACAGCATGATGTATATCAGAAATGTGTCTCTGTCTATAGTTTCTTACTTGGCTCTGTAGCAAAAGCTTACCATTCTTGTTTGCATGCAATGGCAGTAACCATAAAGTTAACTAAAGCTTCTGACAGTGTAGTTGTCAGATCTCTACTTACACTAATGATCCTCATGCCTTTTATGTTATTACTCTTGATTTAAAATACCTGTAAAATGTGTGCTTTTAGATTGAACCCAGATTAAATTCTTCTCTTCTCAATCATACATAATCTATCTGTTGGTGCAACATCCTAAGCCCCATCACCCTCTTCCTCTCTCAGGAGAAAAAACATCCCTGATGATAACTCATTTATTTGAGAGTCTTCTTTGCCTCACCTTTAGATAACTTGATTTAAATAAATAAAAATAAATAAATAACCTTGAAATTCATTTAGATAACTCATATTTAAAACACTTCATAGATTAGTCTTATTTGAAAATTGAGCAAGGAGGCCTTCAACCTGGATATGCAATCATAATCCACACAGATTTGTTCCAATCCAACCCCTCCCAGAAGACAAATCTGTATTTGTTGCCAAATTTGGATCTCCATCTGAGATTTGCAGTTAAGTAGAGATAAGAGAATAAGGTCCATAAAGATAGAAGGTATGCTCTTCAGGATACATTATGAATTTGTTATGCTTTGGAAAGAACCCAGTTAACTGCAGCTGGAACTCTACTTTAAAAAGACAAATATATGTCATTTTAGAGGCCTTGATTCTTTCAAAAGACAGGGTATAATTAATATTGAGGCACATACTGAAAAAAAACAACAATAACATAAAAACAATTCAAGACACAAAGGGAAATGTGTTAGAAGTTGTTGGCAGTAAAAGTAATGTCTTAATGCCTATCCACTTGTTCAACACATTAACATTGTGATTATCTATAACAACTAAAACTTTAAAAATAATCCTAAATAAGAAATTTGGGGAAAACTTTACTAAGATTTCAGAAGATGTTTCTGGTGTAGGTCCCAGTGGTTGAGTCAACAGCCCAGAAACATTTTAAAGATAGAGAGACCCAAACCAAAACCTTTAAACATTTGTAAGTGGATTTTATTCATTGTATGATTATGAATACCTTAATACTGTTGATTCTCTGTGTTCTGGTTGACTAGAATGTTTTCCTTCTTGTAAAGCAACTTATTTGATCATAGCAAATAAATTTTAGAATTTTGATTTTACATTTGAGGAATCTTTATCTCTTTGTCTACTTATAAATTTGTATTTCACTCCAATAGTAATTAAAGAATTCTGTAAAGCTCTGCCTGTCACCCAGAAGCTTTACTATTTATAATATCCCCAGCCTAGGGAAAAAGAGAAAAAATTAATTTTACACTAAAACTAAAATTTGCAAATTTAATTGAGAAATTTTATTTGCAGTGGACCAAAGCTGTGATATTAGTTCTGATGGCCATTAGATTCACTTCAGTAAGAACTCATAGATCATCTTAATATGAGCTAGAAACTTGGTGTTTCACATATGTAGGGATCTCAACCCTATTCTTGACCCCACTCATGGAAATATCCACTCATGTAAATATCCAAATATTGTAGTGGTTTAATAAAGATGTATACTCAAGTTTATAATCAACATGTCTAAGAAGCCTTTTAGATTGAAAAATTACAGATACCTGTTCATGATCTTCACCCCAGATACTAGGTTTATTAGTATAACATCAGTGTAAGACTGCTCTTGAACTTCATTGGAAGAGACTTTACCAGGTATTTTCAACCATAAATATTGCAATAAAATTCCAAGTAAATGTCCCTAAGTTTTATGTATGCCAGTTAAAATAACATTATACAACTACCACCTGGATTTCCATTCTAAGAAGAGATACAAATTTAAGAGTTTCTTGAAATAGGTCGTGTCAAGAACCTCAAACCACAATAGACTAATTGTCATGAATAATTTCTGTTTAAAAATTTTGTACCAAAACTCTTGAACTCAGGGCCATCTGACTGCTAGATTATTCTTTGACTTTTTCTTTCTTTGCATGGAAATATTTTTCTTTATTGATTTAAGTTTTTGATTGCTAAATAAGATTTGTAATTTTGTCCTATTATTTTAAGCATAACTAAGGAAGACAAAAGAAGGCAATGAGGATCTCAGGAGGAAATAAATGATGCAAACTTCTTTTTTCTATAGACTTGAATTCAGAATGGAAGCTGTTCTAATACAAATGAACAGAATCTTGGCTAAAAGGCAGCACAAAAATTATTTTGATAATTCTAATTTTAATACTGATAACTGATATCTTTTGCTGGTTTATTTCCAGAGTCTTAAGTGGTTTCAGTGCAGCCATTTACTCAAGAGATTATTGATATTCACCAAAAGACACAAGTTTTCATAACCTCATGTCAGCTATCTGAGAGAGAATTCTACACAGCTGTATAGATTTGGAGTTCAAAGAATAAGATTCATCTTTCCTGTTGACCAAGTTGAGGGACTCTGAGAAATACTAAAGGAATAAAAATTTTCCACTGTGACCTTCATATGAACTTTGCCCTTAACTGTCCCTTTGTATTTTTCTTGATAAACCAAGCTTCCCACAACATGGCTTATAAACCACAAGACAATCCCTCACTCTTCCAATAACTATTTTTTGACAAGTTATTCCCAAAAGTATGCAAATTTCAACTGTCCACTCTTGCTAAGACTCTATCTACACTCTGTAAAATAAAACAGCTTTAAAGGTGTTTGTGAGCAGCAGATTTCTAAATAAAATCTTAAACTTAATGATTTTCTGTTGTTTTTTTATATATGGTCTAGTGAAAAATTCCTTAGACATGAGGACTATCCATAGCCTTGAAAACTAAATTGAACACTTAAGTCCTCAATCATATCTATAAAATGGATATACTAATATTTTTATAGTTCATAGTCATATAATAGTTGAATATGGTAATGCCAGTGTGACTGTTCTACAAATTGTAAAGCATTATATAAAATGTGGCAAGTAAGATTTTACTCACACCTCTTACCATTTTCCTAGGTAATGGGCACAAATGCTTCCTTTCTGAGCTGACATCAACATTAAATAAAAATAATGGATATTTATCTCCTAAACCAAGAGAGAGATTATATGCTGGGTATTGTGTTAAGAACATGATCTATATTAACTTCTTATAACATACATATGAGATAGGTACTATTATTCACTTGGCTTTATGTATTAAGAGAATAAAGCATGCAAACATTCTATAACAAGTAAAAAATGCATAGCTAAAAAAATAGTAGAACTGAAATCTGAAACTGAAAAATCTGTTCTCAAAATTAATTGGTAGTACGAATCACTAGGATATAACAAATTTTAAAAATTGATCTTTTTACTGTTCTTTTCCCTAATGCTGGTACAAAGAAATTTTCCTTTCTTAATTTCTCCCACATGCAGTATCTATCCAAATTGCCATTACATCACTTTGGTGAATAAGTAGTTCTATAGAAATAATTGACTGACAACATGAGCCAGAGACTTAATAAGATAAAAGGGCCTCTAGAAGAAATTCTCTATGAAGAAGTGGTTGAGAGAAATCAAAACTAAAATAACAAGTGATTAGTAAAAAGTGGAGTCGGCGAGGAGATAAAAGAAAAGAAAAAAGGTCATTTTAAATTTCCAAGTTTAGCTCTAACATGCAAAGAGCTTTAAAGTCAATACTCCCTGATGTACCAAAAGAAAAAGCTTGGAAACCTAAAAATTACCAACTTTTCATTGACCTATCAGAAAACTGAGGTTGCACATCCACTGTTATATAATCAGGCAAATCTGGAGTCACAGCTGAGATCTACTTTCACAAAGCAGGGCTGTTAAAGTCATAAAAAGAGAGAAACACTTAAATGGTAAGTTTGACTAATTTCTGGATGTTGAGTGTAGACTAGCTTGAGAATGAGAAACTGCTGGTGGTTGTAGTCTTAGGGGTACCCCACATATTCATGGGTTTAATTCCAGGAACCTAACCAAATTCTCATAGTGAAGAGCCAAGAAAGATCTTCTGATAGGTCTGGCAGGGCAAAGGAAGAATAATCATGATAGAATAATCTCAGAACATTCTACACAACAGAAAAATACTCTGGAGGTGAGTGAAGACTTTACCAGATACTTATCCCAGCTGAGAAAAGGAGATGCCTTCCACTTTAGCTTCTTCTAGTCTTTCTATATCACTTAATGTGGTGAAAAATAAAAACAAATGAGCAAGACTTTACTATAGGAGAAACACTTTATCATTTAAGATGACAGTCCAGAGACACATTCCCATTATAAGACTGAGATTTATTTTTTCTTTGCTCATATTTAATTTTTATTTTGATATTTTTAATTCTACACAAGAAAATATATACTTCATTTATTTCTTTATTTATTTTTGATGCTATTATTTTATTTACTTAGGAAATTTTCATGGCTTTTTTTCTTTTTCTTTTTCTGTAGCCAGCCTTAAGCTTTCTAAATTTGAAATATTTAAGCAAGTTTCAGGGGAAGGGGGGTTGGCAAAATCACTTAAGGGGGAAAAGAAATGTTGCTTTGTTAATCATTCTCTATGGTAGGTGATTAATTGTGTGTACAATTACATTTCATTTTTAATTAATTGTGCTTAAAACTTTAATTAAATTTAGGGTTCCCTTCTTAGAACAGCTTGTACTGATGAAGGTGCATGCTCTAGATGATGTCACTGTATTCGAACTCACAGTGAATGTTCTTGGTGTCCCAGCACAGGTGAGTGGGAGTAGCAGTAGGCACCCAATGCTGATTCTCAGAGTCTCATTGTGGATGAAGTACTTGGCCCACGCCACACGTGGGTCTTCTCCAGGCTTGGGAGTAGCAAACTCAATAGTTGATTTTTCAGCAAGGACTTTCTCAGTGAGTAGGTCTTGCTTGTTGAAGAACGGAATCACAGAGACGGTGTGCAGTCATCTGTTGTTCCAGATGCTCTTGAAGAGGTTCAGAGCCTCCTATTGACAGATGGTCTGGTTGTCCTCTCGAATGGCCATGTTGTAGCTGCTGCTGGACACCACAAAGATGAAGGCAGTCACATCACTGAAGCACAGGATCCACCCACATCAAACATCTGGAAGTTGACTTTTTCACCTGGAACTTTGTCTCAAAGATTCCAGAATTTAGGACGCTGCAGCAAAGCAGATCCTGATCCCTAGGCACATAGCCTGCTTGATAATGTAAGTCTTATCCAGGAAGTACTGGGCGCAATCAGCTGATATTCGTTGGAGCGCTCTTAGAAGACATTGACCTTTTCATCCTCCCACAGAGCCTTGGCGTTCTCACAGAATTCTGGGCAGAAATCAAAGTCTGGCACTTTCATCATGCTCAGAATGTAGCCTACTCTGAACTGGTTCTCAGGGTTGGCCAGCTCCATGGGAGGCATCAAGTTCCTCATGGCACCATGATAGTTTAAATGGCCTCTTTCAGGTTGTTTATGTCCTGCGCTTTGGTGGCCATTTCACTATTGCTATTGCTCCTTGCAGCCTGCAGGTCCTCTGGCCGTTCTCTGCTAAACTCATTAACATGCAGGATCCTCGTTGGCTTCATAGTAGTCCTTTTACCACATTCTCCAGCAGCAGGCAGTGCATGTCCAAGTAGACCTGCTCGTCCTTCTATAGTGCTTCTCCATCTTTTGGTTGGCCTTGCGCTACTCCTTCTCGTTGTTTTGGTCCTCGGTCTTACACACCATGGTGGTGGCCTGATGCAGGTGGCCTCAGCAGGACAGGAGGGCCAGAGCAGCATGTGGTGAGTGTGCCTGGCAATGGCTAAGCTCCTTGAGAAGGAGCATGCGGGGAGAATTGCAGGCTGCTGGCCATATGGAGAGGTGGTGTCGGTCAGCCCAAGGGGATTGCACAGATCCCTTCCCTTGAGCCCAGCTGAGGCTTCCGGCGGCTGCTCTGGGCCGAGGCAGGCCAGAGCAGGAGCTGCAGGAGCTGCTCAAGACTAAGATTTGAATATATAATCATAAAATACTTCTCCTTCCTGACACCTTACCTCCACACGAACAGGGATCCAATATAATAACAATAGATTACTTCTGAAGGAGTTGTAAGAGCAGACTGTCTCTAAGAATGAATGTTTAAGGATTCCAAAACCAAAAAGAGAAAGCAATACAAGGAGAGTAGAGGAATTTGAAGCCTCTGGCACCTACAACTATAGCAAACATTAAACACAGCCCAACTCCTAAACAGAGTACCATAAATTCTCAGGTTAAAGGCTTATTTATCTCAGTTCTTATTATCCAACACAGTATGCCAAAAAGCAAGAGAATAAATGTATGAAGTGACAAATTAAGAAGCAGACTCACATATGTTACACACGTTGTAAAGATCAAGCAGCCAATGTGAAATAACTAGAATAATACCTTAAGGCTCTAAAGAATAGTAGACAATATAAAAAAACAAACAAACAAAAAAAAGGTTAAAAGCAACTGATACAAGATAACTCTAAGTAATAATCAAAAAGAAAGGCTTAAAATCAAAACCACTAACAAATAAAAATGCCTTTGATGGTCTCATCACTAGACTGGACAAAATGAAGGAAAGTAATAGTTAACCTGAATAGTTAACCTGAAAATATGTTAATAAAAACTTCTCAAGCTGAAATGCAAACAGAAGTAAACAACTACAAGAACAAAAACACACAAACAATAACAACAGAATAACTCAGAACATCTAAAAAATTTGTCACGATTTTAATTCCATAATTAGAATACCAGAGAAAGAAAAGTGAATAGAGCAAAATAAATTATTCAAGTAATATTGAAAGAGAATTTATCCAATTGATGACAGATACAAAATCACAGATTCAGGAGGATCACTGAACGGTAAATCTTGAAAGAAGAAAAGAGAAAAAAAGACCATACCTATCGAGAACAAGGATAAGAATTATATCAGACTTCTATCAGTTAGAAACCACGAAAGCCAGGTAAATAACAAGGCCCAAGAAAAAAGACTCAAGTTTCAATGATGAATTTTACCAAATATTTAATGAAGAAATAACACCAAATCTATATGATCCTTCCAGAAAAAGAACCAGAGGAAACACTTTCTAACTTATTCTAAGAAGTATGCATTACTTTATTGCCCAAATCATATAAAGCCATCACAAT
>NW_011888982.1:2420631-2426297 GCF_000151845.1 Pteropus vampyrus
ATTCTCCAGCAGCAGGCAGTGCATGTCCAAGTAGACCTGCTCGTCCTTCTATAGTGCTTCTCCATCTTTTGGTTGGCCTTGCGCTACTCCTTCTCGTTGTTTTGGTCCTCGGTCTTACAGCCCATGGTGGTGGCCTGGTGCAGGTGGCCTCAGCAGGACAGGAGGGCCAGAGCAGCATGTGGTGAGTGTGCCTGGCACTGGCTAAGCTCCTTGAGAAGGAGCATGCGGGGAGGATTGCAGGCTGCTGGCCATATGGAGAGGTGGTGTCGGTCAGCCCAAGGGGATTGCACAGATCCCTTCCCTTGAGCCCAGCTGAGGCTTCCGGCGGCTGCTCTGGGCCGAGGCAGGCCAGAGCAGGAGCTGCAGGAGCTGCTCAAGACTAAGATTTAAATATATAATCATAAAATACTTCTCCTTCCTGACACCTTACCTCCACACGAACAGGGATCCAATATAATAACAATAGATTACTTCTGAAGGAGTTGTAAGAGCAGACTGTCTCTAAGAATGAATGTTTAAGGATTCCAAAACCAAAAAGAGAAAGCAATACAAGGAGAGTAGAGGAATTTGAAGCCTCTGGCACCTACAACTATAGCAAACATTAAACACAGCCCAACTCCTAAACAGAGTACCATAAATTCTCAGGTTAAAGGCTTATTTATCTCAGTTCTTATTATCCAACACAGTATGCCAAAAAGCAAGAGAATAAATGTATGAAGTGACAAATTAAGAAGCAGACTCACATATGTTACACACGTTGTAAAGATCAAGCAGCCAATGTGAAATAACTAGAATAATACCTTAAGGCTCTAAAGAATAGTAGACAATATAAAAAAACAAACAAACAAAAAAAAGGTTAAAAGCAACTGATACAAGATAACTCTAAGTAATAATCAAAAAGAAAGGCTTAAAATCAAAACCACTAACAAATAAAAATGCCTTTGATGGTCTCATCACTAGACTGGACAAAATGAAGGAAAGTAATAGTTAACCTGAATAGTTAACCTGAAAATATGTTAATAAAAACTTCTCAAGCTGAAATGCAAACAGAAGTAAACAACTACAAGAACAAAAACACACAAACAATAACAACAGAATAACTCAGAACATCTAAAAAATTTGTCACGATTTTAATTCCATAATTAGAATACCAGAGAAAGAAAAGTGAATAGAGCAAAATAAATTATTCAAGTAATATTGAAAGAGAATTTATCCAATTGATGACAGATACAAAATCACAGATTCAGGAGGATCACTGAACGGTAAATCTTGAAAGAAGAAAAGAGAAAAAAAGACCATACCTATCGAGAACAAGGATAAGAATTATATGAGACTTCTATCAGTTAGAAACCACGAAAGCCAGGTAAATAACAAGGCCCAAGAAAAAAGACTCAAGTTTCAATGATGAATTTTACCAAATATTTAATGAAGAAATAACACCAAATCTATATGATCCTTCCAGAAAAAGAACCAGAGGAAACACTTTCTAACTTATTCTAAGAAGTATGCATTACTTTATTGCCCAAATCATATAAAGCCATCACAATAAAGAAAACTAACAAACCAATATGCCATGAACATACATGAAATATTCTCCAAAAATTTTTAGCAAATTGAATCTAAGAATGTGTTAAAAGATTTATGTGATGTATACATTGTACAGAAAGAATAAATAAGTGGGATTTATTCAACATATTTAAAGGCTGGATCAACATTCAAAAATTAACGATTGTAGTCAACTATAGCAAAAAGCTAAAGAAGGAACATTACTTAATTATCTCAGTTACCGAAGAAAAAGTTGAAAAAATTCAAAACTCAGGATCTGGATTTCCTGCATGGTAACATGAGGTACTCTGCATACATAATCACAGTGAAACTGTTGAAAAATATTCTTTAAATAAACACTTAATGTCTCTAGGAATGATACTAAGGTCATACAACCTTAGGTCATAAATGAAGAAATGTTCAAGAAAATTTAGTAAAACTAAGTAAGAACAGAGAAAGTCTACAGCACCTAACCCACCTACGCACTCACACCCTCCCCAACTTCCAGCCCAACATAACAGAAACTCCACTGCAGATGGTTGCATCCAAAACCACAGGGCTCCTGCTCCCCTGATCTCTCAGCTAGAAAGCTACAATATCTTCTTAAGAGGGGCAGAACATTAGCAATTCTTATTCTGCTCAGCAATTTGTTGTTGCAGAGGCTAAATTACAGGTTACTGGAGCTGAGTGTAAGGGTTCCCTTTTTCCAATCCACGTCTCACTCATTTGATGGGGGCTCTACTTTGGATATGGCATGTTGAAAAAGGCCCAGATCATTCTTGCAAAAGTTTATTTGTAAAGCAGAAATCCCATACTGGGAACAGAAATTTGAGAACACCAGAGGTCAGAAAACCTCTCCTCCCACACCCTCTGCTGAGTTCTTAGCTCATAAAACAGGGGTTTTAATCAGAGAGAATAATGCCACTGTCCCCACCACCAGCTCTAGAGCCATGGTTAAAAGATTTTGCCCAGAGAGAGGACGACTAAAACTTTTTTCCAAAAGAACGGATTTTATTTGCAACAGAGTGTTCAAGCCTAAGATGGTATCAAAAACAATGGAGGTTGTAGATTAAAAAAAAAAGAAATTAGGAAGAGACTATAAGATTCATTGGATAAGCTAAACTAAAGACTAGCTACTTTACCATAGAAAATCAGAGAAAGAAATAGCTAAGGAGAAACTTCTTGAGGTCAGAAAAAAACTTAAATACTGGCCTCAAAAACCGGTCCTGTAAAGGAACCCTAATTTAGAGGGTTTATTCTGCAGAACAATATATCCCCATGGGCATTGTTGACAATAGAATAATAATCCTGCAAAATGAGTAGAGCTTAAAAGCTGGGGGTGGTGAGATAAAGAGTCAATGAATACCCTACAAATGCCATTGCCATCTCTAGGTAACTGTTTGCTTTCCCAAGGCTGTACCCTCCAAGGAGCAATGCCAGATGCTTCACACAACTGGGTAAAATTGGACTTCACTAAAACAGAGAAGTGACGAAACAAGTGAACAAGCAGTTAACTATAACAAGCTCCGGAAGGGGGAAGTAAGGATCAGCACTCAGAGTTGCTATAATATATTATCTAAAATTCTCAATCCCTTATAAAATATTATGAAACATGCAAAGAAACAGGGAAGTGTTACGTACTTGGGGGAAAAACAGGCAACAGAAACTGCCTCTGAGAACTATTACATTTTGAATGTAAAGACAAACACTTCAAATTATCTATCCATATGCTTAAAGAAGTAAAAAAAAAAAAAAAAAGAAAAAAAAGTGCTTACAAAAGAAAGGAAGTGTGATGATAATGTGTCATCAAATAGAGAATATCAATAAAGATATATATAACTCCAAACAAAAATTCCAAGGTTGGAAGTAGAATAGCTGAAATTAAAATTCACTAAGGCATTCAACAATAGATTTGAGGTGACAGAAGTAAAAATTAGCAAACATGAAGATAGATTGATAGAGATGATGGAAATCTGAAGAACAGAGATAAAAAGAAGGAATAAAAATAAGCAATCTCAGAAAAAATGGGGGTGCATTAATCACATTAGCATAACAATATGTGAATTTCAGAAAACCAGAGAGAAAGAAAGGAGTTTAAAAAATATTCAGAAAATAATGGCTGGGAGAGGGAGAAAGAGAAAAGAGAGTACAAGAGTATTCTTCCTCTTCCTACAAGATAAGGTCAGAAGATGGGATTAGGGTCCACTTCATGACCTCATTTACCTTTAATTACCTCCTGAAAGATTTAGTCTTCAGATACACCAGATACAGCCACATTGGGCTCAGAGTTTTAATATATAATTTTGTTTTTTGGAGGGATTGCAATTCAGTCCATCACAATTCTACACTGAGTAAAGCTACATGTAAAAAATAAAATGAAAATATATCCTTAGACACACACACACACACACACACAAAAAGTTATTCTAAGCAGAACTAATTTATAAGAAGTACTAAGGGAGTCCTTCAGGCTAAAAACAAGTAACCTAAACAGTAACAAGAAACCATGTGAAAGAAAAAGAGCACCGGTGAAGGTAATTTTGTAATTTTTAAAGACAGTATGAATCCATATTTATTTCCTTTTGTTTTCTTAGTTGATTTTAAAAGCTACTGTATAAAACAATAAGTGTATAATTGTACTGTTAAGCCTATAGCATATAGAAATATGATATATTTGCCAATTATAGCACGAAGGAGCAAAAATCTTTGTGCTAAAGAAATGATCCTGATAGTAACTTGAAACCACAGGGGAAAAAAATGAATAAAAGCAGAAATGAAACTAGTAAGGCTTATATAAGAAAAGCTATAAACATATACTTACTTTTCTTCCTTCTCTCAGTTTCCTAAAAGACATAAAGTTACACGAAGTAATTATAACAATGTATTGTTGGGTTTGTGATATATGTAGATATAATACCTATAATAATTATACATATTATCTCTTCCCAAATTAGGGAAAAGGAAATTGAGCTATGTAGGAATACCATTTTTTGATCTTATTGGAATTAAGTTGATGTAGAGTATAAAATGAGGTAGATTTTTTTAAGTTAAAGTGGCAATCCCTAGAGCAACCACTAAGGAAAAAAAATATGCAGGACAATATAATAAAAAATAAATTAAAGAAATTTAAAATATTACATTAATTTCCACTCAATGGTAAAAAAGTAGTAAAAGAGGAAATAAGAAATAAGATATGGGTTTATAGAGTACAAAAGACAAAAATGACAGATACATCCATCTATATATATATTAATAATAAAATTAAATGTGAATGGGTTAAAAAAAAACAATAAAATGTCAGAGATCATCAGACTAAAAAAGATCCAAATAAAAAATAGAAAACACACATTGTACAAACCAAAATGAAAGCTGGATGGTCACAGACAAAATAAACTTTAAAACAAAACAACAACAAAAAATAACTATAGATATAGAGGGGGAAATGTAAGAGCTTAAATTATAAATATCTTGGAAGAAAACAGGAGTAAATCTTCATGACCTTGTATTTATCAACATATTCTTAGTTATGACATAGAAGAAAACCAACACAAGAAAAATAATTAAATCGGACTTTATCAGAATTGAAAATCTTGTGCTTTAAAGAACATTAACAAGAATGTGGACTCATGTAAGGAGAGAAAATATTTGCAAATCACATATTTAAAAATAATATGTGTCCAGAATATATATGGAACTCTTACAATTCAATAATTCAAACAAAAAAATAAAAAAATTAAAATGGGCAAATGACTTGAATAAGCACTTCTCTAAAGAAGATAAACAAACATATGGCCAATAAGCACATGAGAATATGCACAACATCACTGGTTAGGGAATCGCAAATCAAGTTTACAATGAGCTACCATTTAAATCTCGTAGGATGGATGTAATCATAAAAATCAGATAGTTGTTGATAATGTGATGAAATTGGAATCTTCATAAACTGTTGGTATAATGTAAAATGATTTAGTCACTTAGGAAAACATCTACAAGTTTCCCAGAAAATTAAAAATAGAGTTACAAAAAAGTACAAATCTCTGAGGAAAGATATAAAAACTGATCTAAACAAATAGATTCCATAGATTCCATGTTCACGGATTAGAAGACTCAAAATTTTTAAA
>NW_011888982.1:2427572-2464682 GCF_000151845.1 Pteropus vampyrus
TATGTGGATCCATTTTAAAATAGTAACATGCTACTACCGAGTTGAGATTCCCTGAATAGTGGAGTGAGGAGCCTAGTGCATACTTCTCTCAGACGAACAATCGTTTTAGTGAAAATTATAATAAATAAATAAATAAATAAGTAGATAGATAGATAAATAAATACATAAATAAAATAATTAGTCTTTGCAAATTATCCTAAGAGCATTTAGCAAATGGATATATATTTATACAACTAAAACTATTAAAAATTTATAAGATCTGAGACATTCTTTGGCATTTGAGCCATACCCACTCTCTTAACTCCACACGAACTCTGTGTTACAGAAAATCTACTCTGGGTTCTCTACTCTAGGTCATGTGGCCCAAATTCCTGGTCTCCCTCATCTCCACCTTCCAACCTAAGGCTACTATTTAACCTTCGGAGGATTGGGTCACTGGCATTACTCCTTCTTCTAAGTCCTGTATTGCAAAAGCTCTATTTTAGCTGGATGCAGCCCAAACAACTGAAGCTTAATTCCCCAGCCAGGCCCTACTTGTAGAAAGGAAACTCTACCCCAGGTGCTGCTTAACTGTGGTAAATTCTAGCCCAGAATCCTTAATTTCCCTTACTCTAACTCATTTCAAGTATTGCTAGCACATGGTGCTTACACACAACCTGACCAAACACTGGCTCAAAAATAAACTACTCAGACTTAGCAATTTAACTTCTAGTTATATAACTAAAAAGAAATGAAAATGTAGGTCCTTCTAAAAATTTGTATAATATATTCATAGCAGCATTATTCTTAATAGTCAAGGAGTGGAAACTATCCAACTATCTATCAGCCGATGAATGGATAAACAAAATATGACATACCTATTGTTAAAGAACAAAATTTGAAGATCTAATTGGCTTCATTGAACAAATCATGAATCCAAAAGCATCCATTTAACAAGAAGAAGCATGCTGCATGGGGTTGCATAAAACGGAAAGTTTTTAAGGAAAGAAGTGTGGGTCAAGGGTACTCTTAGCAAAAGGACAGGATTATTTTTAGACCAGGGCATATTATTTTGGGAGGAAGGGAACAGCAAAGGTTTTATCATTCAGACTGCTTCTTCCTATGAGGAATGTAGAGCACTCAAGTGACAGATAACCTCGTTTATGTTGACCAGAAAATTATAGACTAGTTGATTAAGGTTATATTTCTGGGAGAGGTTAAAATTGCAATTAAATCAGGTATTAAATCTAAGTTTGGTAGTTTGGGCTTTTAGCATGAATCATGTCATTTTGGGCCTGTGGTTTACTTTTTAAAACATTTTCCTTTTTGATCAGATTCTCGGCTTAACTGAGAGATGTGACAAAAATAATAATAATAATAATAAAGCATTAGTATCACTCTCAGGTATTACCCTGCAGTTCCGTTGATCCTTAGTATGGTATGGCATTTTTGCTTAATCTTCTGACATTCACAGGTCACAGTTCCAGGTTTATTGTCCTTAAGTCAGCCAGTTTCTTAATTCTCTTTCTGACATTTCAGCCTTAGGAAGATCATTTGCTTGGCAGTTAACCACTACAAACATGCATTTAAAGCTTTTGATTGAATACAATGCAAGTAAGATTATTATGACAACTATAAAAAAGATAATTCTCAGTGTTCAGAAAGCACTTTAGGGTCATTGTCCCCAAGACTCAAACCAATCAAAGAAAAGTCCTGATGAAGGAAGCATCTTTATAAGCCAAATGGCTTGCTCAGTGGTCTTATGTAACTGAGTTTCAACTTCCTCAGAAGTGTTGATCTAGGTACAGCAAGTGGTGTTGGCCACAGCAGACACCGTCTTACTCATCTTAAAGACAATCAATCAATGGCTATCCTGTTATAAGAATCACCTTGTCCAGGGAGTCTAAAGATCTTTGCTGGGCAGCAGTGCCTTAGCAATGGAATCTACAATGTCTCCAAGAGTTAAGAATAAATTTCTGATAATATTTCCCTTTGTACCTATCTCTAACCAGGGAAATATGGCCCTGCCAAAGGAAGTGATTCCTGAATCATGAATGCCTCCTGGTAGATACTTTCTAGAAAAGCTAGTGGCACAGGTAGATAATCTGAAAGAGATTACCCAAATGTGCACCAGTCATCCAGGAATTCATAGGTCCACAGACAAAGGAGAATGTTAACTACCACAGACAAAGATATATCCTCTCAGGGCATAATGTCCCATTCAAGCCAGGAGTCAATTATGTTTTTTCCTAGTGTGAAGTAAAAAGTTGTCCTACATTCCAGAGGTTACTCCCCTTAGCAATGGCCTAGGAGAGTAAATGACAGAGTAAAGGAAAGAAAGAAAAGAATAAAGTTTTCATATTTAGCTAAAGTAGGAAGTTTTGATCTGGCTCCTTGGTTGGAAACAGTTTAACATTGGTATTAGCTACTTTTCCTAGTCAATTTGACTTGAAAGTCTCCAGCATTTGTACAAGATTAGATGCCAGGTAGAAAAGGGGTCCCCAACCCCCAGGCCATGAACTAATATCAGTCTGTGGCCTGTTAGGAACTCGGCCGCACAGCAGGAGATGAGTGGCAGGCAAGTGAGTGAAGCTTCATTTATATTTGCAGCTGCCCCCCAGTGCTAGCATCATAACCTCAGCTCCACCTCATATCTTCAGACATTAGATTCTCAAAGGAGTGCTAGTCTCTAGTGTCAAAAGGGTTGGGGATTGCTGAGGTAGAGCCTTCTTTAGCTGTGATATGTGTTTTCAAGGCTCAATGCCTTCTAGTTTTACAGCAGTGGCAGTGGTGAGGGGTATATGGTAAGGTACCCTTCAGTGGGACTCAGGGTCTGTCTTCTGATGAGCCTTTCAGAATACACAGTTATCAGACTCTAGATTGTAACCAGCCAGGATCCCTTGAATTGAGTCCAGGAAAGCTTCCTTAACCTGTTATTAATCGACTTGATCATAAGACATTAAAGAGTTATAGTAGCTAGTCATATTTCATACTAGCATGCAACAGCATGGGATCAGTGGTAAGTTTTATATCAATAAGCATTGGTATACCAGTGACTATCTCGTGTGGAGTGAAAACACATTCTTTAATAGTTTCCTTACCACTGTAAAAGCATTAGTCTGTGACAGGGGAAGGATTCAACCTAGCTAGAAAACACACATGGAAAGAACATATTGATAACCCATACTAAGTGGCAGTTGAAGAAGTCCAGCTGCAGGTGCACAAAGAATTCAGAAGGAAGAGGTCTGATGCCTCAGGGGACAAAATATTTTTTTTAAATGCACTATGATGGGGAAAGGATTGCAAACAAACTGAAAAAATGGGGTTTGCCAGAAAGCCTGGGAAACCAATCAGGCTTCCTGAGTTTCCCATAGCTCCAAGTATTCATCTAATTTGCAGTCATTGTTTACTGTCTTAATTTATCTGGTTTAGGAGCAGACTAGTGCCATGTTACAAGAATGTTAGGATTGCAAAAATTTGTAAATGAAAGGTCTTTTTTGCATAAGCAGAATGGACTTCATCCATGTGTTCCCTAATCTTTACAAATTCTGTTGCTGCTGACTTGCATAAAATTTATGTCATATCCCTGACACTCAAGTTTAGTCTTTTTAGTGTGAAGTTCAATATTTATGACAAACAACATTTTATTCCAGGACATATCAGACTTCTAGAAATTTCATAATTTCTAGAGCACTTATATACCCAAATATCACATAGAAAGAGGTTAGTAGTACTTATTTGACAATGCTTCCCATGTAATTTAACATATCAAATAAGTCTAAATAGTTGAATATATTCCTGTTTATAAGGAGAATGACAAATCCTTTGAAATTTTCTAGGGCCCCTCTGAAAATTTTCAGTTAGTTTGAGAGTCAAACACATGATTTAGATTTTGATCCTTGGGAGGTTTGTAAAAAATTTCAAAGATTTCAAAACACTTGACTAAATAGGATTCCAGATCATCATGAAACAATACTTAATTATCTATTTGACCAAAGGGACAATAAAAGATTTCAAAGACAAATGCAGATTAGTTCATTATTGAGATGATTCAGTTCTCTTAAGTAATCAAAGACCTGATTTAGACAACATAAAACACAGAAAATTATTTTGATGAAACATAGAATCTTTGATTTCTCAGATTACTTGAAAATAAAACCTTTATAATCTCTTATCAGGAGCAGACCAACAGTCCAAAAAAATTTTCTTTTTAGCAGATAAAAGAAAGTTAATTTTTAGCTTTAATTATTACTAAAACTTAATTTTTAAAAACCCTTATAATAACAATTCAATTTTTAACCAGCTTAATTACACAAGATAAAATTATCTTTCCCTCTCTCTTCAATGTTTTATATAATTGTAGTTTGTTCTTCATAATCAGTTTTAGTTTAGACAAAATTACACTCATTTCCCTTAATAAAAAAAAAATGCATCTTCAATCCTCACACTTTTTCTTAGTTGAAAACCACATGCTTGCATACAGTCATCTCTCTTATTATTTCCAGTAGTGTTAGTTACATATATTATAATTTTTAACATTTAAAATCCTGATTTCTAGTGAAAACTAAAAAGTAAACATTATAAACTATCATTTATATTAGCATTCTGTGGCTTGGCGAATTTAGAAATGTTTTTTATAATTTCTAGAAACATGATTTTTCATAGAAAATTTCTCATTTTGACATGAGACATGTTTATATAGATCCAAATTTATATTTAGTTTTTATTTTTGCAATTGTAATCCAAAAGTAGATAAATCTATGTTTAGCAATTAATATGCAATATTTTATATTAACTGGAAATGATCTAGAATTTAAAAAATTTCCATCACTTAATTTAACTTAACAAAACTCTAAAATTTCAGACTATCAAAAGATTTTGAAAACTATTTTAAGTACACATATCATAAATCATAATTTGCTAGAGTCCATCTAAAACCTCTTATCCCACTTACATTATTGAATTTGTCTTTAACGCTTACACTTAAATTACTTATTGTTGATTGAAAAATAACATCAGCTAGGTGTTTTACCACCAAAAATAATTTATTTAGAAAAATAAATAGTTGCAACACGAAGCATGCAGATGTGGTAAGCCACATGCACACCATGGCCTGTGTGCCAAGATGAAGGGGTATTTATATAAGGGAAAGGAAGGTAATGGAAGGAGAAATTAGAAACATAGAGTTTTATTATAAACATAGAGTTCTTCCTGTAGCATTTTGTTGTGTAGAGTTCTTGTGATTATGCAGACCACAAGAAAATCCATAAGACCTACATCCTCCCATAGACCCTCTGGACAGATTATTTTTGCTTAAAGTTTCAGTTCATTTTTATCATTATAAAAATTTCACCATACCAAGTTATTTTTCATGTTGAAAAATTTATAAGCCAAAGTACAACAAAAGTGTTATATTTAATTTTAATAACTTAAAAGATATGGTAGTTTTAATTAATCCAATAAACTTAAACTAGCTTTTATTTACTAATGATCATCTTAGATCACATGAACTTTAAAAAATATTTGGGTTAGACCCTACCTTTCTGAGTGTTCAGAATGTCCAATTCGTTCAAGTGTTTGCCTTCAGACCAACTATATAGAACTCTTTCTAAATTAATTTTGGAAATATCATCTAGAGGTAGAAAAAATATCTCTCATTTACAACACATATAGACACACAAACACGCAGACAAATGAAGAAATCTCATAGAGTAATAGCTGTGGAGAGGACATAACTTTTACATTTGCCTAGTTTTTAAGTAATTCTTTTTATTTTTTATTCTGATGAGAAACATTTGTCTTTCAAAGAATCTCATGTTTGAGGGAATTCAGGGGTAGAAAAATCTACGTTACAAAGATACAAATAAGATATCCAATTTTTCTCAAAAATAAAGTTTTTAAGGCATACTTGCAGGGCAATTCTGTTTCTAATATCCCATTATCTATGAGTATTTTGAGACCAAAAAAAAAAAAAAAAGGTAGGCATTTGGATTAACCAAAAGGACTGACACATCCATCCACTTATATTTCCCTCTAAGTGCATTTAACTTAGGAGAGATGGCCTAAAAATATTTCGTAACAGCTTCCAATTGTGCTGAATTTCTGATCATAAAGTTATTAGATCTTTTCAAATATCTTGTCAGGTTTTGTATAGAGCATACAGAAATGAGAACTTTTTGGACTTTATGGAAGGGATTCCATGGGAGTCATGACAGTAATGTCAACTGGCACATTATGGGAACGCCCTTAGTGTGTGAATGGAACGCCCAAACCCACAGAGACATCAACCATGACTTCCCTGGATAAGCCCCCATCTGCAGGGGCCGATAAGCATGAGGATCCCACCTTATAAGTTTCGTATAAACTGAACACCTTAGATGGAAGATGCTCAAGCCTAATCTGAGAGCATCATGGACAGATGTACTGAGAGCCGAGAACTTTGACCTTCTGTCTGTTTAACGACTGGCTTGGGAGCATCTCACAGCTATCTGTCAACAAAGCTTGTTTTAGAGATGCTAATCCCTTCACTGTGTTGCGTAAGACTCTGTACTTCCCCTCCAAGTATGGTGTGTTAACCTGCATGGGTACCTGATTAATTTATCTGAGAAGGCTCCCCTCTATGAACCTGGCACTGTGAAAGACATAAACATGTTCAAAGCTGTTATTTCCATAGCTGCTTTCTTTGTTCACAACAGATTTCAACTGGAACAAAGAAGATTCCAAACAAATGGGTAATTACACACTAAACCATTAGTAGTTTCCAAAATGGAATTGAGGGACAAACACAAGGGCTGTCGTTTAGACATTACTGCAGATTGGCCAATAGATGGCTGTGTGCACACCATCAGCAATTCTCAACAATGAAGTAAAACAGCAGATTCTAGTAAATAAAAAATGTTGACTGGGACTGGAGAAAGGACTAAACCAGCAAGCCCCAGTAAACGAAATGTGGGCTAAAACCAAGAGGATTCCAACATGGACTTGTGAACTTAACCTGGGCTAGAGACTTCAGGTTCTGGATAGAACCATGTGCCAGCTTCAAGCTGACTCACTGGGCTCTAGAATAGAAAGCCAATTAAATCAAGAGCTTGAACTCAGAGACAGTAAACTCAAACCAAGCAGAATTTACCAGTGGCACTCAGAAATGGTTGGAAAGAGTGAATTCAAAATGGGGTTCAAGAGTGTCATGCCTGTGTTTCTTGTTCTCATCAGAAATTCGCTTTGATACTCACCCTGCCACCAATCTGTTAAAGAACAAAATTTAAACAAGTAAATTTGAATATATAATTGGCTTCATTAAGTAATTCATGAATTGGACAGCATCCTATCTAGTAAGTAGAATGGTGTCCCTATAAAATGAAAGAGTTCTATAAAGAAGGGTAGGGCAAGGAAGCTAGTAGCAAAGAAAAGACAATTATTATTTTTTATGTATGTATGTATGTATGTATGTATTTTTTGACCTTTGGTTTTACAATTAATTTATTTTTTTAAATTTTTAAAAATTAAATGTATAGGAGTAACATTGGTTATTAAAATTATATAGGTTTCAAGTGTACAATTCAATAATATATCATACTTAGATTGCATGCATATTTTATTATGTGTTCAGCAAGGTCAAATCTCCCCCTTTACCTCTGGTATCCACTAAACTGTTGTCTGTGTCTATGAAGTTTTTTTCTTTGTCTTGTTCAGTTTTATATCCTGCATATGAGTGAAATCATATAGTTCTTAACTTTTTCTATCTGACTTATTTGGCTTAGCTTGATAATCTCAAGTCATCCATGTTGTTGCAAAAAGCAGTATTTCATCTTTTCTATGGCTGAATAATATTTCATCATATAGATGTACCACATTATCTTTATCCAATCATATATCAAAAGGTGCTTTGGTTGTTTCTATGTCTTGGCCATCGTCAATAGTGCCGCGAAAAATTGAAGAAAAATATTAAGGATTATTTTCAGATCAGGGCATCTTATTTTGGGTGTAAGGGGACGACTGGGTTTTATCATTCAGATTACCTCTTCTTCTTAATGGAGCATGGAGAGGTCCTACATGACAGATTACTTCATCGTTGTTGACCAGAAAATTCCAAACTGGTTGATTAAGATTACATTTCTGAGAGAGTTTAAAACTCCAATTAAATCAGGTATTAAATCTAACTTTGCCATGAATGGGCTTTTAGCATGAGTGACATCATTTTGGGCCTGTAGATTTCTTTTTAACACTGTACAATATAATGTAATTTAGCAATAAAAATAAATAATGTACTGATATGTGGCACAACAGAGGTAAACTTTGAAATTATGCAAAGTAAAATCACATATTATATGATTACATTTGTGTAAAATGAGCAGAATAAACAAATCTTCAGAGAAAAAAAATGAGATTATTGGTTACCAATGCCTGAGATACTAGGGGTTAATTTGTAGAATAATTAAAATATGTCAAATTTTCTAATATACAAACATTACCATATGAGGTTGAGAATTTATTTTTCTAATTCTCATATTTTTTCCCTTCTTTATTTTCCTTTGCAATAATAAAAGTTCAAAACTGGCCTTTGTGTTTTATTTTTATAAAGTCCCCATGCAATATCATGCTTTATTGAATGTAGTATAGACTCTTAAATAAGCTCTTCTTTCAAAATATTTATTTAAATACAGTTACAGTAAACTTTAAAAACTAATTTTCATTCAATTAAAATGGTATTGTATTGAGTACAACTACATAGCCTAAATAAATGTTAGAGCCCAGAAATCTCATTAGAACTTTTTATTTTAATCTTTAGAAAAAAATATTATTTAATCATTATATAGGAATGATTTGATATGTTTAAATCCATGCTCACTTATGATAAATCTAGACATCTCTACAAATTTTTTATTGTCCTGCCAACTCACTGGTAAATATTCTAATAAGAACATCCATAATTTGAGATTTTATAAAACATAAATTTCATTGGCTTGTGTTACAAAAACAGTAGTTTTTGTTTGGCTTTCAAAATATAAAATGTTAAAATGTTGAATATGCTTTCCTCAAATAACAATGATCTCTAAGAATATTATCCATTTTACCTGCTCGGTGATTACCATTGTTTAAAATATATCTTATTTTAAACAACAATACTATCAACCTTTCTCTGACTAGTAGTTACCACTTACCTTATGATAACTACTAGTCTCTTGTCCATGTCCAGGAGACTCTGTTTGTTTGTCCTGTTCATTTGTGGTTTTCAACTTTTTCTGTCTGGCTTATTTTGCTTACCACGATTATCTCAGGGGCCATTCATGTTGTTGCAAATGGCAGTATTTTATCCCTTCTTAAGGCTGAGTAATATTCCATTGTATGTATGACAACAACTTCTTAATCCAACCATCTATTGTAGAGCACTCCGGTTGCTTCCATGTTCTGGCCACCACGAATAATACTGTTATGAACATTGGTGTACAAAAATCTTTTTGTATATACATTTTCAAGACTTTGGGGTAAATACCCAGTAGAGACATTGATGCATCATATGATAGATCTATTCTTAGTTTTTTGAGGAAACTCCATACTGTTTTTTATAGTGGCTGTACCAATTTCCAGTCCCACCAGTAGTATATGAGGACTCTTTTTTTCTCCACATCCTCTCCAACACATGGTATTACTTGTTCTGTTGATTATAGCTATTCTAACAGGTGTAAGATGGTATCTCTTTGTGGTTTTGATTTGCATTTCCATAATAGGTAGCAATGTTGAGCATCCCTTCATATAATTGTTGGCCATTTGTATGTCTTTTTGGGAGAAATGTCTGTTCAGGTCCCAAGCCTATTTTTTAATTAGATTGCTTGGGGTTTTTTGTTGTTGTTGTTGTTGTTGTTGTTGTTGTTGTTATTGAATTGTATAAGTTCTTTGTGTATTTTAGATATTAGACCCTTATTGAAGGCATTGCTTGCAAATATATTTTCCCATTCAAATCATTGTCTCTTTACTTTGTTGACAGTTTCTTTTGCTGTGCAGGAGCTTTTTAGTTTGATGGAGTCCCATTTATGTATTTTCGTTTTTACTTCCCCTGCCTTTGAGGTCAAATTCATAAAATTCTCTTTAAATTCAAGATCCTTGAATTTAGTTCCTATAGTTTCTTCTATGCATTATTGTTTCAAGTCTTATATTCAGGTCTTTAACCCATTTTGAGCTAATTTGGGTGTGTGGTGATAGACAACAGTCTAGTTTCATTCTTTTGAAAGTGGCTTTCCAGTTTTCCCAGTACCATATATTGAGGAGGCTTCTATTTCTCCACTGTATGTTTTTGGCTACCTTGTAAAAAATTATTTGTCCATATAAACATGGATTTACTTGTGGACTCTTGATTCAGTTGCACTGGTCTGTGTGACTTTTTTTTTTTTTTTTTTTTGCCAATACCGTGCTGTTTGATAACTGTCACTTTGTAGTATAATTTGAAGTCAGGCAGAGTGATGCCTCCAGCCTCGTTCTTTTATATCAGGATGGCTTTGGCGATTCAGGGTCTTTTGTGCTTCCATACAAATTAGATGGTTTTTTGTTCTATTTCTTCAAAAAATGTTAATGGGTTTTTGATAGGGCTTGCATTAAATCTGTATAGTGCTTTAGGTTATAAGGTCATTTTAACTATGTTGATTCTTCCAATCCAGGAACACGAAATATCTTTCCATGTCTTTGTATTTTCTTCAATTTCTTTTAATAGGGTCCTATAGTTGCCATTATATTGGTCCTTCACATCTTTTGTTAAATTTATTCCTAGGTAATTTATTCTTTTTATTGCAATTGCAAAAGAAATTATTTTTTCCACTTCTTTTTCTGAAAATTATTTATTAGAATATAGAAAAGCTATGGATTTTTGAACATTGATTTTGTATCCAGAAACTTTACTGTCTTTGCTTATTATTTCTAGTAGTGTTCTTGTAGAGTCTTTAGGGTTTTCTATATAGAGAATCATATCATCCACAAATTGCGACAATTTGACTTCTTCATTTCCTATTTGGATGCCTTTTATATAAAATCTTCCCCTGTTATTTTGTTGTGTATGCTCACAAACTTGAATGGGAGTCAAGAGAACTGATAGAGAATTGGCTAAAAGTTATTTGGAAGGAAGATCTTAGAGCTTTATACAAAGCTACCAAGTATCTTGGTTATTTAGATTGTTCATGGGCATGTATTTGAAAGGTAAAAATAGCAAGATGAAAGATGTGGTGAATTGGTTCTATTCCTGGTGGCTTGTATGGTTAGCTACAGCTCCTCAGCATGTCAGTCAACAGGCCTTTTAAAAATTCTTTAAGGAAAGAATATAATTGCAGATTGTGTCTAAAAATATTCCAATAATACCTTTTAGTATAGTCAAAAAAGCACCAATATCAAAACCTGCAGGATAGATGTCAGCATTGTGGAAGAAAATGCAAAAGTTTTCTTTTAAGAAAAGCACCATTGTTAGGTAGGTAGACAGCCATGAGCCACAGGAGCCAAGGCCCAGCTCTATAACCACAGAAACTTCCCTTGAAGATCTTCCTTAAGCACCTCCCAGAAATACCTCCCTTTTAAGGTTATAAATTACCTCAAATCCTAGAGCACAAAGCCCATAAAAGCTGCTGACTAAACAAGATACAAATGCATGTGCAGAAAGTACTGCCCCTAACTTCATCCTCATTATATAATCATTATAATCTCATGACTATGCCTAGAAGTTCATGAATCTAATTATAACAGACTGAATTCTAAGTAAGAACATTCTCAGTAGGCAAAAAAGTAAAAAACAACCAAACGGTGGCAAAAAAAAAACCAAGAAAAAAAAAAAAAAAACCCAACGGCCAACAAAATCCAACAACCAACCCCTTCCCCCCTTCAACTCCGGGAAGAAGCCGCAATTCAACCCAACCCAACGGTGACACCATCACTTCAGCTCTTTATAGCACAAAGGAAAATAATTTGTAGAAAATCATAGGCATCAGTGACTTTGAATTAAAAGTTACAGAAATGAATTGAACTCTAAAAATTAAGTGTTTTTAGGAATACCTTAATCAATATATTTATATTTTTATTTATGCATGAGAATCATAAAAAAATCTATGTTTAAATAGGTAAAATTATTTTTTAATTCTCAAGTAAAGGATAAATATACAAATGAAAAAATGTTACAGTGTAATTTATTCTACAGTGTTTTTTCTTGACAGTCCCTTAAATAATAATTAAATCATGCAATCTATGATATTGTACATTGAAAGACATTGTGGTAATATTTTCATATTTTTGTCCTAAGGAATTTTAAAATACTTGATAAGGAAAAATAATTTTGCATTATATCTTAAGGATCAAAAAATAACACTAAATGTTTTGTCAATGGGCCTCATGAAAATTATTTATTAGCAGCAGTACCTAATAAGAAGAGTATACAAACAATAAAAATATGATAAAATATAATATATAATTATATAATAATGTAACATTATATTATTATAATATACATATGCTTCCATAAGATGTCAGGCTCCCTATATGCAAAATAGTAATCTCTTTGATTTAAAAAAAACAATCATCACTACTGTTTAATAGAACAGAAAGCAAGTATTACTGCCATCAAGGTCATTTAACTAGGTACAATGAATATAAATAGGATTGCAATTCAGTACCTTCTCTAAATAAGTTTGTGTTCTGGGATACTACTGTTGACTACAACTCAGTTTTATAATAAAAATGTCACCATTGGGGCCAATAAGATTTCAGTGTCGCCCCAAGGGCAGGGGGAAGGGAGAGGAATAACTGGGCGGGTGAAGAAGTGTAGTTAACATTTTCCCTTGGTTCTTCCTCAAATGACAGCAGTGAAGAATCACAGGTCATTGAGATTTAATAGTTTTATTAAAAGTATATTTTAGAAAGACAAAGTATGCCCCAAGGAGGCACATGGTCCCAGTACTCTAACAAACACAAAAAAGCAAAAAAGCAAAAAAGCAAAAAAAAAAGCAGACCACAGAAAGGCCACAAAAGAAGAGAGTCCAGAAGGGCAAAAACAGCCCAGAAGTGGAAATATCTGTCATATATTTGGTCTGTGATGGGTGGTTCCAAAAGCATGCCTAGGTGATTGGCAAGTGAGGTCATTTTGATTGAACTTGGCTGCTATATAACTCTTTGCCTAGTATACATGTACTTACCCAGAATTCTACTATTATTGGAGTGTTCTTTGGGTCATCTCTAGGCTGGGCCCCTATTCCTTTGTTCCCCCTATCACTCATGTCTGACTAGCTATCTAACATTAACAAATTTTTAAATCAAACATTATCAACTTCTATGAAATCACTTACCACTTGTGAATTCACTGAACATTTTTTAAAAATCTTGCAATATATTAGGTGTACAATTATTTATAGGTGACACAAAAGTAAATTAAGCATAATTGTAGCACCCAAGGCAACTATGATTTCATTCACTATATAAACATTTTTAATATATAATTAAATGAAATTACATATTGATATAATTATTAAGATATATTTTATACTATTAGTATAATTAATAAAAATGACTAATGTTTATATGTGTGTTAGACACAATGTTAAGTGCTTTCCATACATGAACTTTCATAATTACAGAATCTGATGAGATAGCTATATCATTGTAACTATCATTTTCAAACGAAAGAGTTGAGATAGAGATTAAGGACCTTATCCAAGTTAAACAGCTAGTACTGTTGATCTAGAATTTGAACCCAAGAAATCTGTTTATATAATAATGAGTAATAATCAATAATAATTAAGCAATGGTTATCATAGCAGAATAAACAAAATGATACAAATAGGAGCAATTTGCTCTACTTGAAGAATTTATAAATGACTAAGATAAAATTAAATTAAATTAAATAT
Source organism: Pteropus vampyrus (assembly GCF_000151845.1). Taxonomy (NCBI): domain Eukaryota; kingdom Metazoa; phylum Chordata; class Mammalia; order Chiroptera; family Pteropodidae; genus Pteropus; species Pteropus vampyrus. The sequence continues at coordinate 2,441,420 of NW_011888982.1, forward strand.
AAAAGAAATATGCACCCATGTGTTCTAATTATGAGAATATACAAATTTATGAGTTCTACCTTTGCTATGAAAAAAGTGACATAAATGAAATAGTATTTATTTAAAATTCCAACTAACTCCTTTATTTCCTAGATTGTTTCCAAAATGATTAAATGTCTCTGAACTGTAAAATTTCTTATGTGTAAAAAATAAAATAATATCGGTAATATTTTATTTGATGAAAACTCACACTGCCAGATATATATATATATATATTAGTACTCAGGTTTTAAATAAAATGGTTACTAAACAATAGCAGGGCACATGATTTAACAGTCACTTTTGATTTCATATATTACATATAAGTTCCTGGGGCTGCCGCATTTTATAATTATATGACATTATGTACGGGTTTAAAGAAATATTAAATATTTTAAATATTCAGTTCTACTCTTTTAACAATTTTTAAACTACAAATAGAAACATTACCAACTATATGCTAATATATATATGATAATTTTACTTATATGCTTGAAAGAATAGAATATCTGATGATATCTTGCTTTCCAACTGGGCTAAATAAACACCAAAACATTCTAACTTTCCAGCCCTGTGTTATTATCTATTGTCATGGAGCCATTGGCTCAGGCCAGTATAATGATTTTCTACAGTATAGTTGCCTTGTAAATATCACAAATGTTTTATTTTTTGTCTACTTCTATGAATCAATTTCTTTGCAAGTAGGTCCCTCACAATATGCTTCTATTTATTAATTTCAGCAATGTAAGAGTTATTTCTAATTCTTTTCTAAAAATTCTGTGAGAAAACACATTACAGTTCTCTATAAATTGGTTATAGTTCACATTTCTCCTATAAATGTAACAAATTATAAAAAATAAATTTTTATAAGTGTAACTGACAATTCATGACTTCTCGGGAATGAATGTGGTGAATGAAGAAAGTTATTTTGAAATAATCAAACTTTAAGTGAGCTATTCATTTAGCATCTACGCTGGAAAATAGATAGTTGTGTGTATTAAGAATGGTGTGAAATCAAGATCATTATTGTTTCTCATGACATATCAACCACAAAAAGAACAAACTATAGAGAAAAAAAAAATGATATTTAAGCCAGAGATCTGAGGAATTTGGCATAAATTTTGAGCATTTATACAAAGCCTAATAAACGTGACACAAAAGGACACTGTGGCTCACTTTTAAATCAGTGCAGACTGATTGGCTCGATATTTACAAGGACATCATAAGTTACTGTATTAAAAAAAATTAACATGCAAGTTTCCTAAATTGTATTAGAAATTTTTGATCAGTATGTATTAGATGGGTCAAATGCATTAGATTAAAAGTTCCAGAGGCACGTTCTTTGGATAAAGAATAGCTTCTACAATAGAGAGGCAATAAGTATACTTATTGTAGTTGTTAATGCCATCTGAGATTGTATCATTAGAATTCGAACAGGAAGCTTAGGCTTAGTGAAAGAAACTCCTAGACAATGAGAGCCAGAGGCATGTGTGCTGTGTGCAGGTCACCCGGATCCTGACCTCATCTTCTATGTCCTAAAACACAAGATGATTTTCAACCAATTTTCTTCCTCTTGAGGTGAAGAAAAACAAAGACAAAAAAAACCTATATGTAGGACTTTTTTTCTGTAGAAGGGATTTAAATTGGGCTATCTGTATCTATAAGAAAACAACAGACAAAATGTTAGATATTTCATAGCATTATATCTTAAGAGAAAATGCACAACTTACTTTTGTATATTCTTATTTAAAACAAAAATCTTATTGTATAAATAAACTTGTTTTAAGAGAGGAATTTTAATATAGTTTTATGCAATTTTTATAATATAATTCTTTACCAACAATTCAGTTTAAGTGATGGAATGTTTAAACATATACATTATTTTGAAAGTGGCTTATTTTGACTTAGTAGAGTAGCATCTTTAACTACATAACTAAAGGCAAAATCCCAATTTCTTTCTTCCTCTAATCATACATGGTACAGAGTAGGGGCTTCAGTACTCAAAGTGCAGTGATCGTTGAGAAACTGGTATGTGAATAATAAACATGCTGTTCACACAATTACTACATATGAACTAAAATAATTAGAGAAAATACAAAGTATATTTATAAAAGTCTTTGAAAATCAAGGTATGACCCTTATAAATAGAAATTCTATAATTAAATTTAAATAATAACTATGATTTTAAGATCAGTGAATCCACAGGGAAAGTAAAAGTATTGAGCAAGGATATTTACCATGTTTCTTTTTTTCTCTTTCCAAAAATATGACAAAATTTCTATGACAGTATTTTTCCCCTAACCTGGATATCGACACTATTATTAAGATGGTTTATAAGTCTAAAATTGTATTTAATACTAGAAGAATACATGTTAATATTCATATTATATGAATTAATGATATTTAACACTCTAATAGAAAACTTGAATTATCAGGAAGATTAAATGTTTATAGAAAATAAAAACATGTTATTTTTTGTTCATAAAATAATTCCTACAATACTGTGGAGAGCAACATGCAGCAGTAAAATTGTAGTATTCAGCTGATTTCTGTTATTCACATCTGAAAAATCATCAATCTAGTATCAACTCTTAATTAGTTACAGATGTGAAGACTATGCTTAGAGACGATAGAAATTGATGTCTTTAGTAGTGCAGATAAAAATCTTCACTAGTAAGTCTTAATAAGTCACTTTTAACATATTATAAATATGCATGTTTAAAAACTTTTACTTTTGTACAATGATGTATAGATTTATAATTTAAATATCAAACTGAATTATTCGGAAGAATGATGCTATAAAATTTATACAACTAGCTAGTGAGATTCCAGCTCTGTCAATAGGAGAGCATACACAGACTAACCTATTTTTTTAATTCTCAGAAAAAAAAATGGTGACCTTAACTGTACCCAGCTCCCCTTTCCTAGACAGTGAACACAACCGAAAATAAAACTTCGTTACAGATATCTCTGAAAGATTTTCAGAATTTGCATAAATTCAACAGGGGACTACATTAACTGTGCTTTAATCAGCAGGAGTATTTTGTATTTTATCGCTTTATCTTATGCAAATATACTCTTCAGAAGATGTATTTCAATTAGACAATTAAAAAAAATAGAAGCATCATGCATATGTTAGAGGTAAATGTAGGACTCTATAGTTTTTACACTTTTATTTTTTTCAAATCTCGTATTTTATATATTACATTAAATTAATATCTCAGGCAGGATGCCCTTGACCATAGGGAACAAAAACCCTCAACTCATTTTGGCTGAAAAAATGAGGACATGTTATCACCTAAACAAGAGCTTTGAAAATAGGACTGCAGTGATGATATGGCGGAGCTCTAGTTTCACTTATCTGCATGTGTTTGACTCTGTCCACTTTGATATGTTTGCTTCATGCTAAGTTTCACAGCAAGCAGATTGTTGCAGTTCCAAGTATCAAATCCATAGGGCAGGAAACAGGACAACTAAGAAATGTTCACCAACAGTCTTTCCCAACTGTTCCCTTCACAGTTTCAAGTCACTTGGTCATTCTTGAACAAATCACTCTGAAGGAGAAAAAGATTGTGAAAAAGGGCTTAATTTGAGACCCAAATGAATGTAGAGAAGTCAGCCTCTAGAAATTCCATTCCTTGGATATTATGCTAAGGTTGTAGCTTTACTGAGGAGAACCCAGAGGCTATAAAAAAAACAACAAAAAAGTGCAACTATAATAAACACTATTTTTAGATTCATATTAGGAAGTAGCTTTATTTTTCAGGTTTCAATTATTAAAATAAAACATTCTTCTTCACAGACAAATAAAAACACCTGGCTAATAAATAATCAATGATCACTAATAGCAACAGCATTGGAAAGAAAACTAGGACTCCCACCTTTATTAAAAACTTATTCTGGGTTGTTTTAATAAATCCAGTGTCTAAGATATTGAGTGCACAGTAAAACACTTGTATTTAATTTTTATTGTCATAATTACTATCTAGCATAGACATACTTCATTCTACTTTGTAATATTGCTCTCTGTAGTCCACTTACTCTCAAGTTTGTACACAAGAAAAACAGAAGTTTTAGAAAGTATATATTAAAGGACTTTATTTCTGTAAAATTGCTTGGAATAAAAGCATGGCCTAATTATAGTCAGAGTGCATGGTGTTTAATTAACCAGCTAGTGAGATTCCACTTGTGTCAGTAGAGGAGTAAATACAGAATAACATTTTTCTTAATTCATGAAAAACAAGAATAATGATGATCTGCATTTTCCCCAACTACCCTTTCCTAAAGACTGAACAGAGCTGAAAATATAATTATTCTCAGGCCCTTCTGAAAGATTTGTAGAATTTGAAGATATTCTACAAGGAATCATAGTAAGTTGTTTTAATCAGCAGGAGAAAGCTATATTTTACAGCTTTCTATTACACAAATATACTCAACAGAAGATATACTTTAAGTTAGGTAAATTTTTAAAAAATACAAGATCATGGACATATTAATTTAAGGTGACTGCAAAAAATTGCTCATAATTTTAAAGGAAGCCTTGTATTGATGGCTACATTCTTCCCTTTTGTGGAAAGTAATGAGCTTTGATTATAACTTGGGTTTTGATTTAAACATCTTCCTTGTCTATTAGTCTTGAAACAATATTTCTAATATGTTATCTGTGGAGCAAAAAAAGAAAAATAACAGACGAGGGAATGAAAATAAGGAAGTCTTTTTTTACTATGTCACTTGATGTAGAAACAAAAAAATATGTGAAAAAATGTAGTGATAATGGCAGGCAGCAGTAACAAAAAAACACCAATGTTCCCAGTGTATTATGCTCTATCCAACGCTCATGATGTTAATGGTAGCTGTAAGAGCAGAACAAAAGAAATAAAAGACAAAAATTCTCTCAAATTTTGCGCACAAAACCTAAAAAGTTCAGCATATGATTTTATGGTCTCAGATCAAATAATAGCAATATCCAATTCCTATCAATTCACCAGCAGAGACTATCCATTACCAACCAATATGGCTTTCAAGTCATAGAAAACCCATAATATCCCCTGGACTAAGAAATTGCATATAACAAATTTTTGATTGGAAGAATCAGATAATAAAGAGATCTGTTCTAGTTGTTTCTAAATAATTTCCCTCTAGTAATATAATGGATGACACTAGGAACATCTAAATGCCTTCAAATATCTACATTGCTAGAGTGATACTGAGCCTTAAACTCTGCAGTTAGCACTGATTGTTTGGAGTTTAATCCAAATATCTCCATTTAAAAAAAGTTAAAAATATTAAAATTTCTTGGTGAGTTTGTTCATTGGATAATTTGCCAATTCGCTTCTAAGCACAAAGTCTGGTGACAATTGCATTTTCAATAAGTAAAATTTCCATAAGTGGATTTTGAAAATGATAGATTTGGAGCCTATATCATTGATTTAAAAGGGTTTATTTTAAACATATGTGTTAAAACTATAAAGCTCTTATGAGGAAACATGAGGAAAACTTAAGCACTTGGGGTAAATAAAGATTTCTTAAGGAGATCCCCCCAACACAACACACACAGAAACTATAAAATCAAATAAATGTTAAATTATATCTCATTCAAATTAAAATCTTCTGACCACCAAAAGGCATGATTAAAAAAAAGAAAAAGTAAGCCACAGCCTGGGAGTAAATATTTATTATATATGACAAAATATTTATTATACATATTTATGTATGAAAAATATTCAAAATATAAACTAAAATCATACAAAATGATAATAAAAGTACAAAATAAGAATAATGCAAAACATAATTAGAACAGACATCTTACAAACAAAGCACATGCTCAGTATGGTTAATGAAAAATGCAAACTAAAACTACTTTGCAATACCTTGAAATGGCTAAAATTAAGTAAGGCGACAATAGTAAATGTTGACAAAGTTGTAGAGCAATCGGAACTCATACATTGTTGGTGGGAATTTTTGGTAGGTTCTACTCATCTACTCATCAGCCATGAATATGAGCAGGGAGATTGTAAAGGCAGTCTCCAGCATATAGGGTAGAGCAGAAAATACCACAGGCACTAAGATCAATGCATCCAATGCCACTGCTTGACTTAAACAAGCTCTACTCCACTTTATGTAGTTTATCACTGTTAAAGATATCTTAAAATTGCATTGTTTCTACTTATAGCACAAAATTTTTATTTTTTAATAACTGTTAAATTATGTTAATAACCCAGACACTCAAATTTTGCAGATAAAGTTATATTTTAAATTATCCTACAAAATTTTATAAAAGTAATTTTTTTTAAATATAATTTTTTATACAATATATACCTAGATAATTTCTAAGAAATCATTGAAACTTTATAATATTTTATCAGGTAGAGTGAATATTAAATTATCTCTCTTCCTGAGATGTCAAGCTCATGTGTTTAACTAACTGCCGAACTTCTAGATTTGAATGTCATATAGTACTACATATTCAAAAGATACATATTTGAAATTAGCACTTATAACCTTGCCTTTGTTCTTGAATTTCTGTTGCCATTTTACCAGTTTCCTAGCTTTTTTCTTTCTGGTTCCCTCACCTGTTACTTAGTGTCTTCAATCATTTAACTGAGTCACTTTCTTCCTGAATTTTCCTACTTCTAAAAAGGGAACAATAACAGTACCTACCTCATATGATTTTAATAAGAATTGAATGCACGATTATATGAAAGGTCTATGGAAAATATTATATATTAAAAATAAAAATATATAATCAATAAAATAAAAAATATATATACAATAGATTTGGAATTGCCCAAGAAAACTTAGACAAAACTATCTCCCCACAAAAAAACAATTAGAAAATTGTGATGTAAAACTTGAATATTGTAGAAAGTAAGAGTTAGAGACTATCAAAGAAAAACTAAGAAAATGGAGCATAGATTTAGAAGCTCTAACATACATCTAATAAGGTTTCTAGGATACAAATATATAGAAATCATGGTGAAGAGGCAATATTTAATGGATATTGTTAGAAATGTTTCTAGATTAAGAAAGATATGAATCCTTAGATTGAAAGATGGCCCCAAATAATGACCAGAATAAATCATAAATAAAAACAAAATGCAGAGAAGGCAACTCTACTAAACACAGAGAAGGCAACTCTACTAAAAAAAAAAAAAAAAAAAAAAAAAATAAAAAAATAAAAAAATCTCAATAGAGACAGTAATTGGTAAATCAAACTAGATAAATATAAGCTTCTAGACTCTCAAATGTTTACAAAGTATGTATAGAGTTTTGAGTGAAAAGAATTGCTGATTGAGTGATTGCCACATCAGATTATCAAAAAGTTCACTTCAGTTTCTCAAGTCATAGCCATATTTGGACACACACACACACACACATACACACACACACACACACACACACACACACACACACAAGTGGCTTGAACATTCTATGGGTAGACTATTCTGGATATGTGTCAAGGCTATCTCCTGTTGCCTCATTAAATTTGAAGATATACGGCATATATTATAACTACAAAAAACATTGTTAAACATAATTTATATGTACATATAGAGTCCTCATGCATGATCATCCAACTCTAATAGCTAACATAGATAAATATCTAATTCTAAAATAATTGCTATAGAATGAGGAAATGAGTCTGACATGCAAAGTCTTTGTGGGTCAAGGTAACAATCTCCAGACAGTAACATAGGAAAACAGTAGAATTTGGAAAAATAAAACAATAGCATTAAAAACTTAAAAATCAATAATCAGAATAAACACATTATTTCGGAATCGATAAAATGTTATAAGATAATGTATTAACATCTTCAAAATGTGATGGAAAAATTACTATTTAAAATTCTATGCCTCTATTCTACATCAAAGTATAACCCTAAGTGAGAATAAAATAGACATTTTTAGATATAAAAAGCAAAGAGAACTTGATATGTATAAACTGTCTTCAAAGGAATTGTTAGCCAGAGGGTGTAACAAAGCAAAAATGAAATAAAAATAAACCTGGAAAGAAATAGTGAGAGAATATCAGTAAAGCATGTACTACATTTAAAAAAACATTGCTAAACATAATCACAGTGAGGTTCTCAACTGTGCATATGTGTATGTGTATATTTAAAACAAAACAGAATACTAGAAAATAATATCATGGTGGTTAAAAGGAAGAAGTAAACAAAAAGTTATCTTTCTTATTCTAAAAGGAACTAAAACAAAGGGTCGATATAATATTCTTAAAGGTAATTATATTTCTAAATATGTATATTAAATATTCATGGGTAACTACTGCCAGAATGCAAAGTATAGTGTGAAAACAGGTCACTTTTATCAAAAATATCAAAACTTTAGTAAAATTTGACTCTTAACTTGTCGCTATTTTCAGGTTGTAGTTTGAGTTTTGCACACAAGATATATTGTAAATAATTCATAGTATTAAAGAGAATAAATTATAAATCTCAAGTATTTTTATTATATAAATCATTAATATAATCTTATAAATAACATTAATCTTTACAATATCTTAATTAATTCTAAGGCACCAAAAGTTGAATATCTTCATTTAAAAAACATATATTTTGAAAAATAATATGCTTTTATAAAAAACTTTTTTAAGTTAAAACCCTAATTGAAATTCCCAGGGCAATAATTCAGAAAATAACCGAAATAGAGCATATTAAAAGAAACAATGAGGGAATTAAAATGACATATTAAGAGCATTCAAGTTTCAGCATGGACATGTAAAGAGCTTGAATGATGTCATTCCCATTATTACAACAAAAAATAATAATGAAGAAAACGAAAGGAAATTCAGTGACTTCTATTGGGGCAATCAGAGAACTGAGGTTGGAGGAATGAAAAATACCCTGAAATTTGGAGAGAAAGTTACAACCAGGGATACAGAAATAGGTCTGTTTAATTGATGCAAGAGCATTGGAGTTATAAACTGGTAGAAATACTCAAATAATAATTTTGATAAATCATTGGAGGCTGAATGCGGACCAGTGTAAGGATAATAAGCTCCTGGGGTTACACTATTAAGGGACCTAATACATTTTCATGTATTAGCTTTACCCCCAGAAAGTGCTGAGTTCTCACTGTAAGAATCTAAGAATAAGTCATCATGGCTCTGGGCAGGGAGGGCGTGTGGGATGAGGAAAAGCAATCTTTATGAAACAGGCCCAGAATGCTCTCCATCAAAAAGTTCTGCTCTAATGGAAATATCTTACTAGGATCTTTTCTTACATGGATAAGGGCATTCTTCAATATCTAGCCCACTCTAACCAGACTGTCTCACATAAGGAAGGAAAACGTCTTCTATATCAGTGGAGAAATGTTAGTGAAAGCTATGGCTCAGAATCACAAACCCATGTAAAGAATGAGCTTTAATCATAAGATTATAGAAATCCTCCTCTCACCTTAAAACAACACCAAAGAGTATCTAATATTATAACAGGAGTTTAGAGTTTAAAGAGCTACAAGATAAAGAATATTTAAGAGAAGAAGTTCTATGGAAACCCAAAGTCAGACCAGAGCCAAGTATAAAAAGGACAATATAAAAAATTTAAAGCCAATGATTTCTACAGTAACAGCAAACTTTTTTTAAGCTAAAAATCTAGTCACATTAGCATAAATCATTATACCAAGTGCCTTTTTACCTCAGATCCTATAACTGGTAACAACATGTCTTCATTTATGACACAAAAAAGCATAACACAAAAGCATAAACAAAAACAGACTGAAGAAAAAAAGTAAGCATCAGAAACACATTCAGGTATAACATAAACATAAACATATCAGGAATTTAAAATAACTATGGTTAATATGATAAGGGCTTTAGAAAGTAAATAGCATTTAAGCACAGATGGGTTATATAAGCAGAGAGGTAGAAACCCTAAAGAAGAGTAAAATAAAAAACTAAGAAAAAAAAAAAAAACAGAAATGAAGAATGTTGATGAGCTCAACATCAGACTGGACACAGCCAAAGAAAGAATTAGTGAGCTTAAAACTTCATGAAATGATTGCAAAAATTACTATAGATGTATATAAAGTATAATATACGTGTAATTGGAATACTAAAAGGAGAAAGTTAGATGATAAAGAAACAGCAATATTTGAAGTAATAATGAATAAGAATAATATCAGAGATCTGACATAAGATTTAGGAAGCTTAGAGAACACAAAATATGATAAATACAAATACATTTATATACCTATCATAATCCAACTTCAGAAATCCCAAGTAAATAAAAAAGAAAATCATGAAAGAATACAGGAAAAGAAAATAAAAAACACAAAACGAGAATACAAAACAAGAATCAGAATTAGTCATTAGAGACCATGAAAGCAAGAAAAGAAAGGATATTGAATGAAAACTCCAACAAATAGAATTCAATAGCTATAAATTCTTTCAAAAATGAAGGAGCAATAAAAAAACAACTCTGATAGACAAAACCTGAAGGAATTCATTGCCAGAAAAATGTGCTCTTCAAAAAATAAAATAAAATTTGTTAGGGAGAAGGAAAAAAATATGTCAGACTTTGGTCTACATAAAGAATATCAGGGGAGAAATAAATAAAAGAAAACAATAATTCAATAGGTAATAATTTTATAGTAGTAATGCTAATAATGTAAAGTTATTTTACTATATAGTGTTATTATAGTTAAATGAATGAGATATTGTAACAAGAATAGAAGGAAGGTATTATGTATAGTTAGTTTTAAGTTACCTATATTATACATAAAGTGGCATAGTATATTTGAAGTGATATTTAGATTAATTACAAATGTAAAAATTTAAAGATATAATTTACGAGATAAAGGAGATTATAAAATGAAATCATATAACATACTCGAGCTAGAAGAAGAAAAAAAATAGTAGAGAGAAACAAATGAAACAGTTACAGATATGGTAGATATTAATCAAATTATACCAATAGTTACTTTAAATATGGATGATCTAAATATCATAAATAAAAAGTAGGGATAGTTGGGGGTGGATAAATAAACACCCAATTCTATATTATCAATAAAAAAGCTCATTTTAACTAAAATCTCAGATAAGTTAAAAGTAAATGAATGTTAGAAAAATGAGACAGAAAATATACTAGGAAATAGAGGACTCGTACACTACAATAGACCAATAAATCTAATAGACATATACGGAACACTCCACTTCAAAAAGATCAGAATACACATTTTTCTCAAAGGAAAAAGGAAGTAAAAGACAACTTACTAAATGGTAAAAACAATGATGCAAATCATGTATGTGATAAGAGATTACTACATAGAATATATTTTTTTAAAAAAATCTTCCAAAACAACAATAAAAAAACAAACCCAATTCCAAAATGAGCAAAAAAAGGTGAACAGATATTTCTTCAAACAATGTATACCAAGGTCCAATAAGCACAAGAACATATGCTCAATATCATTGACCAATAGGGAAATGCAAATAAAATTACAATGACACACTATTTCACACCTACCTGGTTGGCTATTAAAATAAATTTAAAAAGTGTAAAATAAGTTGGTGAAAGGATGTGTAGTAATTGGGCTCTTTATGTTTTGCTGGTGAGAATGTACAATAGTATAGTCATCATGGAAAACAGTTGATATTTCCTCAAAAATTAAGCATGGAACAGCCATATGACTCAGCAATTCCACTTCTAGGTATATATCTAAAAAAAAAAAAAAGCAGGAACTTATAAAGATATTTGTTCACCAATTTCTTAACAGCATTATTACAATAGCCAAAAGGTAGAAATAGCTCAAGTGTCCATCAACAGATAAATAAACAAAATATGATATATTCATATAATAGAATATCACTCAGTGAGTAAAAAGAATTAAATTCTGATACATGCTATAATATGTATAGATCTGGATAACAATAAGCTTAGTGAAATAAGCCAGACACAAAGGACACATATGATTCTACTTATGTGAGGTACCTAAAATGGGCATATTCAAAGGGACAGAAAGTTGAAAAGACGTTACTAGGATTTAGGGGGAAGAATGAATGGAAAGTTATTGTTTAAAAGGTACAGAGCTTTTGTTGGAGATAATCAAAATTGGGGGGTATATACAGTTGTGATTATTATACATTGTGAAGGCATGTAATGTCCCTGAATTATACACTTACAAATGGTCAAAATATTATGTTATATATATTTTACCACAATAGAAAATGCTAACAAATCAAAAACAACAACATATAAAGAGGATTATACACCTGGACAAAGTGAGACTTTTCTCAATAATGTAAGGTTTCATTTTTTTTTTACCTGAAAATCGATTAATGTAATGTAACTTTTAAGAGGATAAATGACAAAAAACATAATCATCTCAATAGATAGAAATAGCTTGACAAATCCAACATCCTTTCAGGATAGAAACATCCAAGAAACCAAAAATAGAAGGTAATTTCTTCCACCCAATAATTAATATTTAGAAAAACCTTACAATGAACAACATTTGATTTGAATATTTGATTTAGCCACTTCTATTCAATGTCTTACTGGAAGTTCCAGCCAGGTAAAGTAGACAGAACAAAAAAAAATATTGAATTAGAAAAAGAAAAATGAAAACAGAGTAAAACTATCTATATTAGCAGGTCACATTTTTATATACAGATAGTCCTAAATCATCCACTAAAAAAAATTGCTATTAGGACTAATAATCAAGTTCAACAAGGTCTAAGGATAAAAGATAATTATGAAAATTATATTTCCATAAAGTAGCAAAGAACAATGAAAGAAAAAATTTTCACTTATAATAGTATCAAAACAATAACATTTAAGAATAAATTAAGCATAAGAAGTGCAAGAATCTTACACTGAAAGCTACACAACATTGTTAAAGAAATTAAAGGAGATATTAAGAAATGCAAAGACATCTATATTCATGAATTGGGATATTTAATATTAAGATGGCAACACTCCACAAATTTTTCTGCATATTCAATGCAATCTTTGTCAAAATTGTAGCCTACTTTTCACAGAGATTGACAAGATACTGAAATTCACATGGAAATTCAAATTACCAATAATAGCCAAAAAAAATTTTAAAAAGAATAATGTTGGAAGATTCACATTTCCCAAATTTAAAATTCACTATGGTAAACAAGACAAGTGGTAGAAGCATAAAGACAGACATATAAATCAGTAAAATATATTTGAGAGTCCAGAAAGTTAGCCTTACTTTTATGGTCTATTGACAAGAATGCCAAGATAATTCAATGAATAGAAAATAATCCTTTCAAAAAATGGTGCTGAGACAAGAGGATATCCACGTACAGTAGAATGAAGTTGGACCCCCTACATTAAACCATACAAAAACTAATTCAAAATGGAACATAAACTTAAGTAGAAGTGTTAAAGCTATAAAACTTTTGGTAGAAATCATAGGAATAAATTTTCATGACCTTGGCTTAAGCAGTGGTATCTTAAATAAAATGCCAAAAGTGACAAAAGGAAAACTGGATAAAATGAATTCCATCAAAGTTAAAAACTTTTGTGCTGCAATGTAAAATGATGTTAGTCTCTTGCAAAGCACTTTAGCAACTCCTCAAATTTTTATACATAGATTTAGTTTATAATCCAATAATTCTATGTATATATCCAAGAGGGTGAAAACATGTGCACCTAAACTTATACATGAATATTCATAACAGTATTTTTCATAATAACCCCAAAGTAGAAACAACCTCGAAATCATTAGCTGATGAATGGGTAAATAAAATATATAAAGCCACATTATAAAAAGGAACAAAGTACTAATATATGGACAACATGGATGGACTTTAAAAACATTACACTAAGTGAAAGAAGTCAATCTCAATATACCACATGTGTATGATCTCAAATACATATAATACCCAGAATAGGCCAATCTCTAAAGGCAGAAAATAGGTCTGTTGTTTAAGGCTGGGGAAAATGAGAATGAGAATCGACTCTTAATGTTAAGTTTCCTTTAGGGGAATGATGAAGGTATTCTAAAATTAGATTGCCATTATAGATACACAGCTCTGTGACTATGCTAAAATCCATTAAATTGTCTACTTTAAAATAATGTTTCATGTTATGTGAATTATATCTCTATAAAGCTATTCATAAAAATAATATTACTTGCTTTAACAATACTTTAAGAATCAAATATAATCTGTGATAGAAACCTGTTCAAAGAAAATTATTTTAGAATCATTTTGAAGCTTATGTATACTATTAGTCTCCTCTATTAATCTTCCTAAGAGTTATAATATAATTTCTGCAGTTTTAAAAACGATACTATGTAATCATTGTGAGTCATTTTTCAGTTTCTTGTTCTTACCCTAAATAGATTATCTCCTGTATTCATGTCCTAAACATTGGGTTTTTGAGAAAAGTTTATTAATAACATGTTAAAATTCCAATAAATATCTTGGCAATGTTGGGGATTTCTACACTGGTAAAATACTGCAATTTCTTTTTGAGTTTGTTTGCTATTTTTTTAAGCGCATTGTGGCCAGTATATATGTGGCTAATTTATATGTTTAATTTCCACAAATGATATAAAATTCTTATAGGTGAAATCACCTGTCTCTAGTGTACTGGTGAATTTTCTGTGTCTATGCAAATGTCATTTTCCAAGTTGTCAAGAGTAATACAGATAATAAAAGTAACGTTATTGAGAGCAATGAATAAACTATCTGCCATATACTCTTTCAACTTTCAATCCCTAGTAAATTAACACGTCCAAAGTTGATAAAATTCCCAATAATCAACAAAAATACTGCCTAAAACAATTTGTAAAAAGACTTTAATATGGGCCTAATGATCTTTTACCTAGGGGATTTTGTTAACCAGTGTATGTCTATAACTACTGATATCTTTCTATCCTTATAAACATTATTTTTAAAACTACATAATGTAATAATTTATATAGGTATATAGGTAGAACCATTTTTTGATATGACAATCCCTCAGTTACCCAGAGAAAAGACATGGATAAATTATTGTTGCAAATAATAAAATATAATCTTCATAAATAAAATAAGTTTTTCTTTAATGACTTCTCTATGGGATATTTTCTAAAATGTACTGATATCTTTGAACATAATTCTAGATCTTCTGGAATTACTTTGTTACTTTATGTAACATAATTACAAATTTGTTATATCTGTATTTTAATTTTGAGAGATAGTAGATAATATAGATAGATATATAGATACATAAATCATGTAATTCTTGAGCTATACACACTAACAGAAGATGCAGAAAGTAATGAAATGTTAAGAAGGAAAAACTTTGTCTCATAAAAAATAGGTTAAATATTAGAATTATCTTTTAAAAATTTAGAGAAAGTAGCAACAAAACTGCAAGAGCTGTTGTCATTGTTTTCACTTGGCTTATATCTAGGACAAAGCAAGAAAGCTATTACTTTAATTACCTCCACCAATTAATGGTAAGCAACTGTCCATTCCTGACTGAAAGAAAGAGTTCATGATGAGAAAAGTTAACAATAATGACCTAATTCGTTATAAATTGTGTGACTCATCCTACAAAAATTTTGACTCAAGACTCAGCTAATCACTAGAAGTGAATATTTACTAAAATTAATGTTTTGACTTTTTTTAAAAAAATAGAACATAAAAAAAGAGAAAACCATTTCATATAAATCCCTCTTCATTATGCAAATAATCCATAAATTTATGCTAGGCTATTTTTCTTAAAGAAATCTCTTCTTAAGTGCTATTTATTATTAAATTTACAAATCCAATCAAATGAAATTACATCTACATAAGGACACTTACACAGCAAAATCAAAGCCTATGAAAATATAGATATAAATTTACCCAAATGTTAAAATGATTAACATTGTGTAGTAAAATTATGAGTATTTATGTTTTCTACTTTTATGTTTCCAAATTTATTAAATAAAGATGTATTTCATGAGAAAAATCAACTTTACTTTTTTAAAGTATTAGTTAGATTCTTCTACTCCAACTACTTTAAACTTTTTCTCTTCTTTCTTCTCTCTCTCTCTCACTCCATATCTGTATATGTATATTTGAAAGTTTTAAAATAAAATATTCAGGAGAAACATACTAGATAAATAAGTGCTATTAATAGAGAGATTTCTCAAACTTTGAACTGTACTTCTGCCCCCAAATTATTTTTAAAAAACTAAAATAAATCTCAAAACATTTTTGTCTAAACCTAATGAAACTACAAGTACAGTTAAATTGTAATTCTAACCACATTTATGTCAAAATAAGAGTCAGGAAGAACTGTTGACTCTTGAACATCAAGGTGTTAGGGATACTAACCTTGCCCAGTCGAAAATCTGCATACAATTTGACTTCTCGAAAACTTAAATATTAATGCCCTACTGTTAACTGGAAGCCTTACTGATAGCATAAGCAATTAACACTTATTTTGTAGTTGTATGTGTTATATGGTGTATTCTTACAATAAAATAAACTAGAGAAAAAATGTTATTAAGAAAATTATAAGAAAAATATATTTACAGTAGTTATTGAAAAAATCTATATATAAGTGAACTCAAGCAGTTTATATTAGTGTTATTCAAGGGTCAGCTGTGATTTGTTTAAGATGGCATTTATATGTTATTATTTAGTAGGTTCTCTAAAACTGATATATATTTTTAGTTATATGTCAGGTATTTCTTCAATATTTCCTGCATCTATTTGATAGCTATCAAGTAATAATATCACTAAAAAGTAAAATATTAACAGTAAAAAGACGATGTGCCAACCATTTTTCAAATTATTTCACATTAATTTAATCAACAAATAACCCTTTGAAATGTTATGAATCCCATTTTATGGACAAAGAAACTGTATACAAAAAGACTGACTAATTTCCCAAGGTCACTTAGCATGTAAATGGTTGAGCTGGGATTGAATTAAGCAAAAAATGGTTTTAAGCTAAACTTTAAGCCCTGTAACTCACAAAGCCACAAACATGCACATCCATATGTCTTCATTTAAATTCTATTTAAACTTCTCCAAATCAACAACTAGATCTTTTTTTCTTTGTTTCTGGTATTTACTCTACCTCTCACATTGTCTGGATCTCTCTTTTTTCACCTCTATGTTTAAAGTTTATATTTTACAAACCCACCCTATAGTTCTTAATTTTCCTCTTTTGTGGAAGGATGGGGCACAGAGCCAAAAGCATAAACAATTTCAGAAAGGAAAGTGAGATGTCATATGTAACTGAGAGTTTCTGTAAAGTAAAAAGAAAATAAAAGGCTTTGGATTAAATGGAGATATCATGTAATATAAAGTCATTTTAGCAGAGTGGTGGTATTGAAAAATACATTTCAGAGGCAGAGGTTTGGTGAGGAACTTGGATATAAAAATTGTGATAGTAGATATAAAGTATTTTTTTTCCTTTTTTTAAAAAAAAAAACTTACCTAACCAAAGAAAAAGATATATTTTCAAATGTGTGGTCATTTTTTTTTTTTTCATTTGGTTGACAGAAAAGTAAGAATGTTTATAGCTACAGGAAAAAATTCTAGTCAATAGAAAAAGGTTAAAAATAGAGGTGAGGGAAAAAGAAGGAACAGTTGCTGGAGGAAATTATTGAAGAAAATAAAAAATGTCAAGATTGTCTTTTTGGAAACTTACACTTTTGGCTACTGATAGAGAAGCTTGAAACAAATATTCGTGCTGAAAACAATTAGAAAATGTAAATAAAATACCAAAAATGTTTTGAAGGATTTGAAGAATTTCTACAATATCTAGGACTTGAAAGGCTATCATAAAGAAAAGAAAAGCTTATTTAGGAAAACTTAAGTTTACTCAAGCCACTTTTTCCCTTGGGCATTTGTGTGTGTGTGTGTGTTTGTGTGTGTGCATGCATGCACGCATGTGTTTTTCAGAGAAAAAGACTAAGAGGCCAAACAGATTACAAATGCTAAGAGAAAGAGGAGCCAACAAAATATGGGTAATCTCATGGAGCAGAAAGAGTGAAAAATTAAAGCTAATAAGTCAAGACAACCAGGAGTTAAGAGTCCAAGATCCCAGAAAGAAGGAAGGTGCAGAGATGAGGAATCAATATTTAGTACCCACTGCCCCATTGAGACATTATTCACATTTATCTAGATAGTAGACAGTGGGACAATCTACATAATGAAGAAGGCTAAGAAGCAAAGCAAAAAGGGACTACATAGCAGAATAGAGTTCCTAGGACACAAAATGAACTACAGAACTCAAAAAGAAGAAAGGCCCTATTGGTAGTAATGCAAATTGTACAACTACTTCAAAAACTGCTTGGAAGAATCTAGTAAATGAAATATATGTAAACCTATAGTCTAGCAGTTCCATTCCTAGGTATAAACCCAAGCAAAATGAACACAATTATGTATCAAAAGACATGTATGAAAAAAGCTCATAGTAACACTACTTATAAGAGCTATAGCATGGATATAACCCAAATATGCATCAGCAGTAAAAAGATAATTGTAGCACAATTTACACTAATTAATGAGAATGAATGAAGTACTCATAAACAGAACATGGATGAGTCTCACAAATACAACATAGAGTAAAAAAATATAATTACAAACAATTTGTATTATAAATTTATATTTATATGAAGTTCAAAAATGTCAAAATAATTTTAGGAGTTAAAAGTCAGAATAGTAGTAATCCTTGGGTAGATAATGACAAGACGGGAACACAGGAAAGATCTGTAGAATGTTAATTTCTGGGTCATCTCTACACCTAAAATCACATTCTCTTAGCCTATCTTTTTTACTTCAGCATGGCTGTAGCACTGAGCTGAATACAAGTGTCTTTTGGTTACATTTACATCACTTGGACTGTGTCTCTTACCTTCTGCCTGTTGCTTCTCTGCTACAGGAATGGCTATAGGAATTCATATATTCATGTCAACTGCATTTTGACAGCTGACGATATTCTTGAACTTATGCAAATATGTAAATGCAAGGTAGTCATTACTCCTATAGCCTTTGTCAAATTTAGACGGAAGCCAGTGTTTGATACTCTTCTTTTGTTTTAAGCAGACAGTTTTGTGTTCTATTCTCAATTGCTTTTCAGAGATCTCTGGCTAAATTGAGCCCTAATTACCCACAACAGTAATTAGCACAATATGCACTCTCGGATTGTATTTCCTTCTTATGAGTTTCTTTGTTTTTAGTATCCTCAATTATATTCTCTTTCATTACTTCCCACATTTATCTATTTACCCACAATCCCTTTCCTCAGTCTCTGCTTTTTAGAGAAATGTAAACTAAATATATTTGTACCCTTGGAAAAAGATCCTCAGGAAGGATCCTGAAATGACGATACTATTGATCAGAGGAGAATCACATTCTATTCCATGTAAAAATAGAATATTGATAATCTCTTAAATGCAGTAACATTACAATTACTAAGACCTGAACATGGTTGATTATAATAAAATACAAATAAAAAATGAAGCATTAGTTTAAACATAGGTGTGGAATTTAAATGGTATAATCAGACACAATTACCTGAGTTGATAAATGTTTTAGAATCCTAGCAGAAAATATCATACTAAGATTAACCATCTATCAACTCAGCTTCACTCTGAGAAAGTCAAAGATCTTCCATGGTAGCATTCACAGAGACTCTTCTTCAGCTATTGGCAGAAATGTGCTAAAAATTATGTCCAAAAGGTAATTGTAAGAGGAGCCAACATATGAGAGAGAATATCCTACTTGGACATGTCTCCTGTGGTAATGTTATGGAGTTATAGATTCCATCTAGCACACGCTGGGTGATAGCACTTAAGTGACAAAAGCAAGATGGCTGTAATTTATATCCCAAGTAATACAAGAAAAGAGCAGATGGTTAAGAAAATAGAGTTTTACTTGACTTAACCAGAGAGAAACAATAGTTTGAAACCAGAAGACTGAATTTAGCTATAAAAATGGAAAAAGGCAATTATTCACCCAGCTTTCAAAACTAAGCCAATGCTCTTACCAGAGATCTACAATAAAAGAAAAAGTACAGTTACATTTGGAGATGAATGTTAAATATATATTTATTATAATATTTATTATATAATATATATACACATATATATGTATGTGTATATATATACACATATATATGTATGTGTGTATGTGTGTATGTATGTGTGTGTGTGTATGTGTGTATATATATATCTCCAATCTTTTGCCAAAGGAAGCTGGAGACATTTACCAGTGTAATAGTATAAAAGAATGAAAAACTTTGGCCTTGTTCACCATTATGTCAAACCAATGTACAAAGAAGCATTCAAAAATTAGACAGAATAATTTGTCCTATGGTTGATTAGTGTAGCTTATCTAGTTTGTCATTCTAAAAACAATGAGCTTTCCAAAAGAATGCTCCTGACAACAAAATGCAGACTAGTATTGGTTCAAAGTATGGACTCTATCTAACTAAGGTCAATCTAAATACTGCTACTGCTGGAAGACCAGCCTATCAACAGCAGAAATCGGCACTGAGACTTTGATGTATCATTTCTCAAGGAGATGAGTTAGACTTTTAATAGTACATTGATTATATTGGATATCTTCCATTCTAAATGGAGTAAAAATTTATCCTCACTAAAATTGATACCTACTCTAGAAATAGACTTGGCTTCTCTACTCAAAAATCTCTGTCAATACTACCATCTGAGAGTTTACAGAATGCTTGATTTATATGGGGCCCTAAATAAAATCACCTTAAACCAAATGACATATTTTTATGGTGGAAGTATGATAATGAACATTAAAATGAGGGGTCCAGTGTTTTGTTCATATTTGGCATTACTTGGAAATAGCTAATCTAGTATAATAATGAAAAGGCTTATTAAATACCCAGCTAAATTGTCAGCTTTATTTCTGTGTGCTGTCCTGCATGATATAGTATACACACTGAACCAAAAACTAAATACTGCATAGTGACTATAATAACTAAAATACTTTGACACCAAGGCTTGAGCTCTTTTTATCATCACGTCCAGTCACAATGGAGAAATTTTCACTTTATGTGCCCACAATTATATTTGATTATAAGTGCTTGTTTGCAGAATGTGTGTTTGGGGAGAGTGAAGCTGGGAATGGTGGTAGTAACTACCCTATGTGTAAAAAGTAAGAGTTCTACTGAACTCAAAACTGATTCTCCTCTGACAATTTTAGGGTTCTCATGCTGGTAGGCCAGTAATAAAAAAAGTAACTAATTGGTAAGGTTAATTAGAATTGATTGTTATGAGGATCTAATCATGATATTACACAATGGAGACAGATATGAATATACCTTTAACTCAGCATATTCACAGATTCATCTCTTGGTGTTTGTATGTCCAGTGATAACTGTAATTGAGCAATTGCTCCAATTATAGCCCAATAAAGGAAAAGCAGCTAAGAACTGCAATTCCTTGGACTATTCACTTTTGTGGCCAAGATGAAAAAATTCTAAAATACATAGTAGAGAATAAATATCATGAGTGTAATTAACAGTCTCAGGCCAGTTATATTTGGTAGACCTTTAAATTATTTTGCTGATCTTTTTGTATTGACTCTTGTAAGAATTGTGACCAACTACCACCTTAAAGCTTTGTGATGTTCTTGACTTCCTTAATAAAGAGAACAAGTGGATACAAAAGAGCAAGGTGTGAACCGTATTGGACATCTTGGTCTAATGTTAATATTTAGACATTACTACAGCCACTAGCTGAGCATGAGTATAGACTGAGAACATATGTCCTCAGTTTTACTATATGTCTTTTTTTCTACTCTAGAAATTCTCTTTTGCTGCCACGTAGATCACCTAAAAGAATCTGTTAATCCATTTAAGCACATGTGCTAATATGGAAATGTGAAGGTAACACCCCTTGAGAAAACCTTGGTCAGTGATAAACAGGTGTGGAAGACAAATCTATTCTTTGTAAACAGCAGATAGCGCTTCCCAGTTTCTCAGAGAGTCCTCAAGACTGAGGCTTATTTGCCCATAGCTCAAATTTCAAACATTGCATTGACTTTCCTTCTTTCCTTCTTTCACTCTTCTAAATTCTCCCAGTTCTAGTATCTGTGATAAGTTTAAAAATTTATCTATTTCTATACAAATTATTGTCTTTGATTTTGATTTTTAGGAGAATATAAGCTTAAGAATATGGTAGTATATTATTTCATAATCTGGTGGTTGTTAAAAATGAAGAGTAATAAATGTACTGCAATAGAAAGTTTATTTTAAAAAGAATGCATTCGAACTCTGAAATAGTAAATTCTAAGGTCATATTATCTTATGAAAACTTCTCATTCTAATAGAAATGATATTCACTTATCCTTACTATACCTGTTCTTAGCTCTCTTGAAAGCAGCCATTCCTTATTTTTTTAACCTTCTATGAGTCTCTGAGTCTTTCTTCTCTCTATCTTTAAAAATTGTCATTTCAAAATCATTTTAGATGCAAAAATATTTTTAAAATAATGCTAAGATTTTTATATACACTTGAGTTCCAAAATGTTAACTTACATAACCACAGTACAATTATTAAAATTAGAAATTAATATTGATACAGTACTATTATCTAATATACAGACCTTGTTCAAATTTTATTACTTACTAATGTCTTTTTTTCTAGTTGAGGATTAATTCAGAGTCACACACTGCATGGTTGTTATGGCTCCTTTATCTTCTCCAATCTTGGTAAACTCCTCAATATTTCTATTTTTTGTGACTTTGACAATTTTGAGTCCCTTTATAATATCACTTTTTTTAGCCATTCTGGACTCTAAGAATAATTACTTAAGCTAGTTATCAAAACATCCTCAAATTGTTTCCAGTTCTATCCTTTATCTTCAATTTTCCAGGAAAAACAATGTTTCTAAAATCATTTCAGAAATGCTTTGTCTGTATTATTATCCTCAGTTTTCTTAGTTTTATGAAAGAATTTTGAAATGTTAATTAGTATTATGTTTAAACATTAGCTTCTCTTTCTACAATTATTTTTAAGTGTTAGTGAATTGGCCTTTCCACTTCCTTCAGCATGTATTCCAAATATTTATTCTTTTCTTATTCTATTTAATTATTTCTAACCCATTTTCTATCCATATCTTTTCCAATAAAATATATTTTAAATAAATATTTATTGAGAAAGAAATATGGGCTAGGTACTCTTTATACTTGTAAACAGAGGAGAACAAGATAAATAAAATCACTGTCCCTGTGGAGCTTACATTCCCTTTTTGAAAGAAAGAAATCAAATTTAAACAAGTAAACCTT
>NW_011888982.1:2464732-2470204 GCF_000151845.1 Pteropus vampyrus
AAACAGGTGTGGAAGACAAATCTATTCTTTGTAAACAGCAGATAGCGCTTCCCAGTTTCTCAGAGAGTCCTCAAGACTGAGGCTTATTTGCCCATAGCTCAAATTTCAAACATTGCATTGACTTTCCTTCTTTCCTTCTTTCACTCTTCTAAATTCTCCCAGTTCTAGTATCTGTGATAAGTTTAAAAATTTATCTATTTCTATACAAATTATTGTCTTTGATTTTGATTTTTAGGAGAATATAAGCTTAAGAATATGGTAGTATATTATTTCATAATCTGGTGGTTGTTAAAAATGAAGAGTAATAAATGTACTGCAATAGAAAGTTTATTTTAAAAAGAATGCATTCGAACTCTGAAATAGTAAATTCTAAGGTCATATTATCTTATGAAAACTTCTCATTCTAATAGAAATGATATTCACTTATCCTTACTATACCTGTTCTTAGCTCTCTTGAAAGCAGCCATTCCTTATTTTTTTAACCTTCTATGAGTCTCTGAGTCTTTCTTCTCTCTATCTTTAAAAATTGTCATTTCAAAATCATTTTAGATGCAAAAATATTTTTAAAATAATGCTAAGATTTTTATATACACTTGAGTTCCAAAATGTTAACTTACATAACCACAGTACAATTATTAAAATTAGAAATTAATATTGATACAGTACTATTATCTAATATACAGACCTTGTTCAAATTTTATTACTTACTAATGTCTTTTTTTCTAGTTGAGGATTAATTCAGAGTCACACACTGCATGGTTGTTATGGCTCCTTTATCTTCTCCAATCTTGGTAAACTCCTCAATATTTCTATTTTTTGTGACTTTGACAATTTTGAGTCCCTTTATAATATCACTTTTTTTAGCCATTCTGGACTCTAAGAATAATTACTTAAGCTAGTTATCAAAACATCCTCAAATTGTTTCCAGTTCTATCCTTTATCTTCAATTTTCCAGGAAAAACAATGTTTCTAAAATCATTTCAGAAATGCTTTGTCTGTATTATTATCCTCAGTTTTCTTAGTTTTATGAAAGAATTTTGAAATGTTAATTAGTATTATGTTTAAACATTAGCTTCTCTTTCTACAATTATTTTTAAGTGTTAGTGAATTGGCCTTTCCACTTCCTTCAGCATGTATTCCAAATATTTATTCTTTTCTTATTCTATTTAATTATTTCTAACCCATTTTCTATCCATATCTTTTCCAATAAAATATATTTTAAATAAATATTTATTGAGAAAGAAATATGGGCTAGGTACTCTTTATACTTGGAAACAGAGGAGAACAAGATAAATAAAATCACTGTCCCTGTGGAGCTTACATTCCCTTTTTGAAAGAAAGAAATCAAATTTAAACAAGTAAACCTTCGATGTGAGCTGTTAATAAAGGTATAAGGAAATATCACTGAACATTAGGAATATAAGAATCTGAATAATTAAGCTATTAAATAAGTTATTCATAGATGAAAATGGAGATTTAAGGTATCTAGGATATTACAGAAGACTAGAACAAAAACTTTCATGTGTGTGAATGCAAGTCCAAATGTGATGTGTGTTCACTATATCCACCCTCTGTCCTTCTCTCTCCTACTATGTAGACTGTACCACATGGGCTCCTTTGGTAACTGGCTTTCAATTGTTCTTCATTCAGCAAGGTAGGAGGAGAAGGATATTTGGGTAATTATACTGGGTATCTGGACTGTATTTTACTGGTGCCCTGTGAGAATAATCAACCTTCAGTCAAGAGCACTGTAATGAAGAAGTGTTTTAAGATAAAATCAGGTTTATTAAAGTAAGTTGATTGACTATGAAAAAGCTTGCTAGCTGTCCATCAAAATCATAGCTCAATTCTTCCTGGCCCCTAGCTGGATAGACTGCAATTCTCAGCCTCTTCTGTAGTTTAGCATATTCTAGTGACTGTGCTAAAATTAGAATAAAAGGAAATAAAATGTGAGTCTTTTATGCTTCATGAAAGCTTTCTACTCATGATTTTCTGTATCCATTTCCCCTTCCAGTTGCCTAGAATGGTAATAGTCACCCAGAGATTTGGACTTAGACGCCCGTGGGAGAAAGAATCACTTCTGTCATCTTGAGGCATGATCAATAAACTCAAAAGCCAGGCAGTGGAACGCACATAATCACAGCAGCAATAAGGAAAAAAGAATGAAAGAAAAAAAGTGAAGAAAACTTAAGGGAATTATAGGACAACATCAAACATGTTAACATTCACATTAATCGATTCCCCCCCCCCCCAAAAAAAAAACAAGAGAGAGTGAAAGCAGTACTCTTCCAAAACATATCTGAAGAAATACTGACTGAAAATACTACTCGCTTGGGGTAACAGATAGACATCTAAAACCAGGAAGCTAATAGAGTTCCAAAGAATATAAATTCAAAAACACCTACACCAAGACACATTATAATTAAAATGTCAAAAGTTAGACAAGAAAAATCATAAGAGCAGCAAGAGAAAAACAATCTTTTATATATACAGCAGAACCCTCATAAAATAAGATTTTTCAGCAAGCCAGAGGGCGCAGCAAAATATACACAAAGTGCTGAAAGAAAAAAAGTGAATCAAGAATGCTCTACCTGGCAAAATTATTATTCAGAATTGAAAAAATATAGTTTCCCAGACAAGCAAAAGCTAAAGAAATTCATCACTACGAAAGTGACCTTACAAGAAATTTTAAAGAAACCTCTTTAAACTGCAAAGAATAGGCATTAATTAGTAACAAGAAAACATATTAGAGTATAAATCTCACTGGTAAAGGTAATTATATAGAAAAGGTAGTGAGTTAATCACTTATACAGCTGGTATAAATGTTAAAAGACAAAAGTGGTAACAACAACTGTAGTTACAATTAATTAAAGGATACACAAGATAAAAAGATATAAAATGAGACATCAAAAATATAAAAAGGTGAGAGAAGTAAAAATATAAAACTTTAATTGTACTGTTATAAATGTAAGTTGTTATATGTAAGTCATGGTAACCACGAAACAAAAGCCTATAGTATAGTAGATATACAAAAGATAATGAGAAAAGGATCTACACATATCATTAAAGAAGGTCATCAAACCACCAAAAAGGGAAACAAAAGAAGAAGAAAGGAAAAGAGAGGACATATAAAACAGTCAGAAAACAACTAACCATATGAGAATAAGAACATACCTATCAATAATTACTTTACATGTAAATGGATTCACTTCTCTAATCAAAACACAGAATGGTTGAATAAATATTAAAAACAAAAAAGATCCATTCATATGTTGCCTACAAGAAACTCATTTCAGATGTAAGGACACACATACTTAAAGTGAAGGGTTATTCCATGCAATAGAAACCAGATTATATTTAGGCCACAAAATAAATCTTAATATATTTAAGAAGATTAAAATCATATCAAGCATTTTTCCATCTACCAGAAACTATCAAAAAGAGAAATTAAGAAAATAATCTTATTTATTATAGCATCAAAAACAATAAAATACCCAGGAATAATTTTAACCAATGAGGTGAAAGACCTGTACATTGAAAACTATAAGACACTAATAAAAGAAATTGAAATAGGCACAAATAAGTTGAAAGATATCCTGTGCTCACGGACTGAACTAATTAATATTGTTAAAATGTCCATACTACCCCAAATAATCTATAGATTCAATGCAATCCCTATCAAAATTCTGATAACATTGTTTTATAGAATTAAAAACAATCCTAAAATTTGTATGGAACCACAAAAGACTTCAAATAGCAAAGGCAAATAAAAGAAACGACAATTTATATTATAAAATTCCAATTAGCTAGGAAATGTAGAAACTAGACAAGATCGAAAGTATTGCTACAAATGGGACTGAAAATAAGAAGATTGATTTATTGAATATCTGAAGAGTTAAGTCAAAAACTCATAGAATATACTGTCAACAGATGCAACTGAAATTAATGAATTTTTAAAGTATGTAAAAATCCTCTAAAAATCTATAAGAAAAAGATGAACAACCCAGTATGAAATAGGACCCAAGTTAGAAATATGCACGTTAGAAAAGAAAAATACAAATGGCCAGTAGTCATATTAAAAAGCACTCGTGCTTACTGGTAACTGGGTGAAAGCAAATTATATTAAAAACAAACAAAAAAACACATGCCATTCACATTCTCAAATGGAAAATAGATAAAAAATGTCTTTGACTAAGTGGAGTAACTGATTTTTACACTCTAGTAGCAAAAAAATTGGTAAATTCACTCTGGAAAATAGTCCAGTATTATTCATTAAAGTTGAAGATGTCTATACCTGAAGTCTCAGCAATTCTATTACCAGATATATACCCATTAAGCACACAACGCACACACACACACACACACACACACACACACACACACACACAAAACCCTTGTACGTGTTCATCAAAACAAACCAGAACGTTTATTCACGAAAAGCATTTTTATGATTGCAAAAACTTAAGGAAAATAAAGATATATCAATAGAACAAAAGAACTTAAAAAAAATTGTGCAATATCACTGCACTGAAATATTGGTAACAACAATGAAAATGAATTAACTAGAGCTTGTAAATCAACATGGGTAACTTGGAAGTGTGCTCAGGTACTAAATAATTGCACAGTTGAAAAATTAATAAACTTTTGACTTTCTATTTCATATTGTGTTTTTTTAGGATTCTATTAACTATGCTAAAAAGGACTGCTTATGCTCCACTATCATAGGAATAGAATATACTGAGCATTGTCAGTCAAAAGAGATTCTGCCCAGTGTTCTCCTTCAGCATCCTCAGGATCACTTCATGCCTAAAAATGTATTCAGAATCTAAGGAGTTATTGTGTCAAATCTACCAACATATACTTTATTCGAAATTAAACCAAGACACTTAAAAATACTTATCAATTCATTTAAAAATAATAATAAGTGCATTATATGTTAACACAAATAACATATTCTTAAAAAATAACTATTTTTCATAGCAAAATAAATTACTGAGAAGAGTGTCTTTGTTAGACTTTTTTTTTTGAAAATTACTTTAATATCTACTTTAAGAGATAACTAGATTGTCCTATTTGCTTCTGTATTGTATCTGTTATGATATGTTATTTTGAGTCAAGTAGATGAAGTAGATACAAGATGCTCCAAATTTAATTTTCTTTGAAAGCTTGTATTTTATTGTTGACAACAAATATTGTTATTTGTTTTCTTTGAATTAATAGATACCGCTCATCTTTGAGTAAATGTTTGTGATACTGAAGTCTGAATAA
This sequence comes from Pteropus vampyrus, assembly GCF_000151845.1. Taxonomy (NCBI): domain Eukaryota; kingdom Metazoa; phylum Chordata; class Mammalia; order Chiroptera; family Pteropodidae; genus Pteropus; species Pteropus vampyrus. The sequence continues at coordinate 2,470,001 of NW_011888982.1, forward strand.
CTTTATTCCATTAAAAAAAAGTGTTCAAGCCTCAATAAAATCTCTCAAGTGTTTTTCCTTGAGATAATCACTGCATTTTGGTATGCTGTAGAGGATTGTATGCATGCTTACCATTTCCAAACAGAATATTAAAAGCATATGTACTCAAAGGTGGAGTTTTTTTTAATTATATTTTTTCTGCTTCATCAATTACATTTTTACATA
>NW_011888982.1:2470254-2474412 GCF_000151845.1 Pteropus vampyrus
GAAATTAAACCAAGACACTTAAAAATACTTATCAATTCATTTAAAAATAATAATAAGTGCATTATATGTTAACACAAATAACATATTCTTAAAAAATAACTATTTTTCATAGCAAAATAAATTACTGAGAAGAGTGTCTTTGTTAGACTTTTTTTTTTGAAAATTACTTTAATATCTACTTTAAGAGATAACTAGATTGTCCTATTTGCTTCTGTATTGTATCTGTTATGATATGTTATTTTGAGTCAAGTAGATGAAGTAGATACAAGATGCTCCAAATTTAATTTTCTTTGAAAGCTTGTATTTTATTGTTGACAACAAATATTGTTATTTGTTTTCTTTGAATTAATAGACACCGCTCATCTTTGAGTAAATGTTTGTGATACTGAAGTCTGAATAACTTTATTCCATTAAAAAAAAATGTTCAAGCCTCAATAAAATCTCTCAAGTGTTTTTCCTTGAGATAATCACTGCATTTTGGTATGCTGTAGAGGATTGTATGCATGCTTACCATTTCCAAACAGAATATTAAAAGCATATGTACTCAAAGGTGGAGTTTTTTTTAATTATATTTTTTCTGCTTCATCAATTACATTTTTACATACAATCGACATTCTTTTTTAACTGAGTTTGTGGCTGTTAAGAATATCATTATTACTCTTTGCTGTGGTACCATTGCCTTGGTTCATGCTAAGACACCAGAGGCTTTACCCATTATTGCTTTCTCATTATTGGTGCAAAAAGCATTGATAAACACAGAGCAATAGGCGAATAACTTAGTATTCTTATAAACGTAGTTTTAACCACTCGGACTTGCTAAAACGATTTCGGATAACATTCCCTTGCTCAATATTTTTCTTTGACAAATATTGCTAAATTGGTCTCAAACACAAACGAGCTTACAAGTAAAAGAGATAAATCTTATATATGCTGCACATCAGAAAATAATAAATAACATGGAAGTCTAAAGTGCTTTGGGAATTCAGGGACAGGTAAAAAAATTATCTTCCCCTTAGGATCATGAGAAAGCCCTTTCAGAGGAGTTATTGTTTTGTAAATCTGGAAATTCAGAGACTGACTCTCCAAACATAGAAATTAGAGGAGCATATGTGTGGAAATGAGCAAGTTCATGATGTATGAGCTAAAAAGAAGGAAAATTATTGAAATTGACATGAACATTGTATGCCCCTGCATAACCTGGCAGCAGCTTGCATCAGGTGATTACTCCTGCTCAACATTTGAATGGGTCAGTTCAAATTATTACTTCTAAATGACCAATTTCAGTTAAATTTCTGCTTTCTACCACCATTATTAAAGAATCGAAATTATTTTTTTAAAGTTGAGCTCTAAAATATTGAAGCCACTTATTCAGGAAATGCCTAGTCATCTTTGGCTTTCATTTTGCAATAGAATATGGAAATCTATGCTAAAATGTATTCCATATTGGTATATGGGTTTATTATCTTTAATAAAGTAATTCATACTTAAGTAAAGAATCTTAATCTGGTAATTAATTTAGTAAATCTTTTCATTGTTGTTGTTGTTAAAGATATCCTTTAAAAGAGAATATATGTAAAAGATGGGTAGGTATGAGATTTCTATATTTTTTAAACTTTAGACTATAATATCAAAGCTCCACTGAAATCTGTCTCTGAAAGTGGGGGGTGGCGGGGGGGAAACACTTTTCTGCTCAACAGAAGTAATCAACTCAATGGTAACGCTAAGACACTAGGAAAAAAAAAAAGGCCAAAGTTAGCAGAAAGCAATAAATAATAAAGATAAGAACATAAATAAATGAAATAGAAACTTGAAAGGCAATAGAAAAAAAAAAAATGAATGAACTAAGAGTTTGGTTTTTAAAAAAGACAGAGTCCGATCAGGATGGCAGAGTAGCTAAACACTGTGCTTGTCTCCTCTCACAATCACATCAAAATTACCAGTAAACTATAGAATAGCCATCATTGGTAGTCACCTGAAGTCTAGCTGAACGGAAGTCCTACAATTGGGAACACACAGAAGAGGCCACCTTGAGACTGGTAGGAAGGGCAAAGATGAGAATTGGCCTGGTCCCACTCCTGTAAGTGGTGGTCGAAAATCAGGAGAAATATCTGAGCTGCAGAAGTACCCTCAAAGAAGCGAGTGGTCTCGACCACATATCAAGCTCTCCAGCCCAGGATTCCAGTGCTAGCAAGAAAAATACAACTTCTGGCTATGAAAACCAGCAGAGACTGAGGGCTGAGGGAGTCACAGACCTTCTTCTTAAGAAGGCTGCACAAACTTATTCACTGAGGACTTGCTAGCTCTGAGTTCCAGCACTGGACTGCAGCTCAAATAGTACCAAGAGTATATAGGGAGGAAGTGAGTTGTCTGGCTTCAGGGCAAGAGCTGAAGGGGCAACATTCTCCGAGAGGAAGATGTTGGCAGAAGGCATTGTTCCCTTCTTGATGCCTCCTCTGCCTGGCTTGTAGACCCAGCTGGCCACCATAATGACTCTCTCTCAACATGGCTAACACAGGTTTCCCTGCCCTGTTAACTCCCCAAAGTGCTGGCCCTCCCAACTTGTGGGCCCACCCGAGCCACGTCTAGCACATTTTTCATTAAAACGGCCTGTCTTGGCCCATGCTGCAGACTTTCTTCAAATCTCTCAAAAGTTCACAAAAGCGAAACAAGCAGCATCTGCCCTCAGTGTGCCTTGTACCTCTTGCTGAGCGGCCCCAAGCCTAACATTAGTGGCAGCCAGCCTCGGTTTGCAGCTTTGTCTTTCAAGACACGACCAAGCACATCTTGGGTAGTGGCCATCTGCGAATTGCTTGGTGACTCCAGGTAGCCTCAGGCAGGGTACAGGCTGCAGCTGAATTTGTCCTGCTGCAGGGCCTCTCTCAGAGCACCCTAGCCTGCACACCTGGTGGTTGACTTTGGTCTGAGACAAAATACCACCTGGGGTCACATCGAAAGACAACATACCCAAAGAACAACAGGGCAGATACCAAAGCCCTGTTAACATGAATCCTGCTTTGTAAGGTCAGCCTATGAACAAAAACTCCTGCACTCCTCATAGCCAGTCATCACAACCAATCAGTCTAAAGGTCAATCCTTCCCATTAATGAGCAAACAGCAACCAGGACTCAACTACAACAGGATGACACACACAACCCATAAAAGAGACACCTGGAGCACCTAGCTACAGTGACCATGGAAGACTGTGCCACTGGGACCCACAGCACACCTACTATATAAGGCAACTCTAGTAAGACTGGGAGACATAGTAGCCCTTCGTAATACATAGAAAGAAACACAGGGAAGCAGTCAAAATGGGGAGACAAAGAAACATTTTCCACAAGATGGAACAAAACAAACCTCCAGTAAAAGAAATAAACAAAGTGGAGACAAGCAATCTACCAGATGCAGACTTCAAAACATTGGTTATAAGAATGCTCAATGAACTTAGGGGAAGAGTAGATAAACTCAAGAATAACTTCAACAAAGAGATAGAAAACATAGGAATTGAGATGGAAAACAAAAGTGAACCTTTCAGAAAGGAAGAACACAGTATCTGAGTAGAAGAGTACTTTAGAGGGAATCAACAGATTGGATGAAATGGAGTGTCAAATCAATGATTTAGAGGATGAGGTAGTGGAGGAAAACCAACCAGAATTGCAGAAGAAAAAAGAATCCAAAAAAATGAGAATAGTTTAAGGGGCCTCTGGGACAACTTTAAGTGCAATAACATTTGCATCATAGGAATTTCAGAAGGAGAAGAGAGAGCAATTGAAAATCTATTTCAAGAAATAATGACTGAAAACTTTCCTAATCTGAAAGAAATAGATATACATGCCCAGGAAGCACAGAGAGTCCTAAACAGAGAGGCTCACACCAAGACAATTCATAATTAAAATGCCAAAGGTTAAAGATAAACAATCTTAAAAGCAGCAAGAGAAAAGCAGTTAGTTACTACAAAGGAGCTCCCATAAGATTGTCAGCCAACTTCAACTGAAATTTTGCAGGCCAGAGGGCTTGGTACAAAAATATTCAAATTGATGAAAAGTCAAGACCTACAACCAAGGTTATTCTACCCAGCAAAGCTATCATTTAGAATCAAAGGATAGATAAGTAGCTTCCCAGACAAGAAAAAGCTAAAGAAGCTCATCATCAGCAAGC
>NW_011888982.1:2474462-2476485 GCF_000151845.1 Pteropus vampyrus
CTCCAGTAAAAGAAATAAACAAAGTGGAGACAAGCAATCTACCAGATGCAGACTTCAAAACATTGGTTATAAGAATGCTCAATGAACTTAGGGGAAGAGTAGATAAACTCAAGAATAACTTCAACAAAGAGATAGAAAACATAGGAATTGAGATGGAAAACAAAAGTGAACCTTTCAGAAAGGAAGAACACAGTATCTGAGTAGAAGAGTACTTTAGAGGGAATCAACAGATTGGATGAAATGGAGTGTCAAATCAATGATTTAGAGGATGAGGTAGTGGAGGAAAACCAACCAGAATTGCAGAAGAAAAAAGAATCCAAAAAAATGAGAATAGTTTAAGGGGCCTCTGGGACAACTTTAAGTGCAATAACATTTGCATCATAGGAATTTCAGAAGGAGAAGAGAGAGCAATTGAAAATCTATTTCAAGAAATAATGACTGAAAACTTTCCTAATCTGAAAGAAATAGATATACATGCCCAGGAAGCACAGAGAGTCCTAAACAGAGAGGCTCACACCAAGACAATTCATAATTAAAATGCCAAAGGTTAAAGATAAACAATCTTAAAAGCAGCAAGAGAAAAGCAGTTAGTTACTACAAAGGAGCTCCCATAAGATTGTCAGCCAACTTCAACTGAAATTTTGCAGGCCAGAGGGCTTGGTACAAAAATATTCAAATTGATGAAAAGTCAAGACCTACAACCAAGGTTATTCTACCCAGCAAAGCTATCATTTAGAATCAAAGGATAGATAAGTAGCTTCCCAGACAAGAAAAAGCTAAAGAAGCTCATCATCAGCAAGCCAATATTACAGGAAATGTTGGAGGAAACTTCCTTAAGAAGAAGAAAAAAAAATATGTATCAAAAGCATGAATTAAAAAAAAGGTAATAACTACCTATCTATCAACAAGTACTTCAAATGAAAAATAATTTAATACTCCAGTCAAAAGATAGGGTGGCTGAATAGATAAGAAAGTAAGACCCATATATATATTGCCAATAAGAGACTCATTTCAGATTAAAAGACACACATAAGCTAAAAGTAAAGGGATGGAAAAAGATATTGCATGATGGAACTAGAGAGTATTGTGCTAAGTGGAATAAGTCAGATAGAGAAAGACAAATGCCATATGATTTCACGTACATGTGGAAACTAAAGAACTAAATAAACAAACAAATAAAAAGTAAACAAACTCATAGATACAGAGAACATTTTGAGGATTATCAGATGGAACAGGTGTTTACAAGAAATGAATGAAAGAAATGAATGAAGACACATAAATAGAAATATATCATATGCTCATGTTTTGGAAGAATCAATATTTAAAAGCTCCATACTACCCCCCAAAATCTATAGATTCAATGCAACACTTATCAAAATTCCAATGGCATTTTTCCAATAAATAGAAAAAGAAATCCTAAAACTTTTATGGAACCAATATCCCAGCCCTGAATAACCACAGCAATCTTGAGAAAAAAGAACAAAACCGGAGGCATCAAATTTCATGATTTAAACTATATTACAAAGCTATAATAGTTAAAACACTATGGTATTGGACTAAATACAGACACACAGGTCAACACAACAGAATAGAGATCCCAGAAATAAACCCATGGATAGGTAGTCAGTTAATTTATGACAAAGGAGCCAAGATCATACAATGGAGAAAGGATGATCTCTTCAATAAATTGTGTTGGAAACACTAGACAGCCATAAACAAAACAATGAAAGTGGACTGCTATCTTATATCTTACAAAAAAATTAACTCAAAATAAATTAAAGACTTAAATGTAAAAAATGAAACCATAAAACTCATAGAAGAGAACATGGGTGGTAAGCTTTTTGAAACCAGTCTTAGGGATGACATTTTTGGATCTAACTTCAGAAGCAAACCCAACAAAAGCAAACACAAACAAGTGGGACTACACCAACAAAGACACTCAGCAAAGGAAATTATCGACAAAATGAAAAGAAAACTTACTGAATGGGAGAATATGTGCAAATCACATCTGATAAGGAGTTAG
>NW_011888982.1:2476535-2478572 GCF_000151845.1 Pteropus vampyrus
GGAGAAAGGATGATCTCTTCAATAAATTGTGTTGGAAACACTAGACAGCCATAAACAAAACAATGAAAGTGGACTGCTATCTTATATCTTACAAAAAAATTAACTCAAAATAAATTAAAGACTTAAATGTAAAAAATGAAACCATAAAACTCATAGAAGAGAACATGGGTGGTAAGCTTTTTGAAACCAGTCTTAGGGATGACATTTTTGGATCTAACTTCAGAAGCAAACCCAACAAAAGCAAACACAAACAAGTGGGACTACACCAACAAAGACACTCAGCAAAGGAAATTATCGACAAAATGAAAAGAAAACTTACTGAATGGGAGAATATGTGCAAATCACATCTGATAAGGAGTTAGCATTCAAAATTTATAAAGAAACCATGCAAATTAATAGCAAAAAAAAAAAATCCAATTTAAAAATGGGCCGATCTGAATGGACATTTTTTTCCAAATATACAGATAGCCAACAGATACATGAAAAGGTGCTCAACATCACTAATCACCAAGGAAGCATAAATCAAAATCACAATGAGATATCACCTCACACCTATTAGAATGGCTACCATCAAAAAGATAAGAAATAACAAGTGTTGGCAAGCATGTGTAGAAAAGGAAACTCTTGTGCACTGTTGGTGGAAATATAAATTGGTGTAGTCACTATGGAAAAAAGTTTAAGGTTCCTCTAAAAAATTTTAAAAAGAACTACCATATGTCCAGCAATTCAACTTTTGGGTATTTATCCCTCCCCCCAAATTTGAAAAGATATGTGTACCCCTATGTTCATTACAGCATTATGCTGAGTGAAAAAAGTCAGACAAAGAATGACAAATACTATATAGTTTCACATATATAGAGAATTTAAACAAACAAACAAACAAACAAAACTCAAACTCATAGATACAGAGAACAGATGAGAATGGAGGTTGACAGAGGTGGGGATAGAAGGTAGGTAAAATGGTGAAGGGAGTCAAAAGGTACAAACTTCCAGTTTAAAAAAAATAAAGTCCTGGGAAGTAATGTACAGTATGGTGACTATAGTTGATAACACTGTATTGCATATTTGAAAGTTGCTATAAGTGTGATATTTAAAAGTTCTCATCACAAGGAAAAAAATATTTTTGCAATTGTGTATGATGACAGATATTAACTAGACTTATTGTGATCATTTCACAATATATACAAATATTAAATTATGATGTACACCTAAAATTAATATGTTATATGTCAATTATATCCCAAAAATAATTTTTAAAATAAAATAAAATAATGATGGGAAAGATATATATGTTTAAAATACATAACTTAGAAAATAGAAAAAATAGGTTATTAGCTTTACAACAGACATATTAAAGCTAGAGTTTAGTGGTTACTTGGTTACTAATGGGTAAAATTAATTTTTGAAGAGTCGTGAGAAGCAATATCTTTAGGTCACTAAAAACTAATGTTGCTAAATACAGAATTCAGGTTGGATTTGACTTTCCTTATGTTCTGTGTATGCAAGAAGATTATCTCTGTATAAAGGTTTTTTTGGTTGTTATTTTTTGTTTTTTATTTGCTACTAATAATGAACATAAACTTTTTTAAATGTCACAAAATATTTGACCTATCCAGTGATCTATGTGCCCTTCGTTTCTCTTATGGAATTGAAACACTCAACTTTACATTACTACCTTATTTTCCCTCCTGTATAAAGAGTTTTTATTTGGTCATTATCTTCATAGTTTTTGTTTAGTTTTTTTTTTCTCCATTTTTATTATGCTATAATTTATGTACAGTAAAATTAACCCATTTTAGTACACTGTTCTGTGAGTTTTGATAAACCTATAGAGTTATTTGATTACCACCATAAGATATAGAACAATTCTATCACTTCAAACCATTCCCTCAAGCCCCTTAGAGTCTCCAGCTTCTGTCAGCCATGGGACTGTTTTCTGTCCCTATTTTGACTTTTCAAAAATGTCATATTAGTGGCATTAGAAATGAAAATGCAGGTGTCAGGAATTTTAGTACTACTTAATATGAAAATAACAGA
>NW_011888982.1:2478622-2481160 GCF_000151845.1 Pteropus vampyrus
AGACTTATTGTGATCATTTCACAATATATACAAATATTAAATTATGATGTACACCTAAAATTAATATGTTATATGTCAATTATATCCCAAAAATAATTTTTAAAATAAAATAAAATAATGATGGGAAAGATATATATGTTTAAAATACATAACTTAGAAAATAGAAAAAATAGGTTATTAGCTTTACAACAGACATATTAAAGCTAGAGTTTAGTGGTTACTTGGTTACTAATGGGTAAAATTAATTTTTGAAGAGTCGTGAGAAGCAATATCTTTAGGTCACTAAAAACTAATGTTGCTAAATACAGAATTCAGGTTGGATTTGACTTTCCTTATGTTCTGTGTATGCAAGAAGATTATCTCTGTATAAAGGTTTTTTTGGTTGTTATTTTTTGTTTTTTATTTGCTACTAATAATGAACATAAACTTTTTTAAATGTCACAAAATATTTGACCTATCCAGTGATCTATGTGCCCTTCGTTTCTCTTATGGAATTGAAACACTCAACTTTACATTACTACCTTATTTTCCCTCCTGTATAAAGAGTTTTTATTTGGTCATTATCTTCATAGTTTTTGTTTAGTTTTTTTTTTCTCCATTTTTATTATGCTATAATTTATGTACAGTAAAATTAACCCATTTTAGTACACTGTTCTGTGAGTTTTGATAAACCTATAGAGTTATTTGATTACCACCATAAGATATAGAACAATTCTATCACTTCAAACCATTCCCTCAAGCCCCTTAGAGTCTCCAGCTTCTGTCAGCCATGGGACTGTTTTCTGTCCCTATTTTGACTTTTCAAAAATGTCATATTAGTGGCATTAGAAATGAAAATGCAGGTGTCAGGAATTTTAGTACTACTTAATATGAAAATAACAGAACAACCATTTCATTAGCAGAAGAAAGGGATCTCTACTAAATTGTTAGCATTTTACTCCTCTCATGTTTATCACATTGTAGTTTGTGCTGCATTTAGTTGTATTAATATGTAACTGAAAACAAATAAAAAAGTGACTCAGTTTCTGAGCATATTGGAGGTATACTGCTCTCCCATTTACAAAGACTAGTGTTAAGAAGCTAACCTATCTAAGCTGTTAAAATGTAATTGCCAAGATTTTTCCTGCTGTCTGGTTAGGTATTGCCGGTGGGAAAATGTTTGCTTTGGGAAAATGTTTTTTGTCTTTATTATGGATTTAAACATACCGTCAGTGAAAATTCTGTTTTGTCCTAAAGAGGACTGTGATTGTGTGTGTTTATGTGTGTGTGTGTTTGTGTGTGTGTGTACATGCACTGGTTCACCGACAATTTTATTCAAGAAAAACCTACAGTTCAATAGATTTGAAGACTTTTGTGGTGAATCTTTGAAACATAAGTGTTACAGTGTTTTTCTTGGACTGTTTTGTTCACTCACACTCTCCCTACTCTTAATTACATTGAGTTTCAGAAAAGTACTAAGGATTACCCAGAAATGAAGAAGGGACCCTAAAGTGAAACTAACCTCCGTGGGTAAATTTTTTTTTTTTTCCTAAATGAGTGCGAATACCACATATGAGCACTGAAGCAGAGGGAACTGTCCCCAGTAGAAGGAAGTGGATGGGTCTCGAGAGACCAGATCAAGACTCACCACTCTTTAAAGGAGCTGAGTGTAATGCTCACATCCGATTTCACTGTGAATACTGCCAGGTTTTTAATGTTATTGGAAGTTCTTAAATCCCTTTTTTTTTTTTTTTGAATTCATCTTATAAACCGTTAGGCATGTGTTTTCCAAAAATTCTTTTAAAATAGGACATACATTTTCAGTCTTCCCATATCTAAGAATATTTTTCTGCTGACTTTAATTCTTAAATACATTTTTTTCAGAAACAAATGTGTTGAGTCACAGTCCCTCTCGGCACTATCTGAAGCCATTTGGAATGTTTAGATAGAAATCCTTTTTAGGTTGACTGCAAGGAAAAAACTAAGATGGCTGTAGTCAGGCTCCCTCTGAACATCCTTAGCAGCTTCCTGGTGGAAGTGACTCAGCACTTCTCTCCCTTATGTAACCCTGTGCCTTGTAGCATGTGCAGGCTTCCATTATCTGGCAGTGTGCCATTATTGTTTAACCTGTGTGTAAAAAGGTGCTGCCACCCTGCAAGGAGGGCTGTGCCCTTCCTAGAATAAAGAGCTATGTCACGGTTGCCTACAGCTCTGCATTTTCTTTCAACTGCCCGAGCCTCATATCTCTTACCTTGGTACTTCGAACTTGCAGCAACACACTGAATTCACAGACAGTTTAGTGAGCTCTTTTGTTCAGAATATATAGTTATATTTTCAAAGTAGAAATGTGTTTTAAACAATATGTTTTAGCTTCATTTGTCAAAAGATCTTCTGCAGGTTCACACATTTTTAAAATTTTGATTCTATTTGATATCTCCAATAACTTCTGCCTCAATCCTTGTTTTCAATAAAGATTCTCTCAGATGTTTTATTCTGTACTGAGGTGATATTTTTCTTCATCACTCACCACCTAGCTCTCAGGCACAATAAATAGATGTA
>NW_011888982.1:2481210-2491714 GCF_000151845.1 Pteropus vampyrus
AATTCTTTTAAAATAGGACATACATTTTCAGTCTTCCCATATCTAAGAATATTTTTCTGCTGACTTTAATTCTTAAATACATTTTTTTCAGAAACAAATGTGTTGAGTCACAGTCCCTCTCGGCACTATCTGAAGCCATTTGGAATGTTTAGATAGAAATCCTTTTTAGGTTGACTGCAAGGAAAAAACTAAGATGGCTGTAGTCAGGCTCCCTCTGAACATCCTTAGCAGCTTCCTGGTGGAAGTGACTCAGCACTTCTCTCCCTTATGTAACCCTGTGCCTTGTAGCATGTGCAGGCTTCCATTATCTGGCAGTGTGCCATTATTGTTTAACCTGTGTGTAAAAAGGTGCTGCCACCCTGCAAGGAGGGCTGTGCCCTTCCTAGAATAAAGAGCTATGTCACGGTTGCCTACAGCTCTGCATTTTCTTTCAACTGCCCGAGCCTCATATCTCTTACCTTGGTACTTCGAACTTGCAGCAACACACTGAATTCACAGACAGTTTAGTGAGCTCTTTTGTTCAGAATATATAGTTATATTTTCAAAGTAGAAATGTGTTTTAAACAATATGTTTTAGCTTCATTTGTCAAAAGATCTTCTGCAGGTTCACACATTTTTAAAATTTTGATTCTATTTGATATCTCCAATAACTTCTGCCTCAATCCTTGTTTTCAATAAAGATTCTCTCAGATGTTTTATTCTGTACTGAGGTGATATTTTTCTTCATCACTCACCACCTAGCTCTCAGGCACAATAAATAGATGTATCTAAAACACATGCAGTGTCCCTCCCTGGGCATTCACTGCTACCATCAAGCTCTTACTCTACTGCCATTTACTTATGGGGAGCCAGAGGTCAAGTTCCTGTTCTCAAGTTCATTTCTATTTGCCTAGAGTGTGATATAATGATTTTGTAAATCTTGGAATTCTATACTAAAAGATAACTGTCTAGCAGTCTTCCTCCATATTCATATAAACAATGAAAACCATAATGCACATTCACTTTGTCATCAGAATTCAGGTGATATTTTTACTATTTAAAAGTCATTGGGATTGGATAAATAAAATAAAGCTGGTAGTTATATTTACTTGGTCTCTTCTCAAAGCAACTAGGGAGATCATTATCCCTTCACAGTTCTATTGCTGGGCTCATATATCCAAGCATGATTTTAATCAGAAAATTGAGCAGCCATCTCTTTACCGTGTGCGTGTAGCCTTTTCAAGCAGCTAGAGTGCTTCTTCCTCCAGTACTACTTTTTGACAATCATTAAAAATCAAACTCTCTTCCTCCCAAGAACAGCTAAAGTGTAAGTCAGTTATGTACTACGCTCAACTCCGTGGACTTAAAATAAAGACCCCTGATGCATATTATTTCCCATAGCATGTGTCGATTAATTACACTTTGTTTTTAGCACACAGTTTAAATCTCTGACTAAAAATAAGATTTAATTACATTCTGTTTCTTCCTGCCTTTTCTTTCTCTTCCCTCTAATAAGTGGATACCTAAAGCCTCCATTCCTTTTAATGAGGTCCTTTAATACTTACTTCCAACCACAAATTCATGAATATAGAAGAATATTTGTCCTTTCTTTTTACTGATCACATTATTAAACCATTTTCAACAATAAATCAGGAGTTAAAATTAAGCTTTTAGAATTTTTTTTTTCAGCAGTACTTTATCTGAAATATCATACCCTGTTAGTACTTGCTTACCATGTTGGAACTTTGGAAATACATTAAATTCACTTAATTATAAAGCCTTGATTCTGCTTAGTAAAATAATGTAATTTTACTCTGGAATATTTGTGTTCTATGTATTAGACTTGTCATCTGACTTTATAGTTCCCATTGGACAAAAATAATATTTTATGAGACTTTATATTCATTTTCTCAATAGTCAATGACTCATTCTTGTCATGATAATGTCTTTCTTTATGCTACATCAAATTGTCACGTACAAAGTTTGGGATTTTATTAGGGCATATACATTTTGTTCTAGCTTTGGAAACAATGTTTTAAAATATAAGTTCAATAAATCATGAATAAATGAATGCTTATATAGTAGTTAGGAAATGTCATGAACCCTTTTCAGGTTGTTTAAATTTATCTTGACTGCTAATGAACTAAGTCTTGTCCTTGAAATGTCTCATTTTATTTTCATATTCTCATAAAATATTTACCAGTGATTCACTTGGAGATATCACTTTAAATTATAAAAATAAGACAATAATAATGATAATTATTATTTATTGTGACAGTGATTACATGGTGACCATGTAATTATATATTGCTTATCTGAAAAATTTAGGCAATAAAATAGTTAACTAGAATTCTCTGGTAATATTATTGATGACTAACCAATAGTGATGCCATTTCCTAGAAAGAAAAAAAACATCATTATGATAGAATGATTTGTGCAAGAACCCACATTGTATCTAACCTATGGACAATAATTCGATGAAATATCATTTGTTTAAACTGTCCACTAACAAACGGTTTAGGTGATTGTTTTTCTCTTTAGCTAGACTAGTTAGAGTTAGTAATTATTTTTTTTTAAATAAGAGTACTTTATCAGTTCATGGAATAGTGTCAGATCATTCTGAGGTACATCTGATATATATGAAATGTATATATGAACTGAACAGAAAAATGATAACATGTCTTCCAAAGAAGACCAAGTCACATGTCCAGTAAAATGTAAAAAGTTTGTTATAAGAGCGTATGTTGAATGGCTCATCAGTCAAAATAAAAATGTAAAAGACATTCTAAAGTTCCAACTGCAGATAATAAAACTCACTCAGAAACTATATACCAGGCACAAGATGCTTATGGTTAGGGACAGAAGATGAATCAGATGCTACTTATTTCAGCTCTCTAGATGCTTCCAGTGGACTGGGAAAGAGATACAAATTAACAAATAAATGCCCTGTGGAACAATCAATCAAAGTGCCTGGCAAATAGTAATTTTTCCACATAGGTTGTGCATTTGGTTTTAATGGAAGGTGGAATTGAATTACAGTGGGAACTCCCTCGAGACATCAGTCTACTTATGCCAGCGAAGCCAGATATTCTTCACCAAGAGGGAGATGATGCCAAAACTCGGTCTAGAAGAAGTCACAGTCTACCAGAAAGATAGAATGAGACACTGTGAAGCCTCCATCTTCTGTGTGTGTACTCCTACTGATCTCTGCCACTATCTAACCATTCAAATATTGTAGTGTCTTTTATTGTTGACAACAATTTCCTTTAGCTACAGGAATTGCCATCACTTATAGTCATAGGAGTTGAACTGGTCTTTAAAAGTAGACTGATTTATTAGTCACTTTAAAACATCCTCCACTGAAGTGATTAGCTGGATTAAATCAAGAGTAACAAAAGATTGTCCTTCTCATTTAACACAGATATTTCAATGATCAAAATAAATAAACAGAAATTGTAAGGTCAATGACTCATCTGGTACATTTAACCTTCAGAAATAAATAGAGAAAACTGGCTGAAGTCTAAAGCTATCTGATTTAATGCTTTTTCATTCATAGAAATGTGACTTAGAAAAATTATTTATTGTCCCTATGTATATTTTTTAATCTATATAATGGATTTGTGAATAATGCAAATTTTATATAGTTACTCTAAGGTTTAAATGAGATCGTTCATAAAAAGCAATGGTTGCAATTCACATGAAAGCTCAAATTACATTTTATATTATTTTTCCTTTTTTCAACCTAATAATTTATATATGTTTAAATGACTTTAAATAGCATTTTCCACATGCTTTAAATAGTATTACCACGTATTATTAATCAGTTATTTTTAAAGTGTGTATGTCAGGGTCTCTGAGTCCACTGTGGTTGGGGGAAGGAAAGCTAAGTGATGCAACACCGTCCCTTATTCAACTTATGGCATTTTGAACCATTCAGATTCTGCAGCCTAGTGTTTAAAAACCATTACAAGTTATAATATATTTTGCAGATGTAAGCATTTAAACATTTTTATAATCTAAAAACTGAAAATATTCTCTTTTCTTAAAAAGCTTACCTCAGATTATATGTATTAAAATGTATACAACTCTTTGTATTTTAAATTTTTCTTTGAAACTTTTAACAAGTTTTCAAAAAGTTATATGTGTACAAACTTAAAAATGCAAACAATACAGAAGGATATACAGTGAAAACTGAGTCTTCCTCCCAGTCTTGATTTGAGGTCCCTGTACTTTTTAAAGAAACCAGTCCATTTTATGTTTTATTTTACTTTAATTTTTTAAGTATTTTTAAATTAAATTTATTAAGGTAATATTGGTTGTTAAAATTATATAGTTTTCAAGTATACAGTTCAGTAATAGGTTATATGTACATTGCATTGTGTGTTCACCACCCAAAGTTAAGTTTCCTTCCATCATCTTATATTTGACCCCCTTCACCCTTATCTACCTTCCCCCTCCCCTTTCTTCCCTCTAGTAACTACTAAACTGCTGTCTGTGTCAATGAGTCTCTGTTGGATCGTCCCGTTTATTGCTTTCAGTTTTATATCCAACATATGAGTGAAATTATATGCCTCTCAACTTTTTCTGTCTGACTTATTTTGCTTAGCATGATAATCTCAAGTCATCCATGGTGTTGCAAATGGCAGTATTTCATCTTTGTATGGCTGAATAATATTCCATTGTACATATGCACCATATCTTCTTTTAAAATGTTTTTTTACATCAGTAATCTCTTTAATCATGTCAACAACCTTATAACATCCTCATTTTACAGATGAAGAAATTGAGACCCAGAGAATTTAAAGTTCTTATTGTCTATAGCTAGAAAGTTTCAAACATATGTTTATTGATTTCAGATCCAGAGCACTATATTTTTTAATAATAAATTTCATTTTGAGATAACTGTAGTTTTATATGTAGTTGTGAGAAATAATACGGAGATTCCATGGACTCTTTACCATGTTTCCCTCATTGGTAACATCTGGCAAAACTATGTCACAACTAGTAAATTGCTATTGATATCATCATGACACATGTCATTTCCATTATCATAGCTTCCCTCAGTAACCCTTGTACAGCCACACTCACATGCCTCCTGCCACCAACTCTGCCCACATTTGACTCCTGGCAACCACTAATCTCTTTTCCATTTCTATATTTTTTGTCATTTCAAAAATGTTATATAAACATAAATTCATATAATTTATAACTTTTGGGGTTTGGCTTTTTCTCTCACTATAATTCTCTGTTATTTTATGTAAGTTTTACATGTATATATAATTTGTTCCTTTTCATTAAGGAGTAATAGTCTATTGTATAAATGCATGGCAGTTCTTTTAACCATTTGTCTGAAGGACATCTGGGTTGTTTCCAGGTTTTAACTGTTACTACTAAAAGGTTAAGACAAAACATATCTTTTCAATAATTTATTATCAATGTTGAAATATGATTTTGTGGTCTTAATGCAATACAGATTTTTTTTTTCTGAAACCATATCAAACATGTTGATTAGAATTACAGATGGATTCAGAAGTATAACAACATAATAGTCATAAATTTACCTCTTTATATCTGAACAAATGACATGTAAACTAATGGAACAGAAATAAAAACTAAGCTCCCATCAATTCTATGGAGTTACCAGGACAAAAGGTTGTTTTCCTCCTTCTGATTTAAAAAAAAAAAAAATGCATTCAGTGTAAATTTATTTCTTTGTTTAGCTACAAAAGGTTTGCAACTTTACTTGCTTTTTGTTATCTTATATCAAAAGATATCAAAAGATAACACATATGTTATATATGTGTTATCTTTTGAGAGCCTAAGTAAGACTTGTTATCACTGTTAGTATTTTAGCTAAAGAAATTAGGTATAGGGGAAAGAGCTCACTCCGCATCTAACGTGGTTGTTTACTGATTAAATTGAGGCCACTTCACATTTGGTTCTTAAAAAGGAAATGAAACTAAAGGGAGCCAAGAATGAAGCACCAGTCATCTGTCTCTTAAATTTTCATCTAGGTCTGAAGCAAGAAACTCTCATGGCCAGAGCTGATCATTTTTTGCATGATGGATGTGGCTAATGAATATGGCACCATTAGACCCTGACCTTACTCGTATTGGGAAAGGCCTAGAGGTCTGGTTCTGTTTCACACCCAACTGAAGAAACAGGAGTCCCACTTCACAACCCGAAATCAGATCTTTCTGCTCCTAAAAGGAGACGCAAGAAACTTTTCCTTCCCCAATCACTTTTTCAAGGTTATTCTTCCCAAATGCAGTGCTTGCTTCTTTCTAAGTGACTCCAAAGGCATTTTTAAAAAGCCAGAAAGTAATTTTTAAATGTATATTTTAAATTATATTTTATTATAATGCATTTGATTTAATTTACTAGATGTTTATTAAAATATGACTTAAGAAATATTTTTACTTAAAGTCAGTAACCAAACTAGAAACCAATGTTATTTTTTATTAAAATTTGATAACACTAAAAGCCAAAACATTTAGGTTATCAACTCTTTCCTTCTTATTAAATACTGTATCTTACCCACAATTTTATTTCATGACAAAAAGTCCAAAATGGTACCTTATGAAGTTCCTGTATAGCAAGTGTTATCTGTGCATATCTTCCAATTATATTTTAATTCTTAGTTACTCCTTCATTGCCAAGTGTTGACCTGGAAACTTACATTGACTTTAAGAGTTTTAAAAATACCACATTATCTATTCATTCAAAAAATATGTAAGGAGTCACTGCATATTCTAAAGCTAGGTACTAGAGATATAACTATTATTGGCAGAGCCTTGGCCTAAAAGTGCACAAGGCCCAGTAATTGAGCTGGTCAGCGATATAATGCCAGGTTTTAACAGTTACGAGAAAGATCTTCAGGTCTATGAGAGCAGCTTCTTATCTGTCTCAGTCAACAACGCAACTCCAAAATATAGCATAGTAATTAGCATACTGTATAGATTCAGAAAATATTTGTCATATTAAATGAATAGATAAATTATGGGCATAACAGGGCTTATAGAAGCCTTTATTTTTTTTTTTAATGCAGAATTACCTAGATTAATTGATAACCTATACAACTATATATATTATCTCTTTTGAATATTTTTCTTTAAAAGCAAAACAAAATATGTTCATCATGGATGATGTGGATGATTTAACAATGTAATGTTATAAAATAAATGCTATCTGTATTCTTAGGACCTTGACGCACAGTTAAAATTGTCAATTTATTTTCTTATTTTATTAAGTGTTAATTTTTCAAACAAGATAACACAAAACATATTAGGGTTTTGATCTCCTTTTTAATTAAGAACTCAATAACTCAATAACTAACAACTCAATATTTTTTAAACATGCCATTTTAAGACTCATAATATCTTATTCTATGGACCAGTGTATCAAACTTTATTGACAATTTCCTTACTATAAATGACTGTTTCCATTTTTGTACCATTGGCAGTAATGTGATACATAAATATTTATGTTTCTAAATGTTTCTGGTTATATCCTAACTACATTTAAATCATAGTGCTGTTGTTTGTTTCCTTCATTATCAGTCTACTACTGAAAAACTACCAAAAAAGAAAAAGACTAAACAGGATTAAAACCAATATAAAAGTTGTGTTCTCAGCCCATAAAAAGAATTTTGTGGTCTTTCTGAACAATAGAACTCTACAGGTAGAAAAACAGAAAGGATCATTTATATTCAAGCTCTCTGAAATAAATTTTTGCTCTATTTCACCCAAACCCCTTATTATTTTCTAAAATTATTGAACCCAAGCAATGTAGCTGGAGTCTTACACAAAAATTGATAAATATAATAGCACCGTTTTGGATTCGACAAAATATGAAGGGAGAAGAAGAAGTAGTAAAATTTGCTAATAACTAAGAATCTAGTGTTAAATATTGATTGACTTGAAATAACCACCTATAGGATATAGACATTCTAGAGCAGGAGTCCCCACCTCTCACGCCGTGGACTGGTACCAGTCTGTGGCCTATTAGGAACTGGGCCACACAGCAGATGGTGAGCGGCAAGCCAGTGAGCACAACTTCATCTATAATTGCAGCTGCTCCCCAACAATAGCATTACCACCTCAGCTCTAGCTCAGATCATCAAGCATTAGATTCTCATAAGAGCACCGCATCTTGATGCCAAAAAGGTTGGGGACTGCTATGAATCTAGAAGACAAGTATACTTATGTAAGACAGACTCATGGCTCTCCTGTAAATAATACTCCTTGTTGTTCTTTTAGAATCCATCTGGAGATTTTAAAAACTTTTAACAGTAACTGGGCATTTATTCCTAGCAAGGTATTGTGATAGGTAAACAAAATCTTATTCTCAAGACATTTATTGGCTAGTACTGCAGTTACATAAAGACATAAACAATAGCCGAATAAGGCAAATTGTAATAAGAATGTAATGACACAAATAAACTGGAATGTATGATTTATTTATACTAAGTAATCCAAGTAGAACTATGTGAAAAATGATAATTTAACATCTATTCAACATTTATTGAGTCCATATCGTATTTTTTTAGATATAAAACATATAGAAATAAACTCAACAGAAATCTTAATCTTGTATACCTTATATTCCAATAGAATAGGGAAAAATGAAAACAGAAAAAATAGAGTTACCATTCACTGAGATGGGCAGGACCAAGAAAGGCCTGACTTGTGTGACAGAGTAATAATTCAGTTTAGCCTGAGTTAATTTTAAAGTCTGAAAGCAAAGAATAATTTTTAAGGATAAGAAAGAGATTTTTACACCTAACAATTTTAGAATCAACTTTCTCAAACTCTGGACTCTAATTCAAAACTTACAATAACCAGAGGACTGATTAATAAAAAATTTAAAAAATTAAAAAAAAAAAAAAGAGTAGATGATTTTGCTAAGACAGTATGGCATATCTGTTCACCTGTCTACTATCTCTCATTTCTTCAGCCAATGGTAGTGGCTGCGGGTATGGGTAGAGTGACCTATGTTCCTGGTGTTACTTGCTGGTATTAGAGGTTAATATGGAACTTCTTCTTAAAATATTGAGGTTCTTAAAATACTTATTCTTAAAATACTGTGTTTTGACCTTTCAGTGGTTTCCTAAGGGACAAGCACAGATGCAGATCTTTGTTTTTCCTCCCTACTTCCTTAGACTGTAGCAGCTTTCCAGGCAGTGGCCCTGGTGCTATTAAAACGTTTAGAGACATACGGCACCCATGCCCATTTTGGGCAAGGAACAGTAGATAAGGCAAAAATCAAATGTACTTAAGTATGAGAAGGAAGTGGTAGAGAAGGAAATCTTTTGCAGGAGTAAGGACTCAGAACAACCAGGGAAAGAGAGAGTACAATATGTATGACCAGCACTGGATATATGCCCAGAAAAGACAAGAGAGGACTCTAAGCTTGTGCTTCTGGCAGGTCTGTTAGTGCTGCAGAAGCAGTGGGTGATGGCAAAGGCAAAGCTGTAAGCAGTCCAGCTTAGTATTGGAAGATTACTCCAGCTCAGAGTAATGGAAAATATGCAGTGTTGGTAAGAATGTGGAAAAGTTGAAACTCTCTTACACTCTTGGTGGAAATGTAAAATGGTGAAGCCAACATAGAAAACAGATTATGGCTCCTAAAAATGTTAAAAATAATTATCGCATGACCCAGACATTCTAGTCTTAGGTATATACCCACAAGAAATGAAAACTAGTACTCAAACAAATACATGTGCATGCATATTCAGAGCAATACTATTCACAATAGTCAAAAGATGAAAACAACCCAAATGTGCATCGGTGGATGAATGGATAACAAATCACGGTATACAGCAGGTACTTGAATAATGATCTATTCGACACTGTTCTGTTATAGCATTAATGAGGTGCTGTAGAAACTTAACTCTTATTTATATCAATTAGCCTATGGTAAAATTGGTTTTGCTATATATAGTTTTGCTTAAAGTTGCACAATCTATCAATGATATTAAGTGAGTATGTACTATATACATACAATGAAATATTATTCGGCCATAAAAATGTAGTATTGATATATACTACAATGTAACAAACTTCAAAAACATTATGCTAAGTGAAAGAAGGCAGACAAAAAAAATCACATATTGCATAATTTCATTTATACAAAATATTCAGAATAGGTAAACCCATACAGACAGAACGCAGATTGGTAGTTGTGAGGGGATGAGGAGAGAGAGAAATAGGGAGAGACAAACTGCTCAGAGGGTACTGGGTTTCTTTTGGGGGTGATACAAATGTTTGAAATCAGATAGACATTGTGCGCACAACATTGTGAATGCATTAAATGTTACTCGCTAAATTGTTCCCTTTAAAATGGTTAATTAAATGTTTGTCCTGGTTAAAAATATGTAGCATAAATGAACTCAGTAAATTGAATGAATTAGTGAAAAAGAGAAGAGAAGAGAAGAGAAGAGAAGAGAAAAAAGAAAAGAATGCCAGTGTTCTATAGTCTCCACAATGTCTGATTATTTCTTTTTCCCTAATGTATATTTACCCTG
>NW_011888982.1:2492464-2497023 GCF_000151845.1 Pteropus vampyrus
CATAGGACGTCTCCAGTTCTCTCACTGTGGGCCATTTTTTGGTTCATATTTCAGCCAAACACACTTTAGAGCCTTTTCTAATTCATCAAGCTCCATTAAATGCAGAATTTCTGCTTAGTGAATCCATATCACTGGTTGTTTGGTCCAACACTATATTCCTTCCATCAGTATCCTACACCATTAATATTCATTTCTATACGTGTTCCCCAGATATCAATCTGTATAAATTAGAAAACTCGAGTAGTTCTTTTGGCACGTAGCCCACATCCTCATGAGTTGTACTTTGTACTTCACTTTTAGGGACTTACCAAGACTTGAGTCTAGTTACAGTCCTAGGAGCAGAGAGGTCTGGCCAGGGTGGGTCCTGGTGAGAATTAACTTTGTGGCATTTGCTCCAGGAGAGGTCATTAATATTTCCTCAAGAAATACAGGATTAATCCCCTCATACAAGATGAAAAGTGTGATAATGTCTCTGTAGGAGGAGATGCCATTGCCACTGCTGATGGGGAGGCCACTTCCCTTGGCAAAGAAGGCTCATCAGAATTTAGGAACTCAATGTACTCAGCTTCATCAGGAGCTTCCACACATCCTCATCACAATTTTCAGGCTCCCATTCTTTCCTAATTGATGCTCTCATTTTAGTCAGTGGATATCTAGCAAGTCTGGGAATTCAATTTGCATTATAATTCAGCTGATCACATTTTACTTTTACCATTTTCAGCCCTCCTTGCACAAAAGATAAGGATCTCTTTTAGGGCACAGGTAGAAGCCTTAGGGTTGTTTTGTGGTGTTTAAGCTGGGAATTTGAATCCCCGAGCTCATCTTTTTTTTTTTTTTTTCTCTTTGTCCGGTGACATTAGGAGCAACCAACTAACATCATTATATCGGTTAGTTTTCCAAAAATGTTCTTAAGTATACTAGAGTCACCTTGCTCCTTGCTTTTCATAAATGATTGATTAGGATCATCCAATACATTTATTTTGCATAGTTCTATTGCTGGATCAAAGAATAGATTTTCAATGCTCTCTTTCCTGGTGGAATTTGTGTCATTTACATTTTAAGGTCAAAACATAAAAGAGATACAATAAGATGTTAACTCACATGATTAGAGAGGCTGAGAAGTCCCAAGATCTGCAGTCTGCAAGCTGGAGACTCAGAAAAGTTAATGGCAGAATCTGAAGCCCTGAGAGCTAGAGGGCCAATAGGGTGGATACCAATCTGAATTCAAAGGCCTGAGAACTAAGAGTGCTGAAGGCAGAAGATAGATGCCCCAGCTCTACAGTTAGGTAGGGAGAGCAAATCCTCCTTTCTTCAATGATTTTATTCTACTTAAGTCTTCAGTGGCCACACTGGGGAGCGGGGGACAATCTGTTGAACTTAGTCCCCCAATTTAAATGTAAATCTCTTCTGGAAATACTCTCACATACACATCAAAAAACCAGACATCTTGGCATCTCATAATTCCAGTCAAGCTGACGCAGTCAAATTTTTGTAGAAATATTGAATTAATTTTCTAGGCTTCACAACAGTACAGAATAATAATGGCTACATAAAGAAGAATCACTTTAGTAAATCTTCAAAGATGGTAGAAGCAAGATACCTATAAATATTTTATCCACATGCTCACTTTACTTTCTATTTTTATTTTTAAAACTACAGATAATTGAAACTTTTCAAAATAAAAACTAAAATGACAGATTCATGTAAAGGTACATTTTCTGCCTTTTAATTAAAATAATTAATATAATTAATAGTAATTACTTTTTAAATGAATACTTAATTGACACATTGGTAAATTACTTATAATTACAACTCATTACTAAATAATTATGAGCGCTTTAATGATTTCTGTCATGATGTTAATTTATCCTGATGAAAGGGACCAATATTTTTAAACTTAAATTCTTGCTTTCTGTAGAAATATATTTTCTTTTGATAAAGTTAATGTTAATTAATGAAATATTTTACAATTGCCTGATAGGACAATGATTTTTGTTTAAAGAAGATATTGATAGCAGGAGAGGGATTATGCTAAATTTTACTTGTTTTGAATTGTAGACAAATTGTCAGTAAAAAAATAAAAATTAGAGTTTGAAAAATTAGAGTTTGAAAATTGCTTACAACTGAAGCCAAAGCCTGAGGCACCAGCTTTTGTGGCCAAAAGATTTGTCCAGTTTCCAAAGGAGGGAAACAGGCTCAGTTCAGTCGCCATGAATAAAAACTTAAACCAAATGTAAAGGATAATGGTGAGAAGAAACTATATATATTTACTAATTCTAATTCTGGAGTTTTGATTGGACAATTGGAAACTAAGTCATCTAAGATAAGTAATGGGAAAGGTGAAAGAAAGAATAATGGAATGTCAAGTTGGCAGTTTCTGATAGAGTGAAATCTAAGTGCCCAGCCAAGCTCAAATTTCTAGGCACCCCTTGCTCCTGACTGAAGACCAGGTCTGTGCACAAAGTTTTTGGTTAGAGGCAAATTTTGGTGCCAGTAACCTGGTTGGGGTCAGTTGGAGTTCATTTGTTGGGTTTTGCATCTGAGTAAGCCTCTGGGACCAGTCTGATCCAGCTTCTTGGTCTGGTGGTCTTTGGGGCACTGTGAGGATGTCTGCTGTTACCTCAAAAAAACAAAAAACAAACAAAAAACCTAGGAGAAAAGAAAAAAAAGAACTATTAGAGTCTGTTTCAGTTTTAGGAATGGGTTTCACCATTACTCTGAGGTTGTAACAAAGGGAGTTCCAGCTAAACAGGGGCCTTGGCTATCACTGTTGTCTCTGATGAGAAACAGCAGGAAATATGGAGGGCTCACTACACTGCATCAACTTTGAAGTCAGACCTGTCTTCAAGTCCCAGTACCATCAATAATATACCCTGGGAGCCTCAGACAATCCCGGTACCATTAATAATATACCCTGAGAGCCTCAATAATATACCCAGGGTATATACCCTGGGAGCCTCAGACAAACTTCTTATCATGTGCTAACTTTAGTTTCTTAATTTATAAAAAGGAGACATCTAGAGTATTTAGGTTGTTGGGATTATGTGAAAACTGTGTAAGACACTCAGCTCAATTCATGGCAAAATGAAAGTACTCCATAGATGATAGCAATTATAATTATTATAAATAGGCATTACCTAAGTATATTATCCATAATGATTGCTACACAAACCATGATAAACACAATATAATATTTTACACGTTTTGTCTTTATTGAAAAGAAAAAAGTCTAAGTGAGGAAGAGGTTCAGTGAAAATGAAGATTTAGGTTAAAAAACAATAAATTTATACTAGTCATTTTGCAATATAACTTTTAAGATTAAATGGGATACTTGGCACTAAACCTGCTTTCTCAGAAAGAGCTAAAAATTATACCATTTTTAGGTGCTTAATACAAATTAGATGTTCAAAAACTTTTATAGGAAGAATAAAAATATTTAACAAATACTTATGAAATTAATTCTTTAATAGGTATTTCACAGTGCTTATGATATCTAAATTTAGAATATTAGAACCTTAAAGTTTTTTCATGTGATTTCTGTTTGTCATCTTACCAGGATATCGTCAAAGAGCACTCCATAGAGATGGAAGCAAGGCCTGTTCATTTGCATAAATTTGAGCTTGTCGGCGAGATAAACAAGTGTCCTGGTAAAACATCTATAATTTAATCTTAAATTGTGTCTCAATGTAACCAAATAAAGTTTCAAATAAATTTTTGTATAATATGTAATATATGTTGCTATATGTTACATATCTAATAATTTAATTAAAGAAATTAAAGGAGTTCCAGTTAAAATGGTGGAGTACGTGTATGCTGCACTTTCCTCCTCCCATGACCACATTAAAATTGCTACTAAAATATAGAACAATCAACCTAGAGAATCATCCAAAAACTAGATGAACAGAAGTCCTATAACTAAGGATATAAAGAAGAAGCCACCTTGAGATTGGTAGAAGAGGTAGAAACACCAAATGGATTGGCCCCACACGTGTGTGGCAATCCAGAATTAGGAGAGATATCTTTGCTGCAGAGGAACCCCTGAATAGTGAGAGGTCTCAGCCCCACACCAGGTTCCCCAGCTTGGAGAACCAATGCCAGGAAGAGCAGCCTCCAAAACATCTGCCTGCAAAAATTATCAGGGATTCCTTCCATCTAGGTAAGAGGGAAGAAGGCTGGAAACTTAAGCATCCTTTTAAAGGGCATGCACACAGATTTCCACTCATAGGCACTCACCCTGAGCTCTAGCAGAGAAACAACGGTGAAGAGGTAGGTTGCAGAGACGTACAGGGAGAGACTGAGTCATGTGGCTTCAGGAAAAGGACTGGAGGGAAAGCTACTATTGTCCCTGTGTGGAACCCTCCTTTATGTGTAGCTGGTGAGCGGATGCCATCTTGCCTGTGTTGAGCCCTCCCCCTACACAACCAATTTTGAATTTTCATTGGCCTGGTGAGCTCTGCTCATCTCATCCTGGTGACTACCTGGGACTCTACCATACCAAAATTGTCCATCACCAAAGGCTTCTTCACAGCTTTAGGCAGTCATTGTTAGCCCACACTGCA
>NW_011888982.1:2497948-2500442 GCF_000151845.1 Pteropus vampyrus
ATACAGATTTCAAAACAATGGTAATGAGGATGCATAAGGAACTGAGTGAAAAATTCAACAAAAAGTTAGCAGGAAAAAAAGGACATAGAAAGCATAAAATAGAATCAGTCAAAAATAAAGACTGCAATAACTGAAATGAAGAATATGCTATAAAAAATCCATAGCAGCTTAGATGAAGCAGAGGATTGAATCAGTGATTTAAAAGATAAAGTAGCAGAAACCACCCAATCAGAACAGAAACAAAAACAAAAACAAAAACAAAAACAAAAAAAGAAAAAGAAAAAAGAAAAACAGGGGAAAAAATGAGACTAGTTTAAAAACCTCTGAGAGAAAATTAAGTATACCAACATTTGGGTACCGGAAAGAGAAGAGAAAGAGAAAAGAATTGAAAACCTATTTAAAGAATAATGATAGAAAACTCCCTTAATCTGGTGAAGGAAATTGACATACAAGCTTATGAAGCACAGAGAGTTCAAAATGAGATGAACCCTGAGGCCCACACCAAGACACATCATAATCAAAATTCCAAAGATTAAAGACAAAGTGAAAATCTTAAAAGCAGCAAGAGAAAGGCAGTTAGTTACCTACAAGGATGCCGCCATAAGACTGTTAGTTGATCTGATTTCTCAACAGAAACTTTGTAGGATAGAAGGGATTGGCATGAAATATTCAAACTAATGAAAATTAAAGTCCTACAACCAAAGTTACCCTACTCAGCAAGGCTATTACTTAAAACTGAAGGAGATATACATATTATAGCCAATATTACAGGAAAAGTTGAAAGTACTTTCTTAAGAATAATAAGGGGGTAAAAGAGAACATAAATAATAACATGGCAATAACTATATAGCTATCAATAACCATTTTATATGCAAATGGATTAAATACTCCAATCAAAAGACATAGGGTAACTGAATGGATAAGAAAACAAGACTCAAACATACGTTGTCTATAAGAAACCCCATTCAGATTTAAAGATATACACAGATTGAAAGTAAAGAGATGGAAAAAGATATTCATGCAATTGGAAATAAAAAAAGTAATCTGGGGTAACAATACTTACATCAGACAAAATAGACTTTAACACAAAAGCTATAAGAGACAAAGAGGGACATTACATAATAATAAAAGGATCATTCCCAAAAGAGGATGTAATCTCTGTAAACATTTATGTATCAAAAGTAAGAGAACCTACATAAAGCAAATAAATATATGCAGCAAATATTACATAAAGCAAATATTGACATAAAGAGATTGACGGTAATACAGTTATCGTAGAGGACTTTAACATTCCATTGACATCAATGGGAAAATCTTCCAGACAGAAAATCAACAAAGAAGCAGTAGCTTTAAATGAAACTTTAGATTAGATAAATTTAATTAATATTTTAAGAGCATTTTACCCAAAAGCTGCAGAATATATGTTTTTTTTTTTTTTTTAAGAGTACATGGAAAATTTTCCAAGATATTACAAGACAGACTACATGTTAGGTCACAAAACTAGGCCACAAAATCTCAATAAATTTAAGAAGACTGAAATCGTACCAAGCATCTTCTCCAAACACACAGGTGTGAACCTAGAAATCAATTACAAAAAAATAAAAATAAAAAAAGCACACAAACACATGAAGGCTAAATAACATGCTACTAAACAATAAATGGGTTAACAATGAGATCAAGAAAGAAATCAAAAGATACTTTCAGACAAAGTAAAACAAAAATACAATGACCCCAAATCAGTGAGACACAGCAAAAACAGTCCTTAAAGTCCAAAATTCATAGCAATACAGGCTTACCTCAAGAAATAAGAAAAATCTCAAATTAGACAATCTAACCTAAAGAAAACAATCTAGTTCTTAAAAAACTAGAAGAAGAATGACAAAGTCCAAAGTGAGTAGAAGGAAAGAAATAATGAAAATCAGTGCAGAAATAAACAAAATAAAGTTAAAAAAATTAATACAAGAGATCAATGAATTCAAGAGCTGACTCTTTGAAAAAATAAAAATATCCATTAACCTTTAACCAGACTCATCAGAAAACAATAGAGAGGACCCAAATAAATAAAATCAGAAATGAAAGAGAAGTGACAAGTGATACCACAGAAATACAAACAATTATAAGAAAATACTATGAACAATTATATGCTAGCAAATTCAACCATATGGAAGAAATGGGTAAATCTCTAAAAAGATATGATCTTCCAAGACTGAATCAAGATGAAACAGAAAATCTGAACAGACTGATCACTGCTAATGAAATTGAATCAGTTATCAAAATACTCCCAACAAACAAAAGTCCTGGACCAGATGGCTTCACAGGTGAATTTTTCCAAAGAGTCAAAGAATTAACACCTGTCCTCAAACTATTTCAAGAAATTTAAGAGAATGAAATACTCTCAACCTCATTTTACAAGGTTACCATTATCCTGATTTCAAAGCCAGACAAAGACACTAAAAAAGAATAAATACAAAAATCCTCAACAAAATATTTGCAA
>NW_011888982.1:2501662-2519381 GCF_000151845.1 Pteropus vampyrus
GTCAAAGAATTAACACCTGTCCTCAAACTATTTCAAGAAATTTAAGAGAATGAAATACTCTCAACCTCATTTTACAAGGTTACCATTATCCTGATTTCAAAGCCAGACAAAGACACTAAAAAAGAATAAATACAAAAATCCTCAACAAAATATTTGCAAATAAAATTTAGCAATATATTAAAATGGTCATACAACATTATCGAGTGATGTTTATTCTTGGGATGCAAGGTTGGTTCAATATCTGCAAATCAATTGAATGAAGAGTAAAAACCATATGATCATCTCAACGGATGTAAAAAAAAAAAAAAATGGATTTGAAAAACTCCAGAATCCATTTATGATAAAAACTCTCAGCAAAGTTGGGATAAAGGG
Organism: Pteropus vampyrus; assembly: GCF_000151845.1. NCBI lineage: Eukaryota > Metazoa > Chordata > Mammalia > Chiroptera > Pteropodidae > Pteropus > Pteropus vampyrus. The sequence goes on from NW_011888982.1 coordinate 2,502,035, forward strand.
AATATAACTCTACATAATAAAAGCCATATACTCAAAACGGAAAATTAAAATCACTTTTATTTAACATAGTATTAGAAGTCCTGGCTACAGCAATCATATTAAATAAATAAATAAATGGCATTTAAATTGAAAAAGACAAAGTAAAACTGTCATTATTTGCAGATAAAATGATACAATATAGAGAGAACCCTTAAAATCCTACTAAAAAAACTGTTGGAACTAATAGATGAATTCAGCAAAGTAGCAGGATATAAAATTAATATTCAGAAATTACTTGCATTTCTATATGTAAATAATAAATTATCAGAAAGAGAAATTAAGAAGGCAATCCAATTTATAAATGCATTAAAAAAAAAAAAAAAAACCTAAGCATAAATGTAACCAAAGAGGTAAAAGACTTATACTCAGGAAATTATAAGACATTGAAGAAAAAAATTGAACAAGATACAAATGAATGGAAGCATATATTGTGCTCATTGATAGGAAGAATTAACATAGTTAAAAATATTCGTACTACCCAAGCAATCTATAAATTCAATGCAATCCCTATCAAAATACCAATGACATTTTTCACAGAATTCAAACAAATACTCCTAAAATTTATATGGATCCACAAAAGACCTTGAATAGCCTCAGCAATCTTGAGAAAGAAGAACAGAGTTGGAGGTAGCAAAATATCTAGTATCAAACTATACTAGAAGACTAAAGTAATTAAAACAGTGTAGTATTGGCATAAAAACAGACACATAGATCAACTGAACAGAATAGAGAGCCCAGAAATAAACTCACACTTTTATGGTCATTTCATCTATGACAAAAGAGGCAAAAATATACAGTGAGATGAAGCCAGTCTTTTCAATAAATGGTGTTGGAAAACTATAGATATATGCAAAAAATGAAACTATACCAACTTCTTACATCATATACAAAAATAAATTAAAACTGTATTAAATAAATAAATCTCTGAAAGCATAAAACTCCTAAAAGAAAACAGGCAGCAAACTCTCTGACATTATTCTTAGTGATACTTTTTTTTGTATATGTCAACTCGGGCAAGGAAAATAAAAGGAAAAAAATAAACAAATGAGACTACAACAAATTAAAATGTTTTTTTCATAGTAAAGAACACCATCAACAAAATGCAAAGACAACCTAACGAATGGGAGAAGATATCCCCTAATGATATACCCGATAAGGGGTTAATATCCAAAATTTATAAAGTGCTCATAAATCTCAACACCCAATAAACTAACAATTCAATTTAAAAATGGACATGAGAACTCAATAGGCATTTCTCCAAAGAGGATATGCAGATGACCAGTAGGCATATACAAAGATACTCAATGTAACTGATTATCAGAGAATTGCAAATTAAGAGCACAATTAAGTATCATCTCACACCTGTAAGAATAGCCATCATCAATAAATCAACAAACAAGTTTTAGCAAAGATTTGGACAAAAGGGAAACCTTGTGCAGTGTTGATGGGATTGCAAATTTTTGTAGTCACTATGGAAAACAGTATGGAGATTTTCAAAAAATTAAAAATAGAACTACCATATGACCCAGTAATTCCACTTCTTGGTATTTATCTGAAGAAATCCAAAACAGTAATTTGAAAAGATTATGCACCCTTCTGTTCATTTCAGCATTATTTACAATAGCTAAGATATGAAAGCAACCTAAATGGCCATGAATAGACGATCGGATAAAGAAGATGAGGTACATATATACACTGGAATATTAGTCAGCCATAGAATAGAATGAATTTTTTTCAACAATGTGGCTGGACCTAGAAAGTATTATGCTAAATGAAATAAGTCAGACAGAAAAAGACAAATACCGTATGATCTCACTTATATGTAGAACCTAAATAACAAAATAACAAATAAAACAGACCCATAGATTCAGGGAACAAACTGATGGTTGCCAAGTAGAATAGGATAGGGGGATGGGGTGAAAAAAATGAAGGGATTAAGAAGTACAAATTAGTCATTATGAAATAGTCATGGAGATGTAAAGCATAGGGAATATATTTAATAGTATGGTAATAACTATATATATAGTGCCAGATGTGTACTAGATTAGTCAGGAGGATCACTTCATTAATTATATAAATATCTAAACACAATACTGTACACTTGAAACTAGTATGAAATAATATTAACTGTCAACTCTAATTGAAAAATCAAAAGAAAAAATAAAAGGAGGTAGAAGGTGAAGGGGAATATGATGTTCAAACTTCCAAGGTAAGACAAATAAGCTATGGGAACATGGTTTACAGAATAGAGAATATAGTCAATAATATTGTGATAGTGTTGTTCGGTGTCAGATGGTTGCTGGAATTATCATGGTGATCATTTCTTTAGGTATGTAAATGTTGAATAGTTATGGTGTATACCTGAAACTAATACAATTGTGTATTTTAGCTGCCTTTTAATAAAAATCTTTTTAAAATGATTGCCAGATCTTTAATAAAAACAAGTTCCAAATTAAAATGAAAAGCAGTTACAAAAGAATACCACATGAACTACTTTAGACTTAACAGTTTTTATTCCTCACTCTTAAACTAACATGATATACCTACTGGCTAAAAATATCAACCTAGGTTTACTCCTTAAAATTCTATTTACAGACTTTAGTTCTGGAAAAATGTTCTAGACAGGTTCAAAATAACATGACCAACTCACCAATATTACTGATGTTATTTAGATTTTTACAAGCAGATTTAATCACTCTCCTGTCAACCAGAGTAAAGAAATAATAACTTTGTAAGGAGTAGATAGGACCCTGAGGTGGCCGCCAATACATTTAATAAAAATGAATGATGGCACAAGAGATTATAAATCCCACATACTTGCTATAGCTTGGTTACAACAACAGTGTTATTTTATTATTATGTAATCAGTTGTTTTATCCCCCTGTCTCTGTAATCTGTCTAATACACATTTTATTTTCAAAGAAGATTTTTTACTGAACATTTATCTGTCAGTACTGGCCTTAGGTATTTAAACCATCAATACTAAATATATGTGATTCTAGACTGAATTGAGCTGAAACAAAAGTTATTCAAGGAGGTCAATTTAATCAATGAAAGACCACTCAGATTTCTACTCCTTGACTTGTTAATCAGAAAATGGAGGAGGCACAAAGCCTTAAATCTAACATGGAATAGAAATGGTAGGAATAGTATTTAAGGATCGCCAGGTAAATTGCATCACAGGTGGCATTTATTATCTGGTGCCTCCTACAGACTGTGTGGGCCAGAGTACATCACTCCAAGCCTCTGAGGCCATTTTCTGTCTATGAAATTGAGATCATGATAGATTATTTTATGGAGTCACTTTGAGGGTATTGCTTGTCATACGGCACTTCCTTTGCCTCCCCTTCCTAGCCTATTAATAGACCTCATTTCCAAAGATTTTAAGTTGTAGATGACTCATTCGGGAGTGCTGACTATTGATTGAAGCCCTCTACTAATGACAACACCAAGTTAGGCAGGAACAAATGATTGACTTTGATTAAGTTGTATGGTGACACTCTCAGACAAATCTACAAACATGTCACTATACTAAATCACCAATAGCATGACCATGCCTAAATGAAGCCAATAGATACTTGGGCATAAAGTAAAAAGTTTAATTGATTTAAAGGTGACTGTTTTTGTTAGACTATGTGGATACCATTAATTCAAACATATGTACCAGAGTCTCAGGAAACAGAATTCATCCCACATAGTTTAAATGTTGAATCTTTAATTGAGGGACTACTGATAGAATATGGTCAAGATTATGGAAAATAACAATGTGTGCTAAAATATCTAAAGAGAAGAGATATTTGACACTACAGTGTAGAGGAAGAAGAGAAGACATACTCTGACTTCTGTTTTATTCCAACTTCTGATGGTATGTTTATGATTCCCAGTACTTTTTCCTAATAGGAAGCCAACTGCAAGGGATCCAGGATGATGAAAAACATAACAGCGAGCCTTGTGGGTGACAAAAGAGGACAAAGGAGGACAGAGGACATATGTGGGAGAGAAAGATGGATAATGAGTAGAAAAACTCAAACATTTTTCCACTCAGCATTCTTTCATTCACATGAAGAAAATCTCATCCCAAGAATAGAAGCCACAAAGTGTCATTGGCCATTGTGTATCACAATATGATGTAAATATTGTTATACTTCCTTTGAAATCCTAAGTTATGATGTTAGACTCCAATTATGCACTAATAGAATATTTAAGGGTAGAAAAAAATTAACTAAAAGTATCTAGAGCTACTACAGTCAGCCTCTATAAATGATCACTAGATCAAAGCTGAATATCATAACTTTCTCCTTCAATTATTTATTTTATGTCTCCCTTTTCTTCCACCAATACCTTGACTAACTGAGATTCTATACCAGGAGTGTGATAAAAATTTTCAATCCTGGTGTACTTGAGTCCTCTGTGGTCTTGTATTTGTCAAGATATTGGCATTTACTTTTGGTCACAAGAATTCTATGGTGTGCTCTGGGACACCTGGCTTCTAGGTTTAGTCCCATTGCACCCAATATATTTAAGCAACCTGGTTTACTCTTGGTGAGTGAGATACATTATCTTAAAAATTAGAGTTACTCTCTTCTCTGCTTGCCTTCATAGTACCCCAAATGTCCTGAAGAGCATCTCAGTTTTCTACTCCATATTGTCTTTCTTGATGGAAGTGATTTTCTTTGGAAACCAAGACTTCCAAAGCCATCAAGCCTAAAAGTGAGTTGAGAAGCAGAAATTCAGAGGCTGGAAGGTGAAATAGTAAGGGTGGCAATATTAACCCTCCTCCAGCACCCCAGGCCCTGCACTCTTCTATTCTGTAGATGGGGTGGAAATAGCACCATACGTTGTTGGCATACTTAAAGCAAATGCTGCATCCTTTAGGCTCTTATTCCAGACTTGACGAGTAGATGTCGGTAGACATGAAGATACACTAATAAGTTCCCCTTTCGGGGAAAATCTGCTACACCAGTGCTAGAGTGTTATCAGCCGAGAGTCTCCTCTAGTCAGCCACTTCAGGGATTGTCCTAGTTCTAAAGAACTGCCTCATTCCTGTATAGTTCACATCCAATGGCTGACTAAGATGGGCTTTAAAGTTCTAGCTATTTTGGCCCAACATGAAACAACCTAGACATTTTCAGCTCCAGAATTCCCTATGGGATTGCTGAGACAATCAGGTCTGAATCACAATCTGAAGTTTCATTCTCTACTCAGCCATGTTTCTTCCCTTCTTTTTTACAGTTATCAAGACAAAGTGTCTTCACTGAGAAACATATTAGACATTAAACTCTGTCTCTCAGAGATGGTTTCATAGAGGATCCAAACTGCCATATACTATCTCTCAGAAGGTGCCCTGTTTGAGCCATTGATAGTCCACATCCCAGATTTATCAGGCCAGCAGCATGTGAGTGATATGATTTTGCAATAAGATGAATAAATTCAATGGAAGAAGCCTTTGCATGCTTCTTTTTCTGTAAGACAAATCCTTGGTCAGAAACAATGTTGGCAGAGATGTTATGAATAAAGAAAGAAAAAATAAATCTTAACATAATATATTTCCCATGAGACTATCACTGTCTCCTATGGGATGGAAGTTGTCCAATGTATCAACTACTCCAAGGAAGCTGGCTACTCCCAGGGAGTTGTGACACATTAAGGACTCTCCACAGGCCTCTGCTGGTGGCACTTAGAGAAAGTAGTGGTGAGAGAAAGTCCATGTTGTTGAACTCAAGCATAGCTTCTACCCATGCCAGCACCGATGTGTACATAAACTGATTTCATAATACTGAGCAGAAACAGAGAACAGAATATTTATATCTAAAGGCTATGTAGTCTTTTCCTCCTATTTTTCTTTCTACCTGATTAACAAGCATCTCTCTTAAAACAGATTTCCTCTGGGGAAGAGTCCTGTGGGGTGTGCATCTCATACTCTGTGCCTGTTCTGAGCAATTCATCTGCATGGATCATTTTCAGACCTACTTGTCTTCAATCTTTCAATTTTTCTCCTTCTAGATTCTCGACTAGCAAGAGAAACCACGTGTATGCATATGTCCCTATCTCATATCACTTCACCGTCCTCAAATAGTGAATGAAAGGCTTTGGCATATTATACTGTCCTCTGGCAGATTTCTACTCTCCATTCTCTACCAAGACACCTCTGGGTAGGGCTCAATCAAATGCATCATCTTTCTATTTTCAGCTTATGTTCATGACCAAGTAATCAATCTGTGAACCAAATCGGTTGTTTCTTATCCACCAATGATCTTCAGGAACCCCCTTCCCATAAAGCAGAGTTTTGATACAGTGCTAAGGGACATGGAGCTTGGGTCATTTACTAATGCATCTTACTTTGGCTCTGCCCATTCCTCATCCAGGAGGTGCCTCTTTCATTGTCATATGGACTGTTGTAGGATCCAAATTATCTTATGACTCAGTAGATCTACTATAATTCAACTCATGATGGGTAGTTCTGGTTATGAGGTCATTTAATGCCTTATGTTTAGGTCCATTAGCATGCCAGACTGCTTTTTTAAAATATATAATTTTATTCTGCAGACAGAATGATATTGCTTCAATATAGCAGAGGTACATGTTATAATTTTTCTATTTGGGCTTATTCTAGACTTTACATTGCATTTTCCTTCCATGGGATCATAAGAACATTAAAGTATAATTTGATTGCGTTAATTGGTTATGTTTCCCCAACAGTGGGGTTGGTTATATTGTAACTTAGACCTCTTTTCTTCTTTGGATCTCACTCAGAAAATTCTCCCTAGTAAACTTCTGTCATGCAAATCATTTCAGAGTCAGCTTCCTGGGAAGTAGACCCATTTATTGGATTACCTAAAGGCAGTACTTTACTATTTTACATATAAACAACAATATGTTATGGACTAAATTGTCCCTCCTCTCCTCAAGATTGATATGTTGAAGCCCTAATCTCCAATGTTACTATATTTGGAGACAGGGCCTTTAGGGAGTAATTTAAATTAAATGAGGCAGTAAGGATGGAGCCCTAATCCTATTGGATCCATACTCTTACAAAAAGAGGAAGAGACACCAGAAATCACTCTTTCTGGGCATGCATAAAAAAAAATGTCATGTGAAGGTACAGCAAAAAAGATAGTTATCAGCAAGCTAGGATGAGTCCTCACCTTGATTTTGAACTTTCAGCTCCAGAACTGTGAGGTAATAAAATTCTGTTTAAGTCATCCAGACTGTGGTATTCTGTTATGGTAACCTAGGTTAACTAATATAATATTCTCGCTCAAGTTAAGTGGTTAACTGAAAACAAACAAGCAAGCAAACAAATAGTCATACTAACTAAATATTTAACTGACACAGCAAAATATAAAATCGATCTCTGCATATTTGTCTCACCTAGGCATAAGATACACCCATATTGGTTACTGCCTCTAATATGCAAAATTAATCCATGCGTAATAAAAAAACAAATGATCTTTCACATTAAATCAATAGTAAAGGTAAGCAGGGAGTAAATGTATACTGTAGAAGCTAGAGCTGTATACAAAATACATATTGAATCTGCCTCCTCATTAGACAATAAACTTTTTTGCAAGAGGAGCATAAAGAGCAACAAAACCTTAACGAGCTGAAAATTTCCAGCTCAAAGAGTTAGAATTAAGAGCCAAAAAGAGATGATGAACAGAGCCTGTGCTAACCAGTTCTTCCAAGTCTGCCAATGCCAAAGTAATCTTTATCATCAAAGTGCCATTTTCAAACATAGTTTGATTCCATAATTTTAAAATGCCATGCTAGGATCTTAAATTTTCTGATATTTAATGACATTTTACTTACACTCTTCAGAATTTCTCAAAATGGAGACAATATATTCTTAGAGGTCTAAGATTCCAATGAGAACTTTTATTTGTTTTTTGTTACTAATTAAATGGGTGTGTGTGTGTGTGTGTGTGTGTGTGTGTGCAGGCACATGCATGAGTGTGCTCATCCTGAATCATTTCAACAACCACCTCTTTCTTGAGCACTGCTAGGCAGTAGTTGCATTTGTACTTCTGCTATGATTAGATCGATGCCAAATGATCATCTATGCTGCAGTAGTTTGCTTGCAAGCTGTTTTGTTCTTTAAATGGGAGTTAAGGTCTAAAAGGAAATACAGTAGCTCTCAGTCTTCATTGGAGACTTCTGTTTGTGCCTCAGGTAACACAATCTCACTGTCTTCTGTCCGCCTCCTTAGCTGTAAACACAAGTTCTCTGAAAAGATTGTCGATCAAATGGGCATTATCATGTGTATTTGCAGGTGGCCTATACAGCATATTAGCATAATGAGTTAGTCTGGCCTTCTCATACTCAAAGTAGTAATCATAGAATTTTTAAGCTTTTAAAAATTTATCAAAAAGTCTATTGTGCATCTTAACGAAACATCAGAAATTAACACTTAATTGATTTGTTTCAAACATTTTTTAAAAAGCCACAGAGGCAACATAATCTTTAGAAAGAAATAAAAGTAAAACAAAAAAAATCAATACAAAAAAAAACCATGAGAATCACGGAATTAGATCTATTGGTATTAATTTTCATTTAATCTATCTTGTCATTTACCATTTTTATAGACCTTGAAGATGATAATTAACATGGTCAGACTTATATCTATGTAATAGTCTACCAGTCATATGTTAATGTGCTATATATTCTGTAAAGCCTTGCCAATTTAGTTTCACACACATTTATGTAAGTGAGAGTTTTGTGATATGAAGATGTGAATGATGCATATTAACACAGAAGACACGTTAATGATATAAGTAAAAAAAAGAAAGAAGGGACATTAAATGAATAACAATTTTTACTGCTAAACATCATTAATAATGGATGGTTAAGTTGGATTTAGGTAAACATGTAAAATGAGTTGTTGGCGCTGTTTACTTCCAATTGGAATGACAAAAATTCAAATTGTGAAAAATCATTCAATATCAGGGGCTGAAAAATGTAAGTAAGTACTTTACCAATTATAATTACTTAATTTGAAAAGAATAACTTTCAAATGAAAGGTCAGTATGAGTATATTGAGGTGGAAATGATAAGCACTAACTGATGATTCAAAACATACGGGAGAAAGTAAATTGGGATTAATAGAAAGGCTTTTATTTGCCGTTGTGGGACTTGATACAAAATGTGAAATGTTATCATGAATCAGCTGTGGACCCAGATTCTGCAATTCTGTCATATAAGCCCTGGGAGGCCAGGAGGCAACAGACTCAGACACAGAATAGATATGAATTATTTTCACATCATTTTCCCTCTTTAGGGATTCTTTCTCTCTTTCTCTCTTAATGTTACATCTTCAATAACATTAAGAAATAACAAAAAAACATAAAAGTGGTTTGCATTTTGTGTTTTATGTGGTACTAATAACACACCCTTTTACTGAAGAATGGTTCCAAAATATGCTTTCCTGTTAAAACTTCACTGAAAATATTGTATTTAGCTTCTAATTGTATCTTCGAAATAGTATAAAAGGATTTGGTGGGGTTATTTCTTTGGAGGATCAAATCTTATTCTTTTAAGGACTTTTTATAATAAATACATATGGAAATGATACTATCAATCAAACAAATAATCAGAATTACAAGTAAATTAATAATCATTTAATGAAATGCCCTATTAGTTGATATGTGAAGTATAAATGTAATATTTAGATAAAGTTATCACATATGTAAACTCAATTATCTAAATTAATGAAGAGAAGCAGACAGGTATAATAGTCAACTATATAAATATATATTTGCTTTTGGAATGACTATTTGTTTTAGTTATGTTTTTCCTTTAGAAAAAGAACCAAGAGGAGTTTTAATAGATGAATTTATATCATGTAACAGTGGGAAATAAAGAGCACAGATCCTTGCTAGTGAGCATAAAAAGACTAACTTGAAGATTAAATTTGAGAGTTTAATTTTGGGTTATAATTTGGGTAAGAATAGAAGACTCATGGATTTTGATAGTATTGATCATAGGTAAAACCTAAGATAAGGGCAAGCTAAAACAGAGCAGCTTACTCAGGGGAGTAAGGAAAGAGAGTAAGTAAAGAAAAGTCATTAAAACTGTGAAGAATGGTTGTTGCTAAACACTGTAGTCATTATCATAGCATCTAGGTTGTCACCTTACGTTTATTTAGAAAATGACCATTGCACCTCTCATGTGTCATGCACGGTCCTTGGCCTGGTTTGATATCTGTGGAGTGCACAGAGTGAGACAGGAATGATGTAGCGGGAGTTAGTGGCCCTGATAGCAGCACACAATAAGTTCCCCAATACCATTCTGGGACAATCAGAAAAGGTTTCTAAAGGATAATGTTCTGGACCTTGGTTTTAATCATGAGCAGCCACTGGAAGGCAGATCAGGGTAAAAGGGCTGAGGGATAGCACAGTTTGGAGGCTGGACAAGTACTGCACAGGCAGGTATGTGACTGTGAGGGTGAAAGATGTGGACACCCTGGAGAGACTCAGTAGGGAGGCCCTGTGCAACCAGTGTGTGTAGGAGTTAACACTTCATGCTATAGGCCAGGGAAGGCAATTGAAACACTGTAGACAGGAGAATAACTAGTTCCAATTTGCCCTTGAGAAAAATTACTTTTCTGAGGAACAGCTCCCTAATATTTATAATTTTAGGCTGGTCTCCTCTTAGAGATGGATCCAGGTTTGTAGTACCTAAAGCTTATATAAATTAGGAAATACATTTTCAGGAAAATAATACAAAATTATGTATACAAAATTAGGTACAAATACAAATATTTATTTAAACTGAAGAAAGAAATCATGGATTGGAGACTCCTCGTTTCTTCTGAGATCTCTCTCCTAGGTGATATATTAGACATGTTTAGTCAGGAACTCTATCCACCCACTAACCAATGTCACAGCACTCACAGAGCCCTGCAGGTGAGGAGCCTGGAGCTCCAACAGAAGCAGCATCTGTAGTGATCTGTCTGTGGCCTCCTTCCTAAGTTCCCCTCAGCCTGTTCTATTTATAAGGGAGAAAGAGATCACTACTATCTTCTCACTACACTTACTAAGTGGCACAAGCATTTCCTCCAAAAGTGAAAGCAAAGGTCTTAGTTAGCTTAGTAAAGTTAACTCCTCTCTCCACAGAGAGCAAAGTCTTGAGGAGACTATCCCCCAAAAAGATATATTTAAGCCCGAATCCCCAGGTCCCCAAAATGTGATCTTAATTGGAAATAGGAGCTTTACAGAGGTAATCAAGTTAAAACAAAGTCATCAAGATGGGCCCTAATGCAATTAGTCTGGTGTCCTTACCAAAAGAGGGAATTGGACACAGAGACATGGACAGAGGGAAGACTGTGTGAAGACTCAAAGGGAGAACCATAGAAAGATTGGAATTGTATTGTCACAAGCCAGGAAATGCCTGAGGAACCAGAAGCTGAAAGAGGCAAAGATCCTTCCCCACAAATGTCAGAGGAAATGTGACCCTGCTGACATTTTTATTTCAGAATTCTAGCCTCCAGGACTGTGAGATAACATATTTCTGTTGTAAACTGTCCAGTATTTTTGGCACTCTATTATGGTAGTCCTAGGAAACTCATATACCTTTTAATGTTTTTTATCATGAAAAACTATTACGCTTCCTTAGTGCACATTGCCTGCAACTAGCCACTCTAATACACCACTGCAGGTCATTTTGTTAGTGTCCATCTTTCTGTTGTTGAGGCTTTTTAGCATATCAAATAAGCAGGACCAGAAATGCTTTTTCTGAAAGTCACGTTCCCTTTAAACAGAAATGTAAAGGGCTTCTAGTACCTTATAGGTGAGTGACATCAGAACTTGAACTTACTAATAGGACAAAACTTAGAATAAATATATTTCTCTTTGCCAATTATAAATTTAACACATGGTCTCCCTCTTGAATCCTAGAAAAGTCCTTCTGATGGTTACTTATATAAACTCCCAAACCTGTATTTGATTCTCCAGTTTGCAACATGCTAATACCGCAAATGAACTTTGGAAAATATTTCAAGAAATCTAGGCAACGAGAATTCATCTTACAAACTTTATCTTACTCATCTGGATGTAGGTTTTCTCCAAGTTTTTTTGTCAATTAGAGAGAAGAATACTTTTTTGTCAGCAACAAAACGAGTCTTGAGTAGACTTATGTTAGAGCTGGAAAACATTCCATGCTTTTGTCTCTCTCATCACTTTGCCCTCCAGTGCTCAGTAGTCCAGCTTATGTCCCATTGGACAAGGCAGAACCTGGTTATACAAATCATTCTGCCTTTCTCATAGCTATTGTATGTATCTATCTTTGAACCCTTTCTCTAAAATCAACCTCATTTCTTAATACAAGTCCAAGAGACAAACATGTAGGGTTTTGTTTGTCACTTAATTTGTGGGTGGAAATATTATCTAATAAAGAAGTATGGAACACCTGAAACTGGATAGTTTGAAAATGGGTAAAGCATGACAATAACATGCTTCTCATTTACTGCATAATATACATGAAAGAACATGGAATGATAATATTATTTAATTATTATTCATTAAATTATTCAATTAAATAATTTCTCCAGGAAGCAGGGATACATTATTTTAATCATCAATTTTACTATTTGTAAGGTAGCATTTATTAAATTATTTATTAACCTTTGGGAGCTGCAATTGTAAGCATACATAGATCTAATAGATCTAGAACATTCTAAGTTGTCAAGCAGTAAGAATAACGGTAAGTTTCATTTGCTGGGTCTAGACTTGGACTCCATGCTCTCTTTGACATTCCGCTAGCTATCACAATGAAGCAGCAAGAGAAAGCTACCATCAACTTCAGGAACCAACAGGAACTGAAAATCAATAGAACCAAGCAATGTGACCATGGTTCCACACTTGTAAATGACAGAGCAAGCATTTGAACTAGATTCGTCTGCTTCAAACCCATGTTTTCTTTTTATCTGACCAATTCATCATAGTGAAAAAAGACATAGACTTTTATAATTAGACTTAGACTCAAATGTTTCATTTAACATAGTGTTTTATAACTTTGAAATAGGCAGTACTTACAACAGTGTCTGACCTATAGAAGATGCTTTATTTGTTTGTTTGTTTGTTTATTTAATTTGTCTGAGTTTCAGTTTCCCTAGCCTCAAAATGGACCAAATCTGCTTTACTAGTTTATTAACAGAATTTAATAAGATAGCTAATAAAGACTGACATGTATACAGCTTTCAATAAATTTTAATTTCACTCCTTTTTCTTCTCTTATCTCTCTAATATTTATTTCACTTAAATAAGAAATCCAGAAATATTTGATATCAGACTGATTTTGTTAATATTATACAACTTTTACATCATAATAAAGCTTTGGTAAAGGAATCTGCTTCATTGTGCATTACATATTCTATCAGAGTAAATGAGTCTGAAAATCTCTCCTTATTTAAGATTATTGAGTTTTAAGTGAAAATTACAGAACATAACTGACAATGTACCATGCATAATTTATAATCAAAAGGTAACATCAGTACAAATAGAACTTTTTAATTATTTAGTCATTTCTAAAGAAATGACTATTTTTTGGTTGTTTTCACTAAATAAAATTTGAGAGAATATCAGCAGATTAACAGAAAGGGAGACAGTATGAGATAATTTTACATTGTAAATAAGGTCAGTTGAAGAAGAGAACAGAAAAAGTGACTGGAACAGAACCAGCAGATAACAGTTGGAGTCTAGTGGAACTACTTAAACAAGTTTCGCTAAGACCCCGCTCAGGCTGAGAGAGCAAGATCCTCATTCCCAGTATGACAATAATTAAGAAAATATTTTCCTAATGACAATCCAGGATCAGATTGTCTTTTTTAATCTTGTTTCACTTCTTTGTTTTAACATTGATTTTATTTCATTTCACAGTGACCGTCTATAGAAGTCATGCAAGTTTATGATGTTTTTTACTCATTCTGTGTGCACATGATTTGAAGAGTACTTGGAGAAAAAGCTTTATTCTCTTTGGGAAATTAAAGAAAAATAAACACAACAAATCAGTATTGAAAAAGACCTATTTAAAAACATGGGATTACATCAGAAAACTGCAAAGAGGAGGAAATCTACAAAAATTGTAGATCAGTGTAAAGAATTTCCTTTTAATGTAATGAGAATATCTTTTTTGTAATCTCAATCATGAATGGCTTGCTCTTAACAAATAAATAATTGGAGTATTCATCTTGAAAGTTTAAATTTTTCAGCTAAAATGAAATCTAGTACATATATGAGGAAAATTTTATAATTTATTAATTGGATTTGGTAAAATAATGCTTATTGGTGAACTCAATAAGAGTGAAAAGGGAAGCTGTTGATTTTCATTTTTTTTGATGATGGTGACAAAAAGAGAAAGTAATTGTCAAAATGTGTCATGAAATCTTGTAAAGGGAGAGACACAGTAGAGTTCACCAGACAAGATAACTTTCCTTCAGAAATTGCTTAAAAGAAATGGTTTGCATTCTGAGGTTCTAATACTTCTGGTAAATTTTAATTAAACTGGAAAGAATAAACAGATTGTCTTGATGGCTGGCAGCAAGAAGGAAAACATATCAGTTTTCTATTGCTCTATAACAAATTACCACAAACTTAGTGGCTAAAAAAAAAGCAGATTAATTATATCACAATTTTCATGAGTTAGAAGTCCAAGTACAGTTTGCTGGATCTTTTGCTCAGAGTCTCATGAGACTGCAATCAATGAGAATCTGTTGCATTCTCATTTGGAGGCTAGACTAGGGAAGAATGTACTCATTTATTTTGTTGGCAGAATTCATTTCATCGTGGCTATGTGATTGAGGACTCTGGATTTTTGCTGGCTATGAGCTGGAAGCCACCCATGGTTCCTTCAGTTACTAGTCATATGGACTTCTTTAACATGGGCAATTACTTCATTAAGCCAGCAAGGAGAGTCTTTCACCTTAGGGAGATCCCTGTCCTTCTTTCTAGGGCCTTTACTTGATTAAGTCAGGCCCACTGGGGAAGATGTCCCTTTTGATTAATTTAACATCAACTGATTTGGAGTCTTAATGACATCTGCATAATCTTTTCACCTTGGCCATATTCTATTAGCTAGAAGCAAATCACACTTCCCATCTATATTCAAGAGGAGTGGATTGTGAACACCAGGGAGCAGAATCAGGTGGACCTCCCTATGGTCTGCCCATTAAAAGGTAAAGAGAATATTGAAGATGAGGCCAGAGAATCTTGACTGTTGGTTACAAGACTTAAAAAAGAAAGTCTGTTATATGGTCACAGAAATGTCTCCCCAGTAGAGGCAGATAAAGACTTTTAGATAGTGAAAATATTTTGACAATTTCATATGCAGTTTATAATAAAATTAATGCTATTTAAATTAAGAGTAAGGTAATAAAGTGTAAGGAAAACCACTTTTTCTTATGATGATTAACTTACTGTTTGTTTTTTAAAAAAATACCACTTTAATAAATTTCAAATGCTCCTTTTTTTTGCTATTTACATATGTGTTTTGTCTTCTTATTGGGCCATCCAGTTTTGCTTCTTAAAAACAGAAAACATATTATTTACCTATGCCTGAGAGAGAAAGAGATCTGGTGGTGGTGGTGGCAGTGGTGGTGGTGGTGGTGGTGGTGGTGGTGGTGTGTGTGTGTGTGTGTGTGTGTGTGTGTGTGTGTGTTTAACAACATACAGGTTCACTCATCACATATAGAAAGGAGAGAAAATATAATTTATCATTTCTTAAAGTGGGTAAATCCTAACAATTAACAACTTTTAAAAAAATAATTTTATGAAAATCCTATATTCATACTGAAAGAAATTTAAAACTCATTTAAAAGCAGTACAATTTTCTGTTGGCTATTTCTACTAATTGGCCACAAAATAATATTAACTTAATAATTATCTATAAAAGTGCTTTCTGTCCTCTAAGTTTTACTAGATAATATACAAAATGAAGAAAGCAGTATTAATTATTCTGAAAATGATTTCAATTTATTATAAATATTACATAAATCTCTAGTTTTCCTCTGTGAATTGAGCAGTTCTAATTACATAAAAATCCTGTTCAGCATTTCAGAAGAAAAGGAAACTCTGATTTTGAGTTTAGTTGCCTCAAAAGTCAAAGTACATCACTGAGAAATTTTGGACAACAAAGATTTATAGACTTGCAAAAATTTTGGAGATTTTTCCATTTTTCTTTGTCTATAACCTACCAACATGCTCCCTCACAACTATATCACAAGCCTTCCAAAGCAAAATATATTCTATACATGATTATTGTGAAGTGGTTATAGCACAGCTTTCTATTCACTTCTATAGTATACACTGAGCAGTCCCTAATTAGTGCTTCCATAGTATTTTCTGAGTGTTTAGCTAATGGGAATAATCCTCCAATCTGAGTTCACTGATGTATAGACTGATAAACCAATTTACATTTTTCCTATTCATCTTGCTTATGATTTAGTCTATTTGAGCTGCCTAAAGGGTTATAAAGCATTTAGTTACCTCTATGGCTGCATGTGCCTCAGCAACACAGAATATGAAAAGCCTCCATGAGGAGGGTGATGCAAACTTACCACAGGCCTTTCTCACTTACTGACTGATTTTACAAATTCAATTCTTTCACCATGATTATAGAAGCAATAACGGTGCCAACTGTAATTTCAGACCCCTGTCTTTGTTTTTAGATCATAGTGAGTAAATATCAAGAAAGACATAAAAACTGTGTTTTTAAAAACTGGTAGAATGAATTCTCATTAAAGGAATTCACCTCAGCACTTAACTATGACCTAACTGATGATTTTGGAAAGCAAGAATATGACTTTAACTACCTCAGAAATAGAAATCCATAACCACTGAAATGAGATTATCTGTACATTCAGTACTTGACAATATAATAGTATCCATTAGCCACGTGAATGAGCACAACATGTACCAAATTACATGGTAATGGAAATTCAAGGAAAAATAGAGACCAGAGATTTAAGGTAAAATATGCTGTTAAGCCTTACAGGAGAGTTTTTGCATTCTGGAGCTAAATCCAGTAGTATATGATTCTAAACCGTTGAACACTATTAAACAAATAAAAAAATAATTTTCTCTTTTTTCTGTATTTATCGCTAAAGTACACAAATGAACTGCTGATAAATAAACCCTTCTTTAATAGTACATTAAGAATTGCCTTTTAGCAATGAGTATTCATTTTGCTATTAATTCAATTTTCTTTGCAAAGCAATATTATATAGCTTAAGGTGATAACATAAAGTGAAGTGACTTGTCTAAATAGAATAAAAACAATTTGATTATGTTTTACAAAATACATTTATAAACATTTCTTA
>NW_011888982.1:2519431-2522296 GCF_000151845.1 Pteropus vampyrus
CTTGACTGTTGGTTACAAGACTTAAAAAAGAAAGTCTGTTATATGGTCACAGAAATGTCTCCCCAGTAGAGGCAGATAAAGACTTTTAGATAGTGAAAATATTTTGACAATTTCATATGCAGTTTATAATAAAATTAATGCTATTTAAATTAAGAGTAAGGTAATAAAGTGTAAGGAAAACCACTTTTTCTTATGATGATTAATTTACTGTTTGTTTTTTAAAAAAATACCACTTTAATAAATTTCAAATGCTCCTTTTTTTGCTATTTATATATGTGTTTTGTCTTCTTATTGGGCCATCCAGTTTTGCTTCTTAAAAACAGAAAACATATTATTTACCTACGCCTGAGAGAGAAAGAGATCTGGTGGTGGTGGTGGCAGTGGTGGTGGTGGTGGGGTGTGTGTGTGTGTGTGTGTGTGTTTAACAACATACAGGTTCACTCATCACATAGAGAAAGGAGAGAAAATATAATTTATCATTTCTTAAAGTGGGTAAATCCTAACAATTAACAACTTTTAAAAAAATAATTTTATGAAAATCCTATATTCATACTGAAAGAAATTTAAAACTCATTTAAAAGCAGTACAATTTTCTGTTGGCTATTTCTACTAATTGGCCACAAAATAATATTAACTTAATAATTATCTATAAAAGTGCTTTCTGTCCTCTAAGTTTTACTAGATAATATACAAAATGAAGAAAGCAGTATTAATTATTCTGAAAATGATTTCAATTTATTATAAATATTACATAAATCTCTAGTTTTCCTCTGTGAATTGAGCAGTTCTAATTACATAAAAATCCTGTTCAGCATTTCAGAAGAAAAGGAAACTCTGATTTTGAGTTTAGTTGCCTCAAAAGTCAAAGTACATCACTGAGAAATTTTGGACAACAAAGATTTATAGACTTGCAAAAATTTTGGAGATTTTTCCATTTTTCTTTGTCTATAACCTACCAACATGCTCCCTCACAACTATATCACAAGCCTTCCAAAGCAAAATATATTCTATACATGATTATTGTGAAGTGGTTATAGCACAGCTTTCTATTCACTTCTATAGTATACACTGAGCAGTCCCTAATTAGTGCTTCCATAGTATTTTCTGAGTGTTTAGCTAATGGGAATAATCCTCCAATCTGAGTTCACTGATGTATAGACTGATAAACCAATTTACATTTTTCCTATTCATCTTGCTTATGATTTAGTCTATTTGAGCTGCCTAAAGGGTTATAAAGCATTTAGTTACCTCTATGGCTGCATGTGCCTCAGCAACACAGAATATGAAAAGCCTCCATGAGGAGGGTGATGCAAACTTACCACAGGCCTTTCTCACTTACTGACTGATTTTACAAATTCAATTCTTTCACCATGATTATAGAAGCAATAACGGTGCCAACTGTAATTTCAGACCCCTGTCTTTGTTTTTAGATCATAGTGAGTAAATATCAAGAAAGACATAAAAACTGTGTTTTTAAAAACTGGTAGAATGAATTCTCATTAAAGGAATTCACCTCAGCACTTAACTATGACCTAACTGATGATTTTGGAAAGCAAGAATATGACTTTAACTACCTCAGAAATAGAAATCCATAACCACTGAAATGAGATTATCTGTACATTCAGTACTTGACAATATAATAGTATCCATTAGCCACGTGAATGAGCACAACATGTACCAAATTACATGGTAATGGAAATTCAAGGAAAAATAGAGACCAGAGATTTAAGGTAAAATATGCTGTTAAGCCTTACAGGAGAGTTTTTGCATTCTGGAGCTAAATCCAGTAGTATATGATTCTAAACCGTTGAACACTATTAAACAAATAAAAAAATAATTTTCTCTTTTTTCTGTATTTATCGCTAAAGTACACAAATGAACTGCTGATAAATAAACCCTTCTTTAATAGTACATTAAGAATTGCCTTTTAGCAATGAGTATTCATTTTGCTATTAATTCAATTTTCTTTGCAAAGCAATATTATATAGCTTAAGGTGATAACATAAAGTGAAGTGACTTGTCTAAATAGAATAAAAACAATTTGATTATGTTTTACAAAATACATTTATAAACATTTCTTAATTTTTTCTTACAATGTTCTTATAAGTGATACTAGGATCAAAAAATTATAAAGCATGAAGTTGTAATTCAGCCGAAAGTAACACTGATATAAACCAGTCTTCATTCCAATAGAAAACTTGGTAGCAGAACATGTTGCTTGGTCAGACACTAGAATTTTTGGCTAATAAGGAATTTAAGATTATTTTGGAAAGTGTTCTATATCCTTTAAGAAAATTTGAAGCAATTTTTTTATGTTTAAAATATTTGATATGTCCATATATTCTATTATGGTGCTTTATTTCTACCTCTTTTTTTTTTTTTTTCTACCAAGAATCTAAAATGAGTGACCTATCTCAAATCTAAAGGAAATTCAAATATGTCTGACAAGTTTGTGTGGCAAACTTCCCTTTCAAACTTGCTTTCAAAGAAGCTGAAAGCATTTTGGGAGAGAACTTATTCAATAAAAAGAAGTAATAAGAAACAATAAGCTTGACTCAGCAAAAGAGTCTAGGAAGGAAGGATGATCTGAGCAGCTTGTCTATTGTTGGTATTTATTCCCTACTCAGAGTTTACCACAGCTCTGTCTGAGTGATGGGATTATAAATAAGAACAGAAAGATCAGTTTTATAAAGACTCAATAGATTGACACTGATATACAAGGAACACTGCTAGAACTGATAGAATTTGTTTTTGTATTTATTGTGATTCTATTATTGAGATTCTATTAAACAGGCTGATGAAGCCTGGGAAAACACAGTTATACATCTTATATGACAACTATTTGAGCTTTTCATTATACCAGAC
>NW_011888982.1:2523746-2528729 GCF_000151845.1 Pteropus vampyrus
ATGCTGATATATTTTATTCTGAATATGTAATATGTAATATGTAAAACAACATAGCTTATTATTCATAGATGAGTGTCTCATATTAACATCTTGAAGGTTTGGCAACAAGACCTTAAAACAACAGAAATAAAATATGCTTATTCATGGAAAACAAGCAGATATTTAATAACGTTAAGCATCATTTACTTAGAGACTAAAACTTGAAAAATAGTTCACATCCATTAATTCACATTTGGTTCTTATAATCTTATAGTTATTATTATTTGAACAAGATAGTTGTGATTGAGAAGTATTACATAATAAAAAAATATAGCTAGTAGCAGAGTAAAATCAACATCAGACATATTCTAAGTTTAATGTCTGTGGCTTTCATTTTATACCACACTGGTTTCTACCTGTAAGTTATGTTATTTTCTTTTCAATGCTTAATACTAATTTAACATATTCTATAAGAAATAAACTACATCATTCAGCAACACTATTATTTCTTTATGTTACATGTACATAATATTACATTTGGGAAGGCTGTATTTTCTTATTCTTACCTCTTTTAGTACAAACAATTGAAATGAACACTTGGTTTGAAACCTGGATGAGAAACATTTTAGTATCAAATGTGGTCACTCGGCAGCTGAGTAGGTGAGACATATGTCGCTGCAGTGACATGAAACTCAAATGCCAATCATATATTGAACTAAAATTCAGAACTTTCCTATGTAAAATTAATTCTAATATACAGGGGAGCCACTTGTTTGCTCAAAACTCATAAAGCCAATTTTGGTACAATAGCAATTTTAATTTAAGATAATTGCTAGCAAGTTGAGGTCATCACCAGTTTTCTGATAACTACAGTGAGATCCTTTTCTATTTCTAGTGTTTTGATAAGTTTCTTTTTTGTATCAAAAATGAAACATTTCTGCCGTGAAAATTAACCAAAACCTCATTTAAAATAGAGTTAGGAGGCTAGAATAGAGAACTGTCTCACATACACCTATCACTCAACACACACTACTGACCCCACTAAAAGAGACATACTGTGTGTCTCTGACAGGAAGTGATATTATACTACCTCAGCAGAAGGAAGAACACATTTCCTCTTTGCTCAGTAACAGATCAGCCCATGGGAGACTGCCAAAACTCAGCCAAAGAAAAGTCACTATACTTTGAACTTTGAGTTTCTTCCAATGAACCTTTCATTTACAATAACACCTCTCGAGTCCATAAAAAAGCAATCCACTCCTTTGTTTCTCTGGATTTGCATGTGGTTCACCTAGACCACATGTCCCAAATTGCAATTTTTTATTATTTTTGGATAAACTCATTTTATTGGAGAAATATCTGGCTGTCTATTTGTTTAAGGTCAACATTACTTGGTGTGCCATATGGTGATCCAGAGAAGAACTCTGACAACTCTGAGGCTGGTGAGTAAACAGATGATATCCACAGAGCCCACTGAATTCACTGCTTCCTTGTTGACCCTGGAGTATGACAGTAAGGCTTTCTCTTGGATCTGATCTTCTGTTCTCTTTTCATTTTAAAGCTCTCCAGGCTCTATTCAATATCCAGTTTAAGGCTTCATCTTTTTCTGGTTAAGGCCTTCTTTTGTTCCGCAAGTACTCAGTGGCACTTAAGCATGACTCTTTTGAAATCAAGCTATTTCACCAAAATTCTGCTGGCATTCAGTCTAACTCCTTTTGCAATTGGGTTGTTTCTACTGAAATAGTGAGGACTTTGGTCCAATTTCTTTCAGGATCAGGCTTGTTCACTGAAACTGTGCTGTTTAGCTTTTGGCTCCATTGTTTTGGAACTAGGCTGTTCCACTGGAATTAAGCCATTCAGGCTTCAATCCCATTCCTGTTGGAACGAGACTATTCCTATTATTACTATACTGTTCAGCCTTCTCTCCAACTTTTTGAAATTGAACTTTTTTTAGTAGAATCACTCTAGTATTTCACCTGCAGGCTGTTTAGTGGTCCCTCCTAATGTGCCTTTCCAACTAAATGGATAGATTTAACCAAAAATAATTTAGAATACCAAATGGACATTGTAGAAAAACTTTGAACTCACAAAACTTACTTTTATCAAAACTGAATTGGACAACCACAACTCTGAAATTGTCAAAACTGGAATTCTTATTTCAATTGGTATTTTGAGGTTTCCAAATGTTAATAGTAATCTAAAATTGCCTCTTTGTAAAATAAAACTTCAAGATTAACTGAGGCAAACAAACATTAAAGAAAGACAAAATGGCTCCCCAAGCCTCATGCTTCTCTCCCTTGACTCCTTTGTCTTAGGCTTCACCTCTGATGCCATCGCCCTCCTCCTCTGAACCTGTTCCCACTTTCTCCTCCGAACCTATCGGAATCTGTCTCTTTAAAATTAAGCCTTCTGATCAAAAGACTAAACCCCTAATTTCTTATATTCCCTAGCCTAAAGATGAACTGAAAACTATAGCCAAAGATTTTCTCAAAGTAATTAAGAATTCACACAGATATCGTGAAAATTCAATACAGTCACTTAAATTTATCAACCTGGTTTATCTAAATTATGTCATTTAGTTCATGCTTGTCAGTTATGTCCAAGCTTGGCACTGGGTGAAAACTTCTGATTGGGGAAGTCCTGAAAGGTGTATAAAATTATAACCGGAGATCCTTGCTGACTTATGTGATCATGCTCGGGCAATCATTAAGTGATTCATCCAGCAATTCCTAGGGCTTTCCCAAGGCTTGTTGACTGAAGCAAAATTCAAGCTTGATCCTGTTCATGACTATTATAATCAACTTCAAATTGTTTTCAAAGAAAATCCTTGTTTTCTTTCAGACATTGATTCCAATTGGGTAGCTTTTAACTCTTTGTTTATTAATGGGCTAAACTGAGATCTTTCTCTTTTAGTTAAAAGACCAGGGTGGAATAGGAGACCATGTCCACCCTAGAGTTGGTCAATTTGGCAAATCAGTTTGCTTGCACCTTGGATAAGTCATCTAAAAGAAAAAAACAAACAAACAAACAAAAAACACTAACATACTTAATTTTAACTCCAACAATTGAAGGTCACTATATGAAACCAAAAACTTCCTAGTTTATGCAATTATTACAAAGAACCAGAGCACCGGTAAAGAAATTGTCACAAACTTCAACTGCCCTTAGCCTCCTAACCAGCCCTTGCAATGTCTTTCTAATGACCAATGATTGGGCTCTGAGAAGCTACAGGGGGTCTTCTCAATCCTCCCTCTTACATGGCTTGAAGAAAGCACTCTCTAGATTGAGAATGAATCTCTCTGTGTCCTTATTGACATTGGAGTGGTCCTCTGATTTACTGTTCGTGTTCAACCTCACTGCTATAAAGCAGACCTTGTCTTGGAGTACTAAAACTGATCAAATAATGGGGATCTCTAATAAACCGCAAAGATTCCTGTCCTTGAGCCTATCCTGTTTTGTTTGGGCCTTTTGAGAGATACTCATGCTTTTCTCCTTAGTTCCTCCACCCCTATTCATTTATTATACCAAGACATCTGAGAAAATTATTATGTCAGAATTTCTTTCTCCTAAAAAAGGAAAATGATTCTAGAATTTGACACTAGCCATCAAAATAACCAAATAGATGAACTAAATCACATTTCAACATCATTTATTTGCTCCATATCCTACAGCACTATCTCTTAATGGGGGAGCACTGATCATTTGTCCTTATTGCATCAGATAACATCTCCTTTATGGGCAAAATCTTTAACTGATATTGGCAGAATCCGTAGTGCATCTCCTATCAAAATTCAAATAAGTCCCTTAAAAACATCTTCCTAGAATCAATCAATATTCCATAAGTAAAGAAGCCTTTCAAGGTATAAAGCTCATTATAGGAGATTTTAAGAGTCAGAGCCTTGTTATCTCTTACACTAGTTCTGATATAATACTCCTATTTTACCCATGAGAAAGCTCAAGGCTAAGGGTAGAGGTTTGTTTAGGATCTCCAAGCAACAACAACAAAAAACACTGCTATCCCTCAATACCCTATTGTTTTGAACCCTCATATGCTACTAAATTAATTCCAACAGAAAGTAAATTATTTACTGTAACCAATTTATGCAGTGCATTCTTTAGCACTCTAGTTGATGAAACTAGCCAATACCTTTAGGCCTTCACTTCGAAAGAAAAACAATTCACCTGGAAATAATTCCTTAGAATTTTGCTGAGAGCCCTTCTTATTTCCCACAAATCCTGAAAGCTAATCTGGATGACATAAAATTCCCTAGGGATTCTACTTCATTGCAATATGTGAACAACATGTTTTTTTGCTCTTCCTCCTGTCTCCTCACAGAAAGACAGCATCTGTTTGTTAAAGCTTTTAGCCATTAAGGGACATAAAGTCACCTAGGAAACACTACAATTCTCCCCAATCCAAGTTTGATATTTAGAACATTCGATATCATAACAAGGGCTGCACCTAGATCCAGATAGCCTTCATGGTGTCTAAAGATTCCCCAAATTCAAAAGTAAGCATCAACTGCAAAGTTTTGAATATTGCTAAAATTGTATCCCAAATCTCTCTCTTATGGACAGATCTCTGTATGTTTTACTAAAAACCAACAACCCTGACTTAATTTTCTAGAAAAAACAGGACAACATGACCTTTAAAGTTTTAAAGATTTTAATGAACCCATCTGCTCTTGGGCTTCCTAATTATTAGATATTATTTTTACTTTTTGTGAAAAAGGAAAAGAATGCAATTCGTATGCACCCCAAAACACGAGGACCTTCATTAACCTATATGGCATGATAGCCAGCAGCTGGACCCTATGGCACGGGGATATCCCTTTGTCTTAGAGCCATTACTTTCATCATCCCTTTGGTTAAGGCCACTGAGAAAATTTTTGTGGGAACCCCTTAAATCATTTTTGTACCAAATGCAGTAGAAGCCCTCCTGAATTCTCATCACACTCAATATTTTTTATTCAAATGCCCTACTTTCTATAAAATCTTTTTTTT
>NW_011888982.1:2531669-2534372 GCF_000151845.1 Pteropus vampyrus
GCAACCAACAAACTTATTGATAAGATATTTTATTCAAAACAGTTTCTTCTGAGATAGCCATACTGTTGAATTTTTTTATGTTTTATCCCTGTATCTTGTCTTCCCAAAGTGCTTACTTATTTTTTTTTCAGTTTTGAGTGTACCTTTCCCATATTCATTATCCTAAGATACAGACTTTTATTTATTTATTATTTTACCTTATTTTTTTAAGATATAGACTTTCAGATGGGAAATGCCTGCGAGATCTCTCTCCTCCTTGTTACTCAAATGTGATAACAACAGATTTATAACCTGTACACTTCCCTGCAGATGTGGGACACAATACTCAGGAAAAGTTTTTCCTAACATCGAAGGACAAAAGACCACTGAATCTAGAAAAACCTGACTCTTGATTATCGATGCTTTTAGAGAAAAATCTCAAACAAAAGGAGGAAATGTAAAAATTAATGAACAGAAACCCATTTCAAATGGAGTCAGGCTAGAAGAGAAAACTCTCATACTCATACCGCTCAAAGTACACTACTGACCCAAATAGGAAGAGAAGTACCTTGCATCTCTAACAGGAAGTGATACTACGTACTACCTCAGCAAGAGGAAGAAAAGATTCCTCTTTGCCCTTTAACAGCTCAGCCAGTGGGAGACTGACATAACTCTGCTAATTAAAGTCAAACTTTCAGTTTCCTCCAATGGACTCTTCGTTCAGAACAGCTCCTCCTAAGACAATAAAAAAATGTTCTTTGTTTCTTTGAACATGCATGAGGTTCACCTTTAGACCATATATCCTGAATTGTAATTCTTTCTAATTCCAGAATAAACTCTCATTTTCCTAGAGAAATATCTCGCTCTATTTGTTTAAGATCAACAGTACCGATATTAAGCAAAACCACACATACCAACATTAACATGAACTTGTTAAGATGACAACCAACAGCTGAATGTTATGCTTTTACAGATGTTGAGCATATTTTCAACCTAATCAACTTATCAAATTTTCTTGAACTATTCACTTAGAGACACTAGGAGCAATGTCAGTTATACTTTGACAAGATCATATGTTTCACAAATGAAATTTTTACATATTTCTCTGCTATTTAGTGATGGCATTGGTAGTATACCTTCACCAGAACCTTATCTTCCACTTTTATATTTTACTTTCAAATGCTTTAAAATATAACTCTTGCTCTTCGCACTAGTCAAATCTTAAAAAACATATTGAACATTTTTAGTTAATTCTTCTCTTATCATAAAGGGGTCATATTTAGAAGTCGATTACTAAGAAATTTTCAATACCTTATACGTGGAGAGTTAAAGATTTTCTTTCCCCACCACCAACAACGAAACATTACTTATACATTTTGGCAGCATCCATGTGTGTGTATAATTATTTGATCCATATCTATGACAACAAGAGGGTCTGAGAAGATATTTGATTCCAGGGAATAACCCATTGATTTACTAGGTAAGAGAATAAAATTAAAACTCTCTAAAGTTGAAGTAGGCAAGTTTGCTCGAAAATACCAAAGAGAATCCATTTCAGTGATTTCATCCAAGAAGAAAATTACTGTGAAATAAATATCAAGCTTTAGAAACAACTTTTATTCAATTCCCCCTACCCCTGTAAGTAATGCATAATTTTTCTGTTGCTTTCAAGGTTTTTTTTCCTTAAATTTCAAAAATTTAATTATGCTGTGCCTTGATGTGAATTCCTTTGAGTTTGTCTTATTTGGAGATCACCGAATTACTTGAATATTTATAAGATGTTTCTAGCCAAATTTGTGTTTATAGCCATTATGTCTTTAAAAATTTTTTCAATCCCACTTTCTCTCTTCTTTTTCTAGGACTCCATTTATACACTGATAGAAATATTAGTTATTTTGTTATTGTCTCACAGGTCTGTGAGACTCTATTATTGCTTTTTCTTCAATTTATTTCAGTCTCTTTCTCTCTCTCTCTCTCTCTCTTTTCTCCTCTCTCTCCCCAGTTCTACTGATCTATCTTCAACTTCATTGATTCTACTCTTTGCCATCTCCACTTTACTTTTGAGCCCAACTAGTGAGTGTATTTCTTTCTGTGATTTTTTCTTAGTTCTATAATTTCAATTTAGGTTTTTATTATAACTTCTCTTTTTTCTAAGATTATATGTTATTTCATTTATTTTAAGATTGTAATAATTGTTGATACTTGTTGAAGGCTACTTTAAAATCTTTGTCACATAATTTTAATACCTAATTCATCTCAACGTTTGCATCTATTGATTATCTTTTCTCATTTGAATTGCGGTTTTTCTGCTTTTTTGTACACTGAGTGTTTTTTATTTTATTTTATTTTAGACATTTTCAAAATTATATTATGAAACTCTTTAGCAAGCAATCTCCCTTTGAGGCAGGCTGAGTGAGTGTAGGTATTCAACATTTCCACCCTGGCAGCAGGGAGTATAGATTTGCAATACCTCATTCACTCAGGTGACACCTGTCTGGTGAAAAGTGGGTACTGCCTCACATTGCCTTTTTGTCTCTGATTAGTGATGTAAGTTCGCCTTTCTATTGGATCCAGATCTCAGCAGATAACAGAGAAAGTGGATTGACTCATACCTCTTTGTTGCTACAGGATAGTCATGGAGGCTCAGCTCACTAGTGGGCCCTGCTGACCCTAGGGGATGGGTGGGTTACAAGTGGTTTATGGACTAGCCCCACTTACATGGCC
>NW_011888982.1:2535700-2536145 GCF_000151845.1 Pteropus vampyrus
ATACCTCTTTGTTGCTACAGGATAGTCATGGAGGCTCAGCTCACTAGTGGGCCCTGCTGACCCTAGGGGATGGGTGGGTTACAAGTGGTTTATGGCCTCATTCAGCCTCATTGTTGCTGGATGAGAAAGAGGTCCAGCTCTCTGTTGGATACTGATGCTACTGCCCTGTTGGAGAAATGCAAACATCACTTGCTTCTACTGGAGAAAAATGGAAGATCTGGTTAACACTCAGCCTTGCGGCTAGGACTTGAATTAAGCTACTTCCATTGAGTGGGGTCCAGAATATGAGCCCTTGGTAGTCCTCAAAACTACCTCGGTAGGGGATTTAGAGTGGTGTCTGCCTCTGCCTCCATGGAGGATGGAAGATTAGTTGCCCAAAGAACACACAGAAACCATGCTTGGAGGGGCTAGGTGTGGAAGGGTGTGTGTGCAGTTTGTAACTCAT
>NW_011888982.1:2536983-2586026 GCF_000151845.1 Pteropus vampyrus
AAGGCATCACTCTGTCTGATTTCAAATATACTACAAAATGACAGTAATCAAAATGGTATGGTATTGCAGAAAAACAGACACATGGACCAGTGGAACAGAATCGAGAGTCCAGAAGTAAACCTATGTTTATATGGGCAAATAATTTTTGACAAAAAAGCCAAAACATACAGTGGAGAAAGAAAGCCTCTTCAATAAATGATGCTTAGAAAACTGGAAAGACACCTGCAAAAGAACAAAACTAGACTGTTGTCTATCACCGCACACCAAAATTAACTCAAAATAGATTAAGGACCTGAATATAAGGCCTGAAATAATAAAATGCATAGAAGAAAACGTAGGAACTAAACTCAAGGACCTTGGATTTAAAGAAATGTTTATGAATTTGACTTCAAAAGCAAGAGAAATAAAATCAAAAATAAATAAATGAGACTCCATCAAGCTAAAAAAACTTCTGCACAGCAAAAGAAACCATCAACAAGGTAAAAAGACAACCATCCAAATGGGAAAATAGATTTGCAAGCAATGCCTCCTATAAGGGCCTAATATCCAAAATATAGGAAGAACTCATACAACAAAATGAAGAGGCAACATACTGAATGGGAGAACATATTTACAAATGATATGTTGATAAGGAGTTAATATCCAAAATATGTAAGGAACTCACACAACTCACACACACACACACACACACACACAAAAATCCGATTAAGAAATTTGGAGAATAGCCAATTCTCCAAAAAGATATACAGATGGTCAACAGACATATATAAAGATGTTCAACCTCACTAGACATCCGAGAAATATAAATCAAAACCACAATGAGATATCACCTCACTGTACAGAAACTTTTTACTTTGATGTAGACTTTTTTATCTTCCTTTGATTCCATGTTTATCAAATATCTTCTAAATAAATTTGTCTTTCCACATATATTTATTTCCTGGGAATTTAGAATACTTGAAGTCTTTTTTTCTCACGTACCTTATATATTTTTACATTGCACTTTGGTTTATACACTATTTTTTTTTTTTGTAAATTTGTCATCAACATACAATTCCAAAGAGACCATTAAATTCTTTCAATTACAGAATTGCCCAAATATGTGCAACATCAATTAAGATCAAAATAGAATTGGAAATGGGTTACTTTAATCTTTAATTGAGTAAATATTTATACTGTAAACATTTACCTTTGTCCAATAATAATAAAAAGGATAAAATAACATATTTATGAATATCCTACAATGTACTAGGCAGAGCCCTAGTCCTTTATACATATTATCTCATCATACCTTCAAAACCACCCCCATGTGATGGATTCTGTTCTCACTATTTCTAGATGATAAAATTCTGTACTATGGGATGTGTAATTAGCCCAGGTTACTCAACGGATTTGAACTCCAACAGTCTGGCTCCAAAGTGATGCTTCTAACTGTTAACTAATGTTACAAACACATATAATATATAGAAATAAAAATGAAACTGAAAAAAAAAATGAAATAATGAATAAGAGCCACAACTTAATTAAAACCTTGACTTCTGTCTAAGGGCTTCTCTCTTATGATAACAAGCAGGTAATAATGAGTAATATCAAAATGAAAACAAAATGAAAGCAGTATACTTATAATATATGAGATAGTTTTCTTTATTTGGCCTCTAATGAAGTACCTATAGTTTATTTGGAAGGCTAAATTTAATTTTCTAAATTTTTTTTTTCTTGAGAAACACATGAATAGGAGTGGCAAAAATTTACATTTTATATTCAAAATACTGTTAGTTAAATTTGAGAGACCAAATAAACAATCCCTAACAAAATGGACCTCAAAGTCTATCCTGGCAAATGAATGTAATTTCAATATTAAAGAATTAAAATAGAAATGATGACTTTCTACATCCTTTTGTATTACAATTGGAAACATCAAATATAAAGAGAGTTGGCATTAATAGTGTATATACTGCATATGTCAGGCGCTTTTGCCAACATTTTTTTTTAAATTTTATTTTCTAAATCTCAATAAGGAGAAGTGTCAGAGAAAAGCAGAACAAGAAAGTAACTGCAAAGTCTGGTCAAGATGGAAGAGTAGGTAAACACTCTGCTCCCTTCCTCTCAGAACCCCATCAAACTTACAACGAAATTACAGAACTATCATTGGGAGTCACCTCAGATCTAGCTGAACAAAAAGACTACAACTGGAGACATACATAAGACTGGTAGGAGGGGCAAAGATGTGAAAAGGACTCTATCCACAACCGTGTGTGGCAGTTGAAAATTGGGAGAGATATCTTAGCTGCAGAAGTCTCCCAGGAGGAGTGAGATGTCCCAGCCTCACACTGCACTCCCCAGCCCAAGGTTCCAGGGTATACAAGAGAAGTTCCCACAAACTCTGGTTGTGAAAATCAGTGGAAATTGCGGCTGAGTCAGACAAAGGGCTACAGGAATCGCAGATGTTCCTCTTAAAAGGCCTGCATGTGGACTTACTGAAAAACTCATGTGCTCTGAACTCCAGCACTGGGGCAGCTGCTAGAAAAGCACCAGGGACATATAGGGAGAAACTGAGTTGTCTGGCTTCAGGGCAAGAGCTGGAGGGGCAGCTTTCTCCAGACAGAAGTGCTGGCAGACTCCATTTTTCCTTTGTTAAGCCCTCCCCCCTCTTAGAGTGCAGACACACAAGGCAGCCATATCTGTTTCCAATGACCTGGCTAAGACAGGTCACCCTGCCCAGGTGGTTTCCAGAGACCCTGCCATTCCCAACTTCTGGGCCCACCCAAGCCACCCAAGCTTTTCCATACAGATGGTCTGTTTTGGCTCATCCTGAAGACTTTCCTAAAATCTCTTAAAGGTTCCCATGACCCAAATGAGCAGTATCTAGCCTTGGTATGCCCCATACCTCTTGCTGAGCAGTCCTTATCCTGGAACTAGCAGCAGCCATCCTCAGTTTGAGGATTGGCCTCTCGAGGCACCTTTAAGACAAGCACAGATGGTGGCCACCTGCAGATTGCTTGGTGGCCCAGGGCAGTGTGCTTTTGGCAGGAGTTCTTCTAGGAAGCCCTTGGGCCAGCGCACCCAGTGGACCAGCTTCAACCAAAGCTGAAAAACCACCCAGGACTGCATCCAAGGACAACACACCCAAAGAGGAGTCTGGGCAGGTACCAGAGCTCTGCTAAAGTGAAAACTGCTCCATAAGGTCAATCTCTCACCAGCCATTCCTCACAACTAATCAGCCTGAGGGCCAATTCCTCACATTGATGAGCAAACAGCAACCAAGGCTCAACTACAACAGGAGGGCACACACAATCCATACAAGGGACAAACCTGGAGCACCCAGCTCAAGTGACCAGGGAAAATTGTACCACTGGGCCTACAGATCACCTACTACATAAGGCCACTCTACTAAGACTGGGAGGCTTATGAGCTCTGCCTAATACCTAGAAACAAACAAAGGGAGGCAGCCAAAATGGGGAGATGAAGAAACGTGTCACAAATAAAAGAACAGAACAAAACTCCAGAGGTAGAACTAAACAAAATGGAGACAGCAATTTACCAGCTGCAGAGTTCAAAACAATGGTTATAAGAATGCTCAATAAACTTAGGAGAAGAGTAGATGAACTCAGGGAGAATTTTAACAAAACATAAAAAATGGAGATAGAAAACATAAAAACAAACCAGTCAGAAATGAAGAATACAATCATTGAAAGGAAGACTACATTAGAGAGAATCAACAGTAGATTACATGAAGCAGAGGACTGAATCAGTGATTTAAAAGACAGGTATGAGAAAACATCCACTCAGAACAGCAAAAAATAAAAATAAAAATAAATGATAAAAGTTTAAGAGGTCTCTGGGACAGGATCAAGCATAAAAACATTTATATCATAAGAGTACCAGAAGGAGAAGAGAGATAGTAAGGAATTAAAACCTATTTCAAGAAATAATCACTGAAAACTTCCCTAATCTGGTAAAAGAAGTAGACATACAAGCCCAGGAAATATAGAAGTCCCAAACAAGATGAATCAAAAGAGATCCACACTGAGACATATCATAATTAAATTGTCAAAGGTTAAAGACAAAGAGACGATCTTAAAAGCAGTAAGAGAAAAGTGATTATTTACACATAAGAGAGTTCCCATAAAACTGTCAGCTGATTACTCAACAGAAACTTTGCAGACCAGATGGGATTTGGCACAAAGTAGTCAGTGTTGAAAAGGAAATACCTAAAATCATGTTTACTAAGCTATCATTTAAACTGGAAGGAGATAAAAAGCTTCCTAGACAAGAAAAAATTAAAGTTCATTACCACGAAACTAGTATTATAGGTAATGCTAGAGTGACTTCTTTAAGAAGGAGGAAAAGAAAGATAAAAATATGAATAATAAAATAGTAATAGCTACATATATATCAACAATTATATGAAACGTAAAAGAATTAAATGTTTCAATCAAAAGATGGGATGACTGAGTGGATAAAATAATGAATCCCTAACATATGCTGCCTATAACAGACTCATTCTTGATTGAAAGATACACATAGGCTAAAAGTCAAAGGATGGGAAAAGATATTTCACAAAAATAAAAATTAAAAAAAAAAATCTTGGTAGCTATACTTATACCAGACAAAATAGACTTTAAAACAAAGACTGTAACAAGAGACAAATAAGGACCAAATATTTTCACTTTTAGGTCTTACCCAAAGAAACCCAAAATACTACTTTGAAGGGATACATGCATCAATATGTTCATTGCAGCATTATTTACAATAGCCAAGATATAGAGGCAAACTGGGTGTCCATCAGAGATTGAATGAATAAAGAAGAGATAGTACATATATACAATGGAATATTATTCAGACATAATTTTTTTTTAAAAAAAAAAGAATGAAATCTTGCCATCTGCAACAACATGGATGGACCTAGTGGGAGTAAGTCAGACAGAGAAAAACAAATGCCATGTGATTGTATTTACATGTGGAATCTAAAGAACAAAATAAACAAACAAAACAGAAAAAAATTCACAGATAACAGATAACATTTTGAGGTTGCCCAGCGGGAGGGGGTTTGGGAATTGATTGAAAAAGAGGAAGGGATTAAGAACAAATTGGTAGCCACAAAATAGTCATGTGAATATAAATTATAGCATAAATAATATAGTCAATATTATTGTAATAACTGTGAATAGTGTCAGTGGTGTCAGATAGGAACTAGACTTATTGAAGTAATCACTTCGTAAGTTATATAAATGTCTAATCATTGTGCTGTACACCTGAAACTAATATAATACATGCCAAATATAATTGAAAAATTAAAAAAAAATAAAAAGAAAATAATTGCATAAAGTGTAATTTTCTGTTTCTTTGAAAAGTAAGTCTTTTAATGCATTATTTTTAAATGAATTACTACAAATAATCCCATATTCAAATAAAAGCCTCAAAAGAAAATAATACCTATTTTTGGATTATCATTCTTCATCATTTGTATGAAAAGCTGACATTTGATGGATATTAAGAAATTCTGTCTCTCTATCTCTATATTATATTTGTTTTATCACATATAAGAGCTTGAGGCTTTGTGGTCAATAAGTAATTAGTTCCTCCAAAATATTATTAGCATATGTTTACAAATAAAGTGAGTTTCTTTCTGGTTTTAGTAACAAGGTTTCTGCTAAAATTATGTCCTATGTGAGAACAAGTCATTTAGAGGGAAGATACACTATAACAAAAAAACAGGATTTCCGTTTTGAGATATTCTCCTAGTTTCCTTTGACAGAGATCATTCTTTTTATTTCATCAGTAGTAAAGTTGGTAAATAACATTTAAACTATTTTGTAAATTAAATACTGTAAGAAAACAGATACAAAGATCATTTAACACTAGATTAAACTAGATTAACTCTAGATTTAACACTAGATTAAAATTTCTAAAGAATTTCAAATAAATTTCATATTATTATACAATATCTATCTAGTTTTCAGTGCTACAGATCTAACACTTGACAGAGATCTAGTTAAAATATCAATCTGTCTCATTCAATCCATATTATTTGGGGGAACACAAAGTAGTGTTTTATGGAATATTTCTTCCACAATCTTCCACAATCATATACTTTTGATAGAGCATAATATAAGTTAAAATGTTTACGCTGGTAATAAAGCAAGTGTGTTTAAGTTTATTTCAAATGGTTTTAAAATGTGAGAGTGTCGGAATAATATACTAACATTTGAAACTCATGTTTCCCAAGTCTGTCCGGCCTGAAGATGCAAACATACACACATTCCTAGTCACTGCCCATAGTTCACATTTGCACTTGACATTGCTGGCTTCCAGGACCCTGTATCATCCTGGTCCCAATCATTTTTTAGAATTTATACATGTTGTAAGAGGTGGTTACTTATGCACCCCGATAAGTCTACAAACTTCAAGATGATATTAGCTGTTTCCATCCTTTCATATTCCATACGTGTTCCATGATGCCCTTTACTGAGGTTCTTGAAGCTTCTAGAAGCTGTCTTACCATGAGCCTCTACTTCCCAGGGATTTAAGAGATCCTGTTTTTCAGGTCTGGAAATTCTACCGTGACTACTATCAATACTATCCCCTCTATGGATAATAATATGAAGCTCTTAGATTACAAATTGATACTATCTTCTCTAGAGCCTATTCAGGGCAAAAGTAGGAAAATGTTTCTCTTGCCCAATTATAATCATATTTTCTTTTGTGTGGCCACATGTCTGATAGAGTTTTTAAAATGTTTCCTTGTTTCTCAAAATATAAAAAAAATTATTAATATTTTTCTCTCAACTGATAGAGTCAAAAAAGAAATCTAAATGATTGATACGATGAGATGGCCAAGGATTTGCTATCAGACCAACATGTTTATAACACTCTATAGGGCAATTTCTTATACAGAAATCTTCTTAGTCCTCAAATAAAATGATTCTTCTCCCAAAGATATCAGGAATCTTCTTTTTAACCCAACCTAAAACTATTAAAAGAGTGACAATCATTAGCTTTTCTAGAGAATTGCTTCTTTGACTTATGCTTTAAAGCATTGTATAGGAAGAAGAGATTTGGAATGTTCTCTAGTCTAGCTGGAAGTTGGCAAATTTTAATCTAGTAATAGACTTCAATGTGCAAAGGTTTTCAAGTACTGAATTGTTATACTGGTGGATCAATACCTCTGGAACCAGTTCCTTCTAACTGCAACAGTTTGCTGAAGCTATTACCTGACATTTTTAGTGCAAAATGCTAAAATTACACTAATCACTTAAGACTTATAGGTGTTCTTTTCCCAATTAGGACACTAACCTAGATAATTTTATTGAGAAGGTATTTTCCTTTGTGCCAGTGTGAGCCATGCCCTTCTCATTAATGATACCTCACTACACCAGATTACTTAACCACAACAATAACCCGTACCCTTGCCAATGATCACAGTGCAACCTTTTCCAATGAGAGTGAATATCATCTCCCACACTTGGCAGGCTGACCTCAGAGGAATGAGCAATTTCAACTTATTTAAAGTTATAGTCACTGCCATGACTCATGGAAAATAGACCCCAAATTGCAGTCGTTACACGATATAATGAACCTCAATTCCTTAGTAAGTAAACCCTAAATTTTGCCTGAATTATAACAATAAGTATACCTAATATCTCATCTATTATCCTCATTTGCATCTTTAGGTCAATACTCAACCAACTACATCATGTTAACAACATAAGAGAACATTTATGTATAGACTAGGAGAAAAATTATTTACTCGTATTTTTTATTCACTCTCCCATTGTTTGTTAAGTTTTCTTCAGAAAATTTACAATTTAATTAGTCTAGATTCAATGATACAGTCTTCATTTTTAGGTCACTGAATAATTACATTTTTTTCCTATGTGAAAGAATGAGGAAATGAAGTGCTAACTCATATTACACTAAAGTGCTAGTCTCAGATTATACTGTAAAAACCTCTGTTTGGTTTTGAATTATTAAAATATTAGCTTTGAATGTCCATTAGGCACAATAAGTATTTATAAATTTGTTCCAAAGACAGTCACACCAAGGTCATATCATAAAATAATCATATTGAACCTGAGCAGGATTTGATTTAATTAGGTTTATCTATTAGAAATCACGGTCAGGATTATAAGGAGTTTCCTAATTCCTCTAGGTTTTATTACTTGGCCTATTTACAGAATTTTTTTCTTCTGTATCAAGTTATTTAAAAAAAAGTGTCATACTGTTTCTCCAGGGTATCCAAGTGGCATTTTAGAGAAGAGGTGATGACTCTCAGCAAAAAGAAATGTTTTATACTTTTGCTCTTTGGCATAATAATAATAATAATAATAATAATAATAAAGGCAAAGATGGTGTTTGTTTCCTGACAGTCTCTTCCTGTTGAATTTTTCATCTCAATTTTTTCTTTAACTCTACAAAATATTGATTTTAGATATCTATTAGGTTAGAGATAGATTTTAAGCACCCTTTAACTACCATTGTATATTCTGCTTGATCCATATAAAGTAAAAAATTGTGATCCCCATATCTGATGATATCAGACTTATTCCAGTGAAATAATAATCATTTTTAAAAGTTCCTTGTGTATCCTTCTAGAATTTTTCTAGAACTATATGTCATATTAATTCATGCAAATTTACCCATGTTTGCATTGATTTCTGCAAGTTATCTAAATAACCTTCTGAAAATTATTACTCTACATCAGACAAAAAAAATCAATATAAAAAATACAACAATAAAGCTTCTCTAATAAAACATGTGTAATATATTAGGATTCTCCAAAGAAACAGAACACAGATTTTTAATAAGAAATTGGCTTACGTGATTATAAAAGCTGGTAAGTTCAAAATCTGCACAGCCAATATCCTGGGTAGAGATTGTAGAACCAGGTAAAGCCAACGTCCCAGTTTGAGGGTGTCAGGCAGGAGAATTCTTTCTTTTACAGCAGAAGTCATCAATCTTATTCTATTTAGCCTCCGACTGATTGAATGAGGAACATCCATATTAGAGAAGGTAATCTGCTTTATTCCATCTACCAACTTAAGTGTTACTCTCATTTCAAAACAACCTCATGGAAATATCCAGAATAATGTTAGATTAAATATCTGGACACCGATCTTCTAGACACATACAATTAGCAATCACAGGTAATAGCTATAAAATGTAGTTTGAAGAACTATTTCTTAACAGAAATTTAAGAGGTCTTAACCATAAAGAAAAGATGGTTAAAATAACACATTAAAATTAAAATTAACAAACTCTTTTATTTAATAGATACCATTTAGAGAATATATTTACACAACGAGATATGCTACTATAACAGTCAAATAAGCTCTTTACTGTTATAAAAAACAAGAATGAATCTTAAAAATATAAAGTTGAATAAAAAAGTCATATACAAAAAGAACAAATGTTCTATAGTTTCGTTTATGTCAGCTTCAACAACTAACAAATGTACTCTTCAGATGTAGAAATCAGGACAGCAGTTATCTTTGGGGAGACTGGAATTAGAGATTTGAGAGTTGTTTAAATGTTTACATTCACTTTGTGATAATTCATTA
Source organism: Pteropus vampyrus (assembly GCF_000151845.1). Lineage (NCBI taxonomy): Eukaryota > Metazoa > Chordata > Mammalia > Chiroptera > Pteropodidae > Pteropus > Pteropus vampyrus. The sequence continues at coordinate 2,546,544 of NW_011888982.1, forward strand.
ACATGTAAATTTATATTTGTGCAGTATTTTTATGTAGACATACATGAATGAAGAATAAGCCAGATGTTAATTTTCTTATATATTCAAACAGCAATTAAGTTGCCAATCTAAATTAAAAGAACAACAAAAAATACTGTGGCTTCTAGAGTTCCTAAAATAATCATCAAAGAAACTAAAGAAAAAAAGAAATACACAAATACAAGAGAAAACAGTCAATATGCTAAAAGATTCATTTAACCAAAATTATAACATAAAGATAGATAACATAATTAAGATTTAAATATCTATTACATTTATCAAAACTAAATAGTATTTTAGGAGAAAACACCTGTCAGATTGCTTTTAAAAATGCTCAATATATTTAAAAAGTATAAATATATACTTACAGAAAGATTTAAAGTAATGTAATAAGCAGTTATATTAAATATATGCAACGAGCTAGCAGAGTATTTAAGATTAAAACTGAATAGAGCTCTTTGAAATAAACCCACATAAATATAGGCAACTAATCTTTGATAAAGAAGCAAAGGCAATACAATGAGTCAAAGACAGTCTTTTAAACAAATGGTGATGAGATAACTGGTATAGCCATTTTGGAAAACTGTCAGTTTCTTACAAAATTAAACATATTCTACCCTATAATTCGGTAATCATGTTCCTTGGTATTTACCCCAAAGAATAACAGTTTTATTTGTAATTGCCAAAACTTCAAAGTGATAATATGTCTTTCAGTAAGTGAATGTATTAATAAATTATCATTCATCCAGACAATAAATTATTATTCAGTGCTAAAAAGAAATAAACTAATAATCCATGAAAACCATGAAAGGAACTTAAGCACATATTACTAAGCATAAAAAGATAATCTGAAAAGGCTACATGCTATATGATTCCAACTATATGACATTATGAAACAGAGAAATCTATGAAGATAGTAAAAAGGGGAGAATGGGAAGTTATTTTTTAATGAGTATAAAGTTTAAGTTCTGCAAGATAAAAAATTAATGAGGATGGATGATGGTGATGGATGCGTAGAAACAGGAATGTACTTAATACTACTTAACTGTACTCTTAAAAATGGTTATGATAAACTGTATGTTACATAAATTTTATCACAATAAAAAAAGTGAAGAAAAGATTCAAATGTGAGTTCCAGGCTCTTATCTTCCAGATTGGGCCTTTATAGATGCACACACATAAATCTTGCTAAGAGAATTAAAGACCAAGATCCATTCAAAACCATCTATCTTTATACAGTTCTGGAGATAGATGGTGGTAAAAGAAAAAGCCATCCACATCACTTTGAAATGTAAAAACACTTTATATTTATAATTTAAAAACTAATATTAAAAAATGTAAATAATAATATGAATAAATAAGAAAATAGACAAAAAGTAAGAGAACATAATGCACAGGAAAAGAAACCTAAATTGTACAAAAAGTATGAAACATTTTTCAGGGAAATAAAATTAAAGTTATATCTACAGTAAGTTTGTTTGTTTTTCATTTATTATTATTATTTATGCCTACAAAACCTGGTCTTCCTAGGTGGTCTCCTATCCAAGTACTAACCAGACCAAATCCTGCTTAGCTTCTGAGATCAGACATTGGACTTGTTCAGGGTAGCATGGCCGTAGATCATGGACTATGGCTCCACTGAGGTGTGAACCCAGGACCTTCTGTGTATAAAGCATATGTGCTAACCGCTACACTATGGAACCATGTCCTTGTAGTAAGTTTAATACAAAATAAGTTTAATACACAAAATCTATTGCCAGCATGGTGGCTGCTTAGGGAAATAAAAACTCATACACAGCTGATGAGATGTCATATAGATTTTATATAAGAAGTTTTTACTCGTCTGATTATTAGATATTCTGATAATTCCAGTCTGAAGGCCAGCAGGCTTAGACTTAGTTCAAGTCTAAAGGCAGGAAAAAGCTGATGTTTCAGTTCAAAGGAAGTCAGGCAAGAGGAATTCCTTTTTGTTCTATTCAAGCATCCCACTGCTGATTGATTGAGGTCCACCCACATTAGGAGGGGCAATCTATTTTACTTAGTTTACCAATTTAAATGTTAATTTTATTCAAAAATACACTCACAGAAACACAGACTAATGTTTGGCCAAGTATCTTGGCGTTCCATGGCCTCGTAGTTGATGCAAAATTAATCACGACAGCTGATAAAAATGATGTGGAAATTTACTCTTGTTTTAATGGCATAATAAATGTTCCATTTCTTGTAGATTTTAATAAATTTCATGAAGGGATAAACAAACATAATATAATAAGAAATTATGTATATCTAAAGATACTCAAGGTCACTAATTATCAGAGAAATGCAAATTAAATGCAATGGATTATCACCTCATACATATCAGATTGGCTATCATCAGTAAGTCTAAAAGCAGCAAGTGTTGGTGAGGATGTGGAGGAAAAGAAATCCTCATACATTGTTGGCGGAATTGCATATGAAAAGTTGGTCAACATTATTAGCTATTATGGAGACCAAATTAAAACCACAATAAAATATCACTACACTCCATCAGAAGACAACACCAAACACCGTCTAGAATCTAGAAGTACTGGATCACTCATAAATTGTTGTTGGGCATGTATGTTAGTATAGTTATTCTGGGAATGGTTGGGCAGTTTCTAGCAAACTAAGCATCTCTTTACCATATAATTCAGTAACTGTACTCCTGGACATTTGTCTCAGAGAAATAAGAATTATCTTCCCATACAAAATACTGTATATGAATATTTCTAACAGCTTTATTTGTAATAGCCAACCACTGGAAACAATATATATGCCCTTCAACAGTTGAATAATTAAACTGTGGTATGTCCATATTTAGAATTCCATGCAGCAATAAAAGGGAAAAAACTATTGATATACACATTGACTTGGATAGATCTTAAGGAAATTTTGTTGAGTGAAAAAATTAATACTCAAAGATTAAACACTATATGATTCCATTTATACAAATTATTGAAATTACATCATTATAAACACAAAGACAGCATTAGTGGTTTCCAGGATTTAGGATTAGGTAAAGAGGGAGCCTGTGGTTTATAAAAGGTAGCACAAGGGATCCTTGTGATGAAACTTTCCTCAATCTTGACAGCACATGTGATAAAATTCCTTAAAACAAAATGCATATAACCACAAATATACAATGCTACATGTAAAAATAATGGCTTTGAATAATGGATTATATCAATAATAATTTTGTGTTGTAATAACATACTCTACTTAAGCAAGATGATACTATTAGGTGAAAGTGGGTGAAAAATATGTAGACTCTCGCTGTATTATCTCTTACAACTGCATGTGAACTTATAATTGTGTAAAAAATACAAATGAATCACTTAGACCAAATATGTATTTTAGGTATGAACAAAACCTAAAATCTGAGCAGTAGTGATGTGTCAATGTAGATTCATTGGTTGTAACAAACATACCATGCTGGTGAAGTGTGTTGGTAGTCAAGGAGGTTGTATGTTTGGGTGGGGAGAGCAAAGTGGGTAGATAGGAGCTTTCTACTTTCTATTCAATTTTGCAGTAACACTAAAACTGATCTAAAAGTTTATTAAATAAATACATAAATTTAAACTTTTATTATTATTATTTTTCATTTGTACTTTGAAATCCAAAGACTTCATCTTTATCCTGTGGCCAAGCCACAACAAAATAATGGATCAAGTTTGGTTTCATCCTAATAGGCTCATGCATCTACTTAAAAATCATCTTGGAACTGATTATTACTTGCTTGCACCCTTAATCTTAGCTGTTTCATTGAGTAGCAGTAGCTATTTAAACAGAAGTCCACTTTCAATGCACCGAGTACTGTATCTTCCCCAAGAGACGCATTAATAATCTATCATAAAGTGATTCATTCCTGTCATAACATTTGCTTTAGTTATAAAGACACATTTCTTGAATATCCCCATCCAGATCTCCCAAATGTGGTGACCAAACAGATTCCTTTAGGACTTATAGTCACACGTAAATGATTCTCTCAAGCCATTGAGATCTTTCTGAACGAAGCTGAAAAACACCTTTCTAGCTCTGTTACTTTCTATCTACCTGATAGATATTTCCCATTCATCATTCATAGGGGTAGAAGAGTTTTGAAATTAAATCAGTAAAATAAAAACCAGAGAATCTTCCAACTCAGTCTTTCTCACTGACTTCTTGAAAACTTTTTTTTTTTTTAAGAATAAATATTTTATTCTTTCCTCATCCTTGGAAATGGCAAGTATTTCTTTTGAATTATGAAGTTATGAACACTTCTTGCTAGAAACAGAGATTCTAAATCAATTTTCTTTAGAAATATTAACATGATATATGTATACAAAATATGTTCATGCCTTTATTTTTTCAATTGTCATTACTGTGTCTGACTTGCCTTGAGATTCTTTTTAATGTACTAAATGATACTGTTAGGTAGCTAGTCAGACATGAGCAACAGGGGAATAAAGGAATAGGGGCCCAGCCTAGAGACCGCCCAAAGAACACTACAATAGTAGTAAAATTCTGGATACGTACATGCACACTAGGCAAGGAGTTATATAGCAGCCAAGTGTCAATCAAAATAACCTCACTTGCCAATTACCTAAGAATGCCTTTGGAACCACCCCATCACAGCCCCAAATATAATGCAGACCTTCCACTTCCCCAGGGGTTACAGCTCTCCATCTTTTCTGACTATAACCCCTACCCCCACCTTAGTGGTACTTAATCTCATTTCCACGTGGTTAGCCGATTTTAGTCTCATATTCCTGACTTGAAATTCATTTCTCCAGCAGTGAAAAGGACCTAGAGGTGTGTGTGTTACCGAAACTCTGATCTCTCTGACGGTAACAATAATAATTGCTTTTTGAATTACTTCCTGAACTGAGATTTTTTTCCAAGACATTAAGCCAATTGGAAGGAAAAAGACCATGCCAAACTATTTCAAATAGCAACTGTCTTTAGTACTTTCACTTTCAACTGTTTGAATTTAATCTAAACGAAATATTACATTTTTTTTTGTTCATAAAAAATTATTTTTCCTACTTGTTGGTAAGCAGACTGCTTAGACATAATCTCAGACTGATCTCTCCTTACATTAAAGAGAGGTTTGCTCCTCATACCCATTTCACATTTTAAAATCTATGCTGCCAAGCAGGTATCTCCTGTTTAAAGGACTTCGAAAACTCCTATGATGTGAAATTGGAGGTAAGGAGATACTGTGATTTTAATTACCATGACAGTTGCCTCAAGTGCTCCTGTCACACTAAGGCAAGCCCTGGGGCTTTTGTTATTAATGGGAGAAATGACTGAAATGTGGTCTTATGTTTTTTACAATGTAGAACTTTACACCATGTTGTATTTTTCTTTAATCTTTTTCTAATACATTAACTATGTTGCATACATAATCTCTTAACTGATTTTATTTGCTCAAAAATTATAAACATTTTATATTATATAGAAAGAAAGTTTGCTTTTGATGTAGGGAGCTAGAGTTTAAATTTAAAGTGCATAATTCATTACTGTACATTTGGAACATACTAAAACATATTTTTAAAAATATATACAAAATTGAAATATAGAACACTGAATATATTCCACTTTGTATGAATGGTTTCATGTAGAAACAAGTCCAAGTAAAAGAGAATTTTAATTAAACATTGATGTTTTATTCTCTATTTTATGTTTATGTATGGCAATGCATATGGAATAGTCTGTGTAAATCATGGTAGAGTTTGAAAAATATAATTGTGGAAACATCTTTATGAATGGAAGAAAAATAGAGCACAGAGTATACTTCACTACATATAATGGCTACAGCTTACATGTGAACACAGCTTTGCAATTAATGAAGAAATGTCACAAACTAGGCCATAGTTGACAAGCTTTAAAGAAAAGTCTACATATACAAAAGTAGTAGTCTTTTCAATCAGAAAACATAAACATGAAATGGATAAATTTTTCTCAATGACTTTTCTTAGAATAAACTGCTTGTAATCTCTAATTGTCTATCATGTGTTTTATGACTGCTTTGTTGGTTTCAGTAGAAAAAGCAGAGGCAATCTGATTTGTAAACATTTCTCAACTTGCCTGTATAATTTATGAATAGTTTTACATAGAGACTTTATTAAATTGGTCAGTGCTTCGCAGAACTATATTGGAGTCTGAAGAAAAAAAGAAGTTAATACTTATCCTAATTTAGAAGTTTGATATTTTATTCATCAGGGAGTTCTACACTGATTTTGATTTTTTTTTAATTACTACATTATTAATATATATTGTTGACTTTTTTGGTATAGCCTTAAATTTTGCACCTGAGGGGAATAATGACCATGATTAGTAAGTGAATTGGTCCCTGCCGAGCTTAAGATAGCCAGGTGCCATCATCTTGAGCGACTTGTTTTTATGTTAGTCATATATTGTTGCTTACTTTTGTTATCAAAATATTGTTCACAGATCAGTACCTTGAAAATATTTATTAAAGCAAAAAGTAGTAATTACTAGTGAAGAAAATACTAACATATAAAGTATAAAAATAAAAACTGAGAATAACAATATAAATGTAAATGGAGAACATGACCCATGGAATGTGATTTGAAATATGAGTGAGAGGTAATATATTTAAATGTTATGTTTGTACCCAGGCTCTGAAAAAGTAATTTTGAATAGAGAGTACAATTAGAATTACCTAAAAATTAAAATTGTTTTTTTTGATGACAAAACTTCTAGTTCCCTGTATATTGCCTTTTATAAATTTTGTCAGAAAACAGCATAAGCTAGCAATATTTGTATCATTTTATTTTTCTGAAAAAAAAATTCTAAAAAATTTTCTAAAACATCATCGAAAGTGTGTTTTATAATAAGAAATAGATTGTTTTGGGCCCTTAAGGCTCGCAAGACACACAAACTAGTGAAACCAGGGGGAGAGAGGGAACATTTAAAGGAATACTAGTCATAAGAAAAACTCGTCTAAGTAACTCGATTACTGAGAAACTTAAAAACCAGAATCAAGGTTAATGAAAAAAATCTCATGAATAAATGTCGGCCAATCTATTTATCATGATACTATGGAAATTACACATCAGAAGAAGAATAATTATATTTACACAGCTAGGTGAAATCAAATGAGACTATGAATCATCTCTTACTCAGTGTTTTTCACTGAGTCAGAAAATATTTGTTTGTTTGTTTGTTTTAATTTACTAAGCAACTTTTTTGGGAGCCATGGTAGAGACTGAAATCATATTTTGTAAGCTCAATAAACATCTTTCATCCACAAATAATTTCTCATAAAAGGCATATTTTATGGTTAAAAGAAACAGTGAAATGCATGACTTTGGCAAATCATAGACAATACTGTCCAGCTCTCCATCATACCATGTACATTAAGAGTCATAGGGTCAAGTCTGCCTTACCAGTTAAGTGTGTTCTCTGTCCAATAAGATATACATGTATTTTATCAAAATGAGGGACACGTTGTTTTAAATTCTTCAGAAAGGCATATTTTAGCATATTATTTGTTACATTGGAAAAACTGACCTCAGTTCAGTCTTAACAGTTTTTTTCAATATTGAGAAAAAGTTATCATTTTTTTTTTAGGAAAACAAACTTAGGAGAATCTTGACAATTGAATAATTGAGTTTTATCCCCATGTTAAGTATTTTGGAATCAAAATACTTAGATTCAACAACAGAATATGCAGAAATATATTTCAGACAGAAGTGAAACCAAAGAGATGATAGTAAATTCTTTCCTTTCTTTCTTTCAAAATTAAATGCTAAACTTTCAACTTTTATGTATTATTTATTCATCTATTATGAAAAACATCTCCAAAGTATTAGATCTTGTTAAAGGCAAGTCTGAGTTTCCAGTACTGTGGAATGAAGTTCCCAATACCCTTTTTCTAATGAGTATAATTATAAATTTAGAATATTCACTTTAAGATTTGAAAAACTAACGGCATGTTAAACCTTACTTATTGTTCAAGCTCTCTCTTTAGTTTGATATAGATACATGTATCAAGAATAGCAAAAATTGCAATCAGAATTAATTCCCGATACACAGACACACAATGCATATTATTACAGCTTTATTTAATTTTTCTTAAATTTGCGTGAAAGAAACATGATTAACTGATTCATGGTGGCCAAATGTTTAATAAGAAACATTATTCAAAATTTAATGTCATTATATGTTTACTTTAATACGATATCAATTTAATTGATTCCAGGTTAATTCATTTTAATTAATTGATTAAATAGTAAAATATATATGGCTTTCAAATTTACAATTCAAATAAATGAATGTAATGTTTCCTTTATTTTATGATTGTTTTCTCATCACATAAAGAAAGGGCTACAGACAGGTTCTTCACTTTCTTACAGATATCCTTAATTGCTAAGAAAATAAATGATGAATTTAGTTCATTTATTTCATTGTAAGATCTTGTAGACCAGAGTTATAAGTTTGGAATTTATTCTGAGGTGAGAATACTTTCAGGTTTTAAGCAGAAAAGAGAAAATGTATGAATTACATACTTAGAAAATCATTTTGTAGAGACAAGAAAAAGAAAATGTTAAAATGAATCATGAACTATTAGAGTTGAAACATCAATTTGAACTCTATAGCTTAATATTCGTACTTATAGAAGATTATATATATATATATATATATATACACACACACACATACACACACACACACATATACGTATATATGTATACGTATATATACATATATATACACACACATTTAGTATGCATACATATATTTTTTAGCTCTGTTTATTAAAAGACCCTAGGAGCAAAAACATCTCATAAAGAATACCAACTAATTAAAGAAGATACTCCCCTCTCAAAGAGGTGGGATACCCTTGAAGTATGGTCTACATCTAATGACTTGTTTCCAAAGAGTATAGTAGAGAAGTAGAGGAGGGGAATTCACTATGTAGCGGACAAACCTGGTTAATACTACCTCAGTCAGGAGATCAAAGTTAACAACATTAATGATAAACCACGTTGATAGCATGTACCTTTGATATAGTGTTGAGAATTGCACTTATGTCTGCAATCTGTTTCCCCAAAACACAAAACCTCAGTCCAATCTTAAGAAAAACATCAAAAACACCCATACTGAGGGATATTTTACCAAAAGCCAAAGTAGTCTCAGATATAGTGATTAAATTAAATATAATACTATGGAAGGGGTCCTAGAGCAGATAAAGGGCATTAGGGAAAAAACTAATGCATCCCAGTAAAGTATGGAGTTTAGTTTAAAAAACAAACAAGTAAAAATTAATCTGGCTGCTATAGAAAGAATGATGCTAAGGTTGTGTGTTTGCCTGCACAATACCACCTCCCTCACTTCTTCCCAATTAACTGTGTTCTTAGCTAAAATCCTGTGTTATCCAAACTCTCTTGTTGGTAGTTGGGACCATACTAAGAAGATGTAAGCCAGATTGTATGGAACCTCTAACAAGTCTATGTAGGAGTTGTTTTAGCTGGGTGGCATGATCTTACCTACCATTTCTCCTTTCTACAGACTAAAATGGCAGCAGGATAGATGGAGTTCTAGTAGCTGTCTTGGAATAAATGGTGAACTGGCGGGTGGCAGCCGCATACTGAGGATGGATAAGCAGAGGATAAATGAGCCTGGGTCTCTGATGACTTATAAAGCCATCACAGCAGCCTTTTATAACCTGCCTCTGGACCCCTTATTTTGTAAAAGAAAAATGAGCCCTTATATATTAAAGTCATGAGTTTTCTGTAATACACAGATGAACTTAATTTTAAATAACACAAGTGTATGTGGAAGTATAAAACTAGTTGAGAGGATATTAGTATTTGGTATTTGCACCATTTAAAATAGCTTTTTCTGTAGTTAAAATATATATTGGCAATGTAATTTGATTCATGTAAATAATGTTTAGTAGTCTAGGTAAAAGTGTGACTTTACTTAGATATGACAGTGGAAAGATTTAGGGTATATGTCAGAAGCTAAATTCATGGGACTTGATGATTTAAGAGAGGGAAAATGGAGTATGGCATCTAGCGTCTAGGCATTACCAATTAGTAGGGTGTTAGGCAGACATGTCTAGGCTCTTGCACCACCACCTTGCAGGGTGAGATCAGCTGAGCATGCTCTGAGCTAGAAAGCTGATGTACATCCTGACAGAGCTAATTGTTGGATGCTCTCAGCTGTCCACACTTCTCACAGCTGGGCAGCAACTCCTTTCTTGAAGGGAATTCTTTATATGCCAAAGTCTCCCAGTGTGTCTTTCTGTTTTTGTTACTTCTTACTCAAGTTCTTTCAGCACTCTCCCTAGAAAAATTCTGAAGGAAGCAAAAACTAGTTTATTGTGCCATGGCCTTGTTTACTAATTTTTAAAGACTACAACACAAAGCACTGAGTCAAACTTCTCTATATACATTTTCCAAACTCTCTGCTCTTCACTTTCCTACTCAATTGCTCAGTACTAATCACTTTTCATACTGTCCATTTAATCAAAAATGCATATTTCTTCCTCTGTCATCTTGTGTTCCTCCAAACCTATTTTCACTCTCACATTTCTATCTAAATTCTACCTATTCTATCTGTACTTTTCCATCACTTAATCCTAGCATTTTTTCTTTTGGTCCTATTTAGCAGTGAATGATTGTATTATTCCCCAGACATATTAAATAAGGGAGTGCTACTACTGAACTCACATATATGTTGCATATAGCATTCCAACTATATTATGAGTTTCTTTGTAGATAGGAGCAGATCTTATATTTCTGTGTTTAATATTTAGTATGAGATATTAGATGTTGCCACATCAAGAAGGGAGATTTTACATGTAATAATGTGTTATCTTTTTTAATAAAACACAATGCTAAGATGCCAAATATTCCAAACCTGTAAACTGTAGTATAAATATTTGATACACTTATATTTATTTGTTTATAAGGTTTATAAAGCATAAACTATCTTAAAACACACTTTAAAAAATCGAAAGTGTGAATGTGGTTCCATAGTGTAGCGTTAGCACGTCTGCTTTACATGCAGAAGGGTTCATGCCCCAGTGGAGCCACAGTCCATGTTCTATGGATGTGCCACCCTAAACATGCCCGATGTTGGATCTTGGAAGCTAAGCAGAGTCGAGCCTGGTTGGTACTTGGATGGGAGAACACCTAGGAAGACCAGGTGCTGTAGGCATAAATAATAATTATAATAAAAAATGGAAATTGTACTATCAATCTTAATTTACTGATAACTCTTACCGAATTTTTTACTAGAACTTCTAGGCGCCAATGGAAAATTTGTTTTGAAGATTTTACAGCCGTATTTTCTCTAGATGTGAAAACACAATGCATATTAATTTTTAATATGAAAGATAACTGTTGACAATGTTAACATCTAGAATGCTGATTTTCTTTCTACACAGAACAATCGTGTTATCACTTTATTCAAGGCATTACAATACTAAAACATGACCTCTCTTTTTTATATTCTCACCTTCAGAGACAGTGATCTAGGAAAATGTTTGTCAAATCAGTCACATTTCTAGAATGGATAACACTACTATTTTGGTTGACTAAAATGTATGACCTGAATTGGAGAATTCTCTTATTGAACATAAGACACAGTATTTTTTTACAAAAGTGAAATAGTTTATTTCAAGTCAGTCTCTACTCCATGGTTTAGAGCTATGGTTAATTACCTGAATTTTTTCTTCAACATGTCTATTTTGTGTTCTTTCTGTATACTTATCTGCTGTTTGTCTATTTCATCTTGCTGTACTACAGTTGTATTAGGTCCCTGTTAAAACTCTTGCTGTACAAGCTAAACTAACAAAATAAGTCAAATTGGACTTTTGGGAGAACATTCAACTTCTGGGATGTTAGTATTACTAATATTTTGCATTTGAATAAATTTTGAATAAACAAAAACTATTATCCAAGGTTAATCAATTAATAAATAAGTAACCTACAGTCAACTCAAGGTCAGACAGATTTCTAAGCCTATATGTCTTCTATTATATATCTGATTATAAAATTAATAAATTGTACTATTATATTTGCACATACAGTTACAATTCCCTCTAAACATTGAAATTAAGTTATCAACTTCAGAAATGTACCACTCTGCTTCTCATTTACTTTAAATGAATACAAGAGTAAGGAGGAAGGGAAATAATATTTAAAGAACCACTGCTATTTGTCAGTTACTAAGCTAGAAAATTCACAAATGTTAACCATTTCCAATTGGCAGATTTCATCTGGCATTTTGCAGAAAATCTTAATCTCACTGGTAATTAGAATTACATAGCAGGGTGTGCAAATTTAGAGTAGGCAGCCTACCCTAGTGATCTTACTCACAGTGTAAAATTTTTCATATTAAATTAAAAATGTAATTTGGTTTAACAAAAACATTTCAATTTGACATAATTTATTTCAATTATCTATCCAATAATTTATAATCTCTTAAGGTCATAACTAGACTCCTTAGTTTTTAATCATTTGACATATTTTGGGCTTTTATATTGCTACATAAAAGGCACTTTCTATGTACTGGAAATTCAACATTGAAAGAAGCAGACAATGGGCCTGCTCTCTTATGGACTTACTTCCTTATGGTGTAAACAGGTAACATAGTCAGGTAATATTTAGTGCAGTAAAGACAGGCCTTTGCTTGAGTAGGCCTTTTTTCCCTCTTATCCAACCTTCTATCAAAATGGAAGTGAACTTTTGGGCCTCTAATTCTCTACTTTTATTCAGTTGGCCTACATGGATTGAATGTTTACTATGATGAGCAATACTGGGGAATAGGAACTCTCAGAAACCATCATGAAGATTATCATAAAGGATATGTGGTGTTCTTAATTACTACTCATCATTAAATCTATCTTTTTAATTATAACTTCTTCCACACAAGCTGGTAGATCCTGTTTTACTTACATATAAATAAAAGTAATTTAGATCACACATGTTTTTCATCTGCTAATGATGGGCAAAAATACTTGGGTAAACAATGCCGATGTAACATGTTTTTAAATTAAAATTTTTGATAAAACCAAGAGAAATTAAAAGATTTAAGTGTTCATTTTTAAAGAGTGTGGGGACATTCTGTTTATAATATTTATTTGTTACATCTGTTTTATAGACTCTCTTACCTTAATTTTATTTTATTGATGCTCTAATAAGTCAAAATTTCAAAAATAAACATAGTTTTACATTGATAGAGATAGACCATAAGGATAAAAAGAACATGTAAAGCTCTTCTTTACATCATTTCATTAGTTTATATTCTTTATTTTACATAAGAAAATGACTCCATAATTAAATAGCCAATCAGAAATATTTGAATGAAGTGTTTGAATATATTTCTATTTTTCTGGAAACTGCGTTTCTGAATTCCTTTGAGACTATCTAATAGTTTTATTTATTGCAGTCATCTCTTTGAAGACTTAATAGTATCTCCTAACTTGCTTTGAAATCTTTATTAGCATCCAAATGCTGTCAATAAAATTGTAAATAAAGAGGAAAAATAAATTAATAATCAATATGAAATATATGTTTTGGAAGATATCTTCCTCTAAGAGTTGATAACAAACTTAAATTTAAATAAATTATAGCTGACAATCTAAGCCTAACCCTACTCTGATTACAATTTTTAAAAATGCCTCCTCAGACAACCATTTGGCCAGAACAGTTGGAGGAAATCACCTTAATGGATGCAGGAGAGCCACTGATCATAAATTTTTTTATTAGTAATTTCTATGACAAAAGAAAGGCAATTTGCATTAATACAATTACATAATTTCTCTTCATTTATTTAAATAAATTATCTCTTTCAGGTTTCATAGTGGAGGATAATGTCCTCAGAGCTATGGAGACAAGATAATTTATCTTATTTCAGTTTATTTGTGGTAGGAAGACTAATTCTCTTACATCAACATAAACCTGTGGGGAGCTCTTTCCACACACTGGCAACCCAGAAATAAATTATACAACTAAAATAGAAAACAAAACTGTCAAATTTTCAGAATGAACAAGAAAAAGAATTCTTTTCTATCTTGGACTAGGTAAAGACTTCTTAAAAAAGGACCCCAAAAGCATTAACTATAAAAAAAAAAATAATGTAAGTCAATAAGACTTCATTAAGACAGTAAATAGGCTCACTGGGAAAAAATAGTTTCAATATATATCCAAATGAAGACTGAATTCCAGGATATATAAAGAACTCCTAAAATCAATCAAAAGAATACAGAAAACCAAATATCGAGAAACGGAAATTAAAATGGGAATGAAATATTTTATAAACATACAGGAATGGCTAAAATAAAAATGAGAGACAATACTAAGTATAACAAGGATTTGGAGCTTAAAACTCTCATATGTTGCTTGGTGGGAACATAAATTGGTCATCTTTTTTTGGCATCTATATTTGGCAGTATCTACTAGAGCTAGTCATATGTACACACTATGACCCAGTACTTTCATTCCTGGCGATGAGTGTTTATTTCGTTAAGTGATGCATAAGCAAGTTTCATACTAGTATCTTTGCTGAATTGATTTCTGAAATGAAAGTATTGAGTATTTACTAATTTATTACATACTTATTTTGTATCTATTTGGTAAAAAGCACTCTACTTGATAACAGTTAGTAGGAAAATCAGCATTACTATGTAGGTACAATTCCCTATAAAACAATACTGACACATAAGCCATATATTGACTCAAACTTTGATATAAAAATGTTAATCATTTTTGCAAGATTTGTTCTGATTTTTATTTTTATTAGGCCATTACTCCCGCACAAAAGACAGAGTCAGGCACATTATGTTATACTTTAGTGATGATGAGTAACACTGCATTTGTTATAAATTAAACAACAAATGAATACCTTGAAAAAATTAAAGTTTCAAAATTTATTATAGCCATAGACTGATGCAAGAATATTATTTTAAAAAGCAGAAAATATTTCTACTTGTATTTGATAAAATTGGACTGGATGTCGCATTTTTATATCTCTCATTATAATAATGAACTTGGAGTTTTTAATAGAACTTTAAAATAAGATTAAAAATATACTTTTATCCAAAAGGAAAGCAAAATAAAGAAAAAAAATTAATGAAATTAGAATCTACTTACAGTTAAAAAGCAAATTTCTATTCCAAAGTACATATAAAAAAATCTGTGGTGTTCATATTATTCATGCTTTGAGAGAAGCTGCAACCTTTGGTTGAGAAATATAATCACCCAAGGATGACTTCATAAAAAAGAATACCAAAAATAGAAAGCCCAACCTCAGCTTTCTCCTTCCTTTCCTTTTTTTTTTGGAAAAATCATCATAAGCTATAGAGAAAATTAACTTGCTGATGTCATCCATATGGTTCATCCTTCTAGGATAGAAAGCAAGGTGGAGGTAGACATGAAGAAGAGTAGATTTTAGAGGAAAAATAAAAAAAAGTTATCTAGTAGCATGTTATCATTTTCCCATGATTCTATTTCAAGATTTTGAGCTAGTATTTTCCAGAACAGGTCTAGAGCATCCTCAGTCAAGAGTTTGACTTCTTATTTCAACCTTCTGGCTTCTCTTTTGGTAAAACAATAATAAATCTGGAAGTGTGTAATAAAATCTTAACAAGTATTTAAGGGCTCAGATTTTTGAATCATACTGGGTTCTAATCTGTGCCCCAGTGTCCTTATATCTAAAGTTCCAGTACTAACATATATGTCATTAAAATGTATGAGGATTAAGTGAGATAATATATGTACAGCTTTTGGCACAAAGCCTGACACACAGTAATGGCAGTTAATTAAAATGAGAAACTTATGTTACATTAAATTAAGGATATATGCAATTTATATCGCAGAATAGGAAATAAATGGCCCTTGGAGTAACCTTGTGGTACATAAGAAAATGAGAGGGTAGTGACAAAAGAATTAATCAAATAGAATGATCAAGCTAAGCACAGCTAATGAGTGATTTAGAACATATATATTTGGAGCAGATGGAATTTTGAGTCATTGGAATATTTCTCTAATCATGATTAATGAAAATAGTAAATATACTATAAAATGGAAAATTAATTAGAGTTCATTGGGAATGCTTCTTTAATAGTCAGTAGGACTCAGTCCAAACCACAAGGACATCCAAAATTGAATGACAATTGCACGAGACAGGAGTCACATTCTAGATAAGAATGTACTTGCCTCAAAATCACACAGGCAGAGAGAACTTTGGCTACTCTTGATTCTGAAGCTCCTTCTTCCCAATAACAACAAGAACAAAACCCAAAACAGTCTTAAAATCACTAAGGACAACAAGAGCACAGGTAACCACATATTGGGAAATAGGGAACAACAAAAGCTTTAAATTATCTGTAAGTAGAAACAAAAAAAAAAATTCTAAGAGAGATCCAGGGTCCTACCCATTGCTATAAGAGTGAGGACACAAAGAGCTGGGGAAAGTGTCATAGAGTCCTAAATCAAAATCTGTGCTAAAGGAAAATAATGCTACAAAAAACATCATTGGATCAACTGACAAAAATAAAATATGTATGATAGATAATATTTTTTCAAAGAAATATTATTTTTTAAAAAAGAAAGCTGGATAGAATATCTGATGAAAACCTATGACAGTTAAGAAAATGATAGCAGCAGTGACTCTTCATGGTAGGAAACTAGTGACTGGCTGTGGAAAGCATCAAATGGAGATTGACTTGTATTTGTGTGTATACATGTACTTCTAATAACAATTTTTTTTTTTTCTAAAGTAAAATAGGAGTTTCTGAAATACAACATGCTCAATTGCAAACAGCATGGACTCTAGAGTAAGATAAACTCCATCTTTACCACTGTTCACTGGTTGACCTTCCTACTAGGGACGTACCATGGCAAAGGAAACCATCAACAAAATGTAAGACAACCTACTGAATGAGAGAAGATACTTGCAATGATGTATCTGATAAAGAGTTAATATCCAAAATTTTATAAAGAATTTATACAATCCAATACCAAAAAACAAACAATTCAATTAAAAATGGGCAGAGGACCTAAATAAACATTTCTCCAAAGAGGACATACAAATGACCAATAGACATACGAAAAATGCTCGATGTGATTAATCATCAGAGAAATGAAAATTAAAACCAAAATTAACACCTGTCAGAATGATTATCATTAATAAATCAACAAACAAGTTTTGACAATGATGTAGAGAAAAGGGAAACCTTGTGCATCATTGGTGGAATTGCAAATTGGTGCATCCACTATGAAAAACAGTTCGGAGATTCCTCAAAAAATTAAAAATAGAACTATCTTATGAGCCAAAAGATCTATGAATTTATTCAAAGAAAACCAAAACACACAAATCAGTTAATGTGATACACCACATAAAAAAATAAACAATAAAATTATATGATCATATAAATAGATGAAGAAAAAGCATTTGACAATATACAGCATTTTTTTACCATTAAAATACTTAATAAAATGGGTATAGAAGATAAGTACCTGAACAAAATAAAGGCCATATATGACAAATCCTCAGCTAATATCATACTTAATGGTGAAAAACTAAAAGCCTTACCTCTAAGATCAGGAGCAAGACAAGATTTTCCATGCTCACCACTCTTATTCGATACAGTGTTGCAAGTTCTAGGTAGAATAATCAGGCAAAAGTAAAAAATAAAAGGCATCCAAACTGGAAATGAAGAAGTCAAACTATCACTTTTTGCAGATAGCATGATTCTCTGTATAGAAAACCTAAATACCCCCCAATGCACACAAAAAAACCTATTAGAAACATTAAACGCAGTAAAATTGTAGGATACAAAATCAATGTATAAATATTCATTGTGTTTCTGTATATTAACAATGAAATTTCAAAAAAGGTTAAAAAAAATTCCTTTCGCAATTGCAAAAATAAAATAAAATAAAAGGCCTAGGAATAAACTTAACAAAGCATGTGAAGGCCCTATATACTGAAAACTACAACATATTATTACAGGAAATTGAAGAAGGCACAAAGAAATGGAAAGATATTCTCTGCTCATGGACTGGAAAAACAACATAGTTAAAATGGCCATATTACCCAAGGCAATATACAGATTTAATGCAATCCCCATTGAGATCGCAATGCCATTTTTTGAGGAAATAGGACAAAAATCATCAGATTTGTATAAAATCACAAAAGACCTCAAATAGCCAAAGCGATTTTGAGAAAAAAGAACTAGGCCAGAGGTATCACAC
The DNA here is from genome assembly GCF_000151845.1 of Pteropus vampyrus. Classification (NCBI taxonomy): domain Eukaryota; kingdom Metazoa; phylum Chordata; class Mammalia; order Chiroptera; family Pteropodidae; genus Pteropus; species Pteropus vampyrus. The sequence goes on from NW_011888982.1 coordinate 2,564,798, forward strand.
TGCCTGAATTCAAATTATATACGAAACAACAATAATCAGTAGAGCATGATATTTGAAAAAAAATAGAGACCAGTGGAACAGAATTGAGAGTCCAGGGGCAGGGGGGAAACATATATATAAGCCAATAATTTTCGACAAAGGAGCCAAAAACATACAATGGAGAAAAAAAAAAGTTTCTTCAAAAAATGGTGCTGGGAAAACTGGAAAGCCATCTGCGAAAGAATTATACTAGACTGTTGTCTTACCATACACCACAATTAACCCCAAATGAATCAAAGACCTAAGACAATAAATTGCATAGAAGAAAACATAGATACTAAACACATTGACCTTGGATTTAGAAAGAAAATTATGAATTTGAACCGAAAGGCAAGAGAAGTAAAAACAAAAATTAATGAATGAGACTATATCAAACTTAAAAGCTTCTGCACAGCAAAAAAAAAAACCATCAACAAAACAAAAAGGCAACCATCTGAATGGGAGAAGATATTTGCAAACAGCACCCTTAATAAGGGCCTAATATCTAAAATATATAAAGAACTCATACAACTCAACAACAAAAACACAAACAATCGAATTAAAAAATGGACAGAGAAGCTGAACACACACTTCTCCCAGGAAGACACAGAAATGGCTAACAGACACATGGAAATATCTTCCACTTAACTAGCTATTAGGGAAATGTAAATCAAAACCACAATGAGATACCACCTCACACTGGTTAGAATGGCTATCATCAATAAGACAAGTAATAACAAGTGTTGGAGTGGTTGTGGGGGAAAGGAATCCTTGTATACTGCTGGTGGGAATGTAAATTGGTATAGACACTATGGGAAATATGGGAAACAGTATGGAGGTTCCTCAAAAATTAAGAATAGAATTACCATATGATTCAGCACTCCCTCTTCTGGGTATCTACATCAAAAGTTTGAAAACATTTATTCATAAAGATATATACACCCTAATGTTTATTGCTGCATTACTCACAGTGTCCAGGACATGGAAACAACTGAAGTGTCCTTCAATAGAAGCTTTGATAAAGAATATGGGGTACATATATACAATGGAATATTACTCAGTTGTAAGAAAAGATGAAATACTGCTATTTGTGACAACATAGATAGATCTGGAGATAATCATGCTAAGCGAAATAATTCACACAGAAGTTGGGAACCACATGATTTCACTCATATATAAAATATAAAACATAGCAATAAATGAGCAAGACAAACAAACAGACTCATGGACACTGACAACAGTTTAGTGGTTAACAGAGGGAAGGACAGGGAGGTAAATAAGCCTAAAGGCAGTAGAGCATATGGTTATGGAAAGAAAAGAAATTTAACTTTGGCATATTATTGAATTGTACCCTTGAAATCAATATAATTTTATTAACCAATGTCACTCCAATAAATTTAATTAAAACGGAAAACTAAAACACAAATCTGAAAAGATTTATTCACCCCTATCTTCACTGTGATGCTATTTACAATAGCTAAGGCATGGATACAACAAGTGTTGGAAAGATTGTGGAGAAATTGGAAATTTTATACATTGTTGATGGATGTGCAAAGTGGTGCAACTACTATGGAAAACAGCATAGAGATTCCTCAAAAAATAATAAAAAAAAAATAACTACCATATGATCCAGCACTCTCATTTCTAAGAATATATTTTTTCTTATAATGTCGTTGTCAATCTTGTGTATTTTTGGTATCTTTAAAATTTTGATGGAATTCTCCAGTGAAGAATTTTGGAGATTCTTTTTCTTTGAAAATGTTTTTAACCACACATTTAATTTCTTTAGGAGATATATACAACAATTTTTTTCTTGCATTTCTTTAGATGAGTTTACTTTTTCAACAAATTTGTGCACTTTATCTGTCTTTGACTATTGACAGAAATTGTTTAAAATGTAGAGAATCTGTAGTGAAGTATTATATATTATAAGTCAATAATTTTTATGTTATCTATTTCTTCTTGCTCAAACTTGTTAAATATTTATTAAATTTTTAATTTTTTTCAAAAATCAACTTTGTCGTTTTTCTCTTTTGTCTGTTTTTTTACTTAATTGATTTTCCTTTGATTTGTATTATTTTCTTCTCCAAAAAGGATATACATATGGCCACAAAGCACATAGAAAGACCCCAAACATTGTTAGTCATCAGGGAAATGTAAATAAAAACAATAATAAGAAATATGTACCAGGATGGTGATAACAAAAATAAATTCATAAATAAATAAGAAGTGTTGGTAAAAGTATTAAAAAATTAGAACCTTGCACATTATTGATGGAAATTTAAAATATAAAGCATAGTGTTACCCTATAACCCAGCTATTCCACTTAGCTATATATCCAAAAGAATTGAGAAGAGATATTCAAACAAATACTTGCACATGAATATTCACAGCAAAGCCATTCACAATTGCCAAAAGAACATCTATGGAATTTTGACTTTTAATAAAATGTAGTATATCCACACAACAGAATTTTATTTGGCCTTTAAAAATAATTAAATTACAATGGATGCTATCACATGGATAGCTCTTGAAAATATTATGCTAAGTGCAATAAGCAAGACAAAAAAAGAACAAATGTTGTATGAAGTATGTAGAACAGTCAAATTCATAGAGACAGAAAGTAGAATAGTAGTTACTAGTTTCTGGAGAAAGTGAGAAATAGAGAGTCATTGCTTAATGGGTACAAAATTTCAGTTTAGAATAATGAAAAAGTTCTGGTAATGGATTGTGGTGATAGTTGCTCAACAATGTGACTGTATGTAATGCCACTGAATTGTAAATTTAAAATGGTTAAAATAATAAATTTTGTGTTATGTATATCTTATCGCAATAAAACATTTTTTTTAAACAAAGGAAAAGTGAAAAACAAACAAAAAGACAATGTTGATTTATTCTCCAACATGGATGAACCTTGAAAAGGTTATGCTAAATGAAATAAGCCAAATACTTAATGTCACATATTGTATGATTCTATTTGTATGAAATATTTATAATAAGCACATCCATAGAACAGAAAGAAGATTGGTGGTTCTGGAGAAAGGAAGGTATAAGGAATGACTACTTAATATGTATGGAGTTTTATATTGAGGTGATGAACGTATTCTGGAACTAGATAAATATGGTAGTTGTAATGTACTAAATGTCACTGAGTTGTTCATTTCAAATAATGAATTTTATGTTATTTGAGTTTCATCTTTATAAAAAATGCAACAACTCAATTCTTATAAGTTCAGGATTCTGATAAGAAAAGTAAGAATATACAATAATAGATGTATAACGCAAGCAAAGAGATGGGATTTCTAAGAAAGAATCAAAAGGAAGTGCTAGAAAGCAGAAACATGGTAACAGAACTGAAGAGTGCCTTTGATAGGGTCACCAGTAGACAAGACAGTGTCTAAAGAGAATCAACGAATTTGAATATAGGTTAATAGAAACTTCTCGAACTAAAAAAAAGAAAAAGTAATTAAAAAATAGAATATAACATCCATGAACTGTGAAACAATTGAAAAGATGTTTGTTTAAAAAAAAAAAATACCAGAAGGAGAAAAAAGGGCAATGAAGCAGAAAAAATATTTGAAGTATTAATGGCTGAAAATTTTCCTAAATTAATGACAGACACCAAATCACAGATCCAGGAAGCTCATAGAACCCCAAGCAGAAAAAGAGAAAACAAACAAACAAACAAAAACATTACTGTGACATATCATAGATAAAACTGCAGAAAACAAAATGAAAAGAGAAATTTTGAAAGGACCTGGTGGTTGGGAACCCTATCTATAAGAAACAAAAATAAAAATTACATCAGATATCTCATTAGAAACCATGTAAGCAAGAAGAAAGTAATAGAAAAAAATTGACTTACAATTGCATATCCAACATAATGTCAGTTCAAAAGTAAATGAGAAATAATTTCTTAGAGAAGAAAAACAAAAAATTCATGGCCAAAAAGAAGTATTAAAATACTATGTTTTTTTTCAGGAAGAGAGAAAATGACTTAAATCAGAATCTCGGATCAACATAAAGGAAGAGCACCAGATAAGGAATGTCCACTAGTAAAATAATATATAGTTTTAATAAGTCTTAATTGACTTAAAATAACTGTTTACTTGTTAAAAGTAATAATACTAACAAAATATTAGGTGATTATATCCCATGGATGAGTCAAAAAATGACAGCAAGATCTCAAGGGATGTGAGGGTAGAATTGCTAATTCTCTGTTATAAGTAACCTGCAGTAACATAAAGCAAAATAGTGCTATTTGAAGGTATATTTCAATTAGTTCAAAATCTATATTACAAACTCTAAGGAGAGCACTAAAAGAAAGATTTTTAATAAGTATGATTGATACATTGAGAGAAAGGATCAAATGAAATTATATAAAAATGTTCATATGAAATCATATAAGGCAGAAAAAAGTTTCTGATAATAAATAGAAATGTTAGAAGCAGTTAATATTAATCTGAATATATCAATAATCACTTCAAATATAAATGGTCTAAATATATCAATTAAAATACAGAGATTGTCAGTGTGTATTAACAAACACAAAAATTAACTATGTGATGTGTATAAGAAATTCACTTTTAAAATACTGAGATAAGTTAAAAGTAAAAAGGTGGAGAAACATGTGTGATGCTAACACTAATCAAAGGAAAGCTGGGGTAGCTATATTAATTTCCAACAAGGCAGACTTCAGATCAAAGGAAATTATCAGAAAAAAAGAGAAGCATTACCTAATTACTAATGTTCCAAGAAAAGAAACACACTCTAAATACTCATGCACCAAACAATAGAACATCAACTACATGAGGCAAAAACTGATAGAACTAAAAGGAGCAATAGACCAATCCAGCATTATATTTGGGGCTTTCAAAAGATTGTGTCAGTAACTAAAAGATAAAGTATGCAGAAAATCATTAAAGATATATTAACCTGGACAACACTATCAATCAAGTTGCTGTACTTGACATGTATAGAATACATTCACCAACTGAAGAATACACATTGTTCAAAGTTTACATGGAACATTTATCAAGATAGATCACAATCTGGGCCATAAAACACACCATTAAAATTTTAATAAAATTGAATCAACACAAATCCACTTCACACTCTTCCAAAACATTGAAGAAGAAAGAATATTTCTAAACTCATTCCATGAATTTCCCTGATAGCAAAGTCAGACAAAGACACTACAAAAGACTATAGACCAATGTCCCTGGGATGTATCAATGCAAAAATCCTCAACAAAATACTAACAAACAGAATCACAAGCACTTTAAATGGATTCTATGCCATGATCATATGAAGTTTATTACTGAAATGCAAGATAGTTTGACACATAAAACCAATCAATTTAATACATCACATTAACAGAACAAATTTAGAAGAATAGAAAACATGCAAAGTATTTTATCAGGCAACAATAGAATTAAACTAGAAAATAATAACAGAGAGATCCCTAGAATTCTCCAGAGAAAATTTAAAATATTTTGAGGTAAAAGAAATGCTTTATTAAAATATAAAGAAGACAGAGAGAGTAGTGCTTAGAAAAAAGTTTATAACATTCAAGGTATATTTTGAGAAGAGGAAAGATCTAAATCAATTACCTATGCAATCATGTTAGAAATTAGAGAAAGAAGAGCAATTTAAGCCTAAAGAAAGCACAAAATGTAATCAAAAGTTAAGCAGAAATCAATGAAATTTAAAACAGGAAAATGAATGACTATCAATAAAACCAAAAATTGGGTTTTTGAAAGAGTCAATAAAAGTAATCCTTTTCTAGCCAGGCGAGTGAATAAGTGAGTTAGTAAGTATAACGGAGCAGCCCCAGGCCTAGAAACTGAGTTTGGATATTCCGGAAGAATCACTAGGAGGACTAGAGGGGTGAGAAATGCCATTTAATACTCACAATACAAGGAGGCTTCAGCACTTGGTCATTTGGAGCCTCAAGAAAAGGCAGCCAGTCAAGAGCGGCATTGTTTCATATATAAGCAGAAGGGAGAGGAATTACCTCATCCCGGGGTATAAGGATCTTCCCTTGCAGATGAGAGCCCAACCTGTTGCCTAGCTGGCATTCAGGAGGACTGGACCAGCCATGTCCTCCAGTAGAGCAGGGAGTTCACGTCCATGGGAATGGCCAAAGGGGCAGATAGTGCCCACGGAAGCAACAGGAAGTGTTCTTGACAGCAAGCACAGCCCAGGGAATGTTTTGTTCACATAAAAATGTAAGTAGGTAAGTAAGTAAATAGGCATTGAAGATAAATTAGTGATATAATAAATGCAATGCTAATGTTATCAGTTACATTAAGTGCATAAGATAATATAAACAACTGTATAATTACAAAATCGACAACTAGATGAAATATATCAATTCCTTGAATACTTAATTACTATAACTCCCATTACTAGATAATGATAACCTGAATAGTCCTATACATATTTAAGTATTTAAATCATTAATTAAGAACCTCATAAAAAAGAAATGACCAAACAAACTAGTCTGACAGGTAAATTGTATTAAAAAATTAGAAAAGAAATTTTACCTATTTTTCACAATTGCTTCCCAAAAATAAGAGAGGGTGGCTTCTTCATGCATTTTACATGTACAGAATTACCCTAATACCAAAACTGAAAATCAAAACACTAAAAGGAAGGAGGATGACATGATTATTGCTCATGAACATGGATATAAAAATCCTCAACAGATTTTAGCAAATTGATTTTAATAAGGCATAAAATATTATGCACCATGAACATGTGGAAATTCTTCTAGGTGTGAAAGTTGCTCAATACTAGAAAATATAAATGTAATCCATCAAATCAACAGACTAAAAGATAAAAATCATATCATCATATCAGTAGACTCAGATAAAGAATTTGACAAAATTTAACATCTTTTTCTAATAAAAAATATATAAAAAAAATCCTCTCAGCTATAAGGAGATAGAAGAGAACATCTTAAAATAATAAAGAACCTTTACAAAAACCGAGAGCAAACATCTATTTAATGATAACAAACTATATGCTTAAATCCTAAGATTGGAAACAAACAATGTCCTCTTTGACCATTCCTATTCAACATGGTAATGTAACTTCTACTAAGAGAAGAAAAGGAAATAAATCTATATAGATTGGAAAGAAAGACATGAATCCTTTTTAACTAATGATTACATGATTTTCTATATAGAAATTCCCAAAGAATTGGATAAAAAAACTTACATATCAATAAGTAACTTTAACAAGGTTGCAGGTACAAGGTTAATGTATAAAAAAAATCAATTACTTTCCTATCCATCAGAAGCGAATAACTATAATCTAACTTAAAAATACAATACAAATTAAGTAGTACATAAATGAAATACTTTGGTATAAAACTAAATGTATAAAAACATGAAAAATACAAAACACTAATAAAAATAAAATCTAAATAAATAAAATATTCTATATTTATGATTTGAAAAATCAATATTGTTAAGATGTCCATTCTTTCAAAATTGATCTGTAGATGCAACACAATCAAAATTAAAATCTCAGCAAGGTATTTTGTAGATATTGACAAACTGATTCTAAAATTTGTATACTGGAAGTAAACAATCAAGTAAATGTATGGTGGATGGTGGAAGCCTAGTTTATTACTGTTGGAGTGATATGATGCTAGTCCATAGGGTAATAAATTATAGTTAGGATATTAGTATGAACTCATGCTTAATTTAATTTAACTTAATTTTCATAAAGAAGATTATATGTATATATGTATAAACAGACAACCTTGTTAAACTTACTTATTGATATGTAAGTTTTTTATTCACAATATGTCTGTATATTATCTTTTTAAAATTTGTATTATTTAATTAGAGTTGACATTCAATATTATTTTATATTAGTTGCCGGTGTACAGCATAGTGGTTAGACATTTATATAATGATAGAAGTGATTTCCCCTATTTGTCTAGTATCCACCTGGCACTATACATACTTATTACAATATTATTAATTATATTCCCTATGCTTTACTTCACATCTCCAGGACTATTTAACTACCAATTTGTACTTCTAGTCCCTTCATCTTTTCAACCCAGCCTTCCAACCCCCCTCCCATCTGGCAATCAATTTGTTTTCTGTATCTATGATTCTATTTCCATTTTGTATGTTTGTTTATTTCATTAGTTCCACAAGTAAGTGAAATCAAATGATACTTGTCTTTCTCTGGGTCCATCCACTTCATTGAAAGTGGTAAGGCTTGGGTTTATTTCTGGGCTTTCTATTATTTTCCATTGATTAATATGTCTTTTTTATGCTAGTACAATTCTGTTTTGATTACTACAGCCTTGTAGTAATCAAAACAGTAGTTTAATATCAGGTAGCATGATACTTCCAACTTTGTTCTTCTTTCTTAGTTTTGCTGTGGCTATTCAAAGTCTTCATGGTTCCATATAAATTTTAGGATTATTTGTTTTAGTTCTGTGAAAATGCCGTTGGTATCTTCATAGGAATTGCATTAAATCTATAGATTGCTTTGGGTAGTATGGACATTTTAACTATATTAATTCATTGAGTCTGTAGTCCTCAGTCTCACTGGGAGGGAAAAAAAACCCCACTGTTTTCAAAGTCAGATGTTGTGAAGGCTCCTTTCCTTGGCAGTTCTCCAGCCTGGAGAGCCCAGTGTGGAGCTGGAACCTCTAGCTCCTCAGGGAAACTTCTACATTTGAGATATCCATCCCAATGCTCAACTGCTACACGTAGGTGTGGGGTTACCTATTTTGTGCCTCCACCTCTCCTACTAGTCTCCCCATGGCTTCTTCATTATATCCTTAGTTATAGGACTTCTGTTCGGATGGTTCTCCAGGGTGATTGTGCTATAATTTAGTTGTAATTTTAATGTGATCACATAAGGAGGCAAACACAATGTTTCTCTCCTCTGCCGTCTTGACTGGATTCCATGATGTATATTCTTGATGATATGACAAGTACAATATTATATTCTAAAAGAACACTGTAATTGATTTATTAAAGTATTATTTTTTAAATATAAGCAACATTAATAAGTTTTAATTATCAATTAACTCTGCAATATGTGAAATTTGTGATGCTGGGTATAGTCCACAATGAGCCTGCATAGTTCTTTGAGTTTAATTAATGGACTTTTCAAAAATATTTTTCTCTACTAAAACACTGAAATTACAAGTCATTTCTTTTGACTAAAAGAATGCTAGTATATGTCTTCTGCTAAGATAAATTGTTTGTACATGTAGGGTACATGCCTTGACAAGGGAACATAATTACTTCAGTTCCCTAAGAGTATACAGTTCCAGTAACAATTCATTATCATATAGATTCCAGCACGTGAAAATGACTCCCTTATAAATTCAGTGAATAGCTAGACACATTTAAAACATTGAAGTCTATTTTACAAGAAGATTTTTAAATATAAGCTATTTGAAACAATTTTATTTTTAGATTATTGTACCAAAATGGGCCACTCAAATCTCTAGTTTATGAGCAGTTATTAATTAATTACTCACAGTTGTCAAGGCCTTAGAAGGTATGGCAATTTAATAAAATCCACACATGGAAACAAATTTCTCCTATTTTGAAAAACAAACTTTTATCTCAAATCTTTAGAACAAAATTATTTGTTGAATGTCAACTATGATTCAACAGATTGTGTTATGGTAGCTAGATAATTGATATAAACTTTGATCTTTTAAGTTTTCTGTGATGTTGGAGGGCTCATATTTTGACACTGAAACATAATATAGCTATATCTTGAGGGAAAGGTTCAAGAAAAGTGACAACTGATATCACTATAATATTAATAAAAATCAGACCCACTCTTGAATCCTGCAAAAGTGTCTCCATGTATCATTCTTACTTATAAAACAGAAAAAAACCTTTCTGAAATTAAGGAAGGATGTTATAGAAAATGTCTCTAAAAATTGTCAATTTCTCTATCTTCTCACTCTCTGCATCCTTATCTTCTAAGCTGTTTTCACGACAGTTTTTTTATTATGCTCATTTTGTTCATTTGGACATCTGATTTTCACTATGACTTTGCGATAATGAGTTAATTGCTCTTGACTGCATTTTATACATTGTCCATTTTATCTATCTTTGCTGCCAATAAAAAAATAAAATCTTTTTAAACCACTAGATATAATGATTTCTGTGCAAATCCTCTGGGAAACTCCACACAGTTTCCAATCTAATTTATGTTTTAAATTCTGTGTTATCTTTATTGAATTTAAACATCTTTAGGCAAGTGCTGTGTACTAGTCTTCCATATTTAGTCTTTCCCTAGCTAATAGTCTGGTACCTAGTACATGCTCAACCAAGGTTAATTGAATTTAATTAAATTACTTTTCTATAGAATGGTATTTTTAGTTTCATTTAATAATTGTTATTCAATGTCTACCCATTTCTCCAATACTCACCTCATTTCAAGATTACAGCATAACAGACATTCAAGTTTCCTCTCAGATATTTTAATGTATCTGGCCTCTCCTAATTTGTTTGCCTGTTTGTGAACTAATTCAAGCAAACATTAACGCCAATGCCTTGCACATGGTAAAAACTCAATTAGCACGAGATTGTTTATATCAAATTACCCATGAATGAAATGCTTTTTACACACTCATATGCACAATAAGAGACTTTAACATTTTTTTAAATTTAATCCTACTTTTACCTCTTTCAAAATGCCTTTCAAGTTTCTAATTTATAGTTCTTGGTGCTGTATAAAACCTATGGAGGCAATAGTCAAGGTGAGAAATGGAGGCTTACATCAGGGTGATAAAAATGAAGATTGAGAAAATCTAGGTATTTTGAAGATGAAATCTCTAAGAGTTGACAATAGTTTAGATTGGGTGAGGTTGGCTAAATAATGCCCCTCCCCAAAAAATGAATATGACTTAATCGTAACAATCTGCGACTCTGTCACCTTATATGTTAAAAAGGACTTTGCAAATATGATGAAGTTAAAGATTTTGAGATGGAGAAATTATTCTGGATTATCCATGTGACCTGAATATAATCATGAAGGTTCTTATAAGAGGGCAGTTAGTGAATCAGAGTCACTAGTAAAATATGTGACAATGGGAACAAAATGATGGAGTGATATGAGGAAAGATCCACGAGCTAAAGCACGGAGGTAGTTCCTAAAAACTGAAAAGAGCAAGGAAACAATTCTCTTTTGAAGCCCCAAGAAGAAACTCACCTTTGTTAACATGTCGATTTTAGACTTTTGACTTTCAGAACTGTAAGAGAATAAATGTGTGTTGTTTTAATCCACTGAGTTTGTAGTAATTAGTCATAGCAATAATAGCAAAGTGATATAGGGAAAATGAGAATATGGAAAGAATTAAAGAGCTATCCATTAACATTACTAAAATTTCCCCTACCCACCCACAAATAATATTTTGAAGACCAGGTTGGAGACCAGACTTCCACCATCGCTTGGTAGTAAAGTAGTTCCCTTTATCTACCGTGGTGCAGTGGTTTCAGAGGAGGCTCAGAACTTTCACCGTTACCTAGCAATAATGAGATCAACTCTTTTTTGGTGTTGGTGAAGAGCAGTAAGTGGGAGGCAGTAGTGAAGTACTCCTAACACACTTAGGCAAGGAACTATCAGTGGGAGCTGGAACTCCCATTTTGTCCAACAACAAAAATGTTCCCCATTCATGTGTCATTAGAGGTTAAGTGGGGAACTTGGACTTCTACTTTCATCTGGTAATGATAAGGGGGTACCTCCATTTTCCTATTGGAGCAATATCAAAAGAAAATAATTAAAACTGGTTTATATTAGTTTCAGAGCCTTATAAACTATGCTCAAAATGTCCAAATTTCAATGGAAAATAACTCATCATACAAAGAACCATGAGGATTTTAACTTGAATGAGAAAAGAGAATCCATAGATGCCAATACTCAAATGAAAGGGAAGTTAGGGTTACCAAAGACTGTCAAACAGCCATCATTATAATATTTCAATGAGCAATTATAAATGGAAAACAATTACAGATCTCGGAAAGAAACAAAAAAATAAATTCAAATTTTGAAAACTAAAATTACAATAACAAACAAAAACCTCTACATATGTATACAACAGCAGTATGGAGGGGAAGAAAAAAACTTGAACTGGGAGATAGAAAAATTAAAATTAACCTATCTGAATAACAGAGAAAATAGATTGAAAAAAAGATGAATATAACCTCAAAGACAAAGGAGATCATAATGAAACTTTTGCCATTTTTATTAGACTACTGCAAGGAAAGGAGAAAGAAAGTGGGGCTGAGGAAGTACTAGAAGAAATAATGGTCAAAACCTTTATAAATTTGGCAAAATGCATACACCCACAGATACAGAAAGCTGAGTGAACACTGAACAGTTTAAACACAAAGACACATATTTCAATTTCTAAAACTAAAGACAAAGGATAAAACCTTGAATTCAGTGACAGGAACGTTATCTTATTTGTAGGTAAAAAACAATAAAATGACAGAAAATTTTTCTCCAGAAGCTCCTGAGATTAGCAGGAGATGACAATATTTTTCACGTGCTAAAAGAAATGTACTATAAACCTAAAATCTACTTCCAGTGAAAATATCCTTCAGGACTTTTCAGATGACAGAAAATTAATAGAATTTGTCTACAACGGACACAAGAATGGCTAAAGAAAGTTTTTTCTCTAAACAGAATAATCTAGGGGACTTCTCTAAACAGGATGATCAATGTTCTTAGAAGTGACACAAAAAACACAATCCATGGAAGAAAAAATAAATGTTATGTTAGAATTTTTCCAATTTTTTTTAATTTAATTATGTGGAAAACTCTTTTAAGAGGACATAAGATAAACTACAGGCTGGGAAATAACATTCGTAAACCACATATCCGATAAAGGGCTAGAACCTAGAATATATACAGATCTTTTAACACTCAACAATTTTTAAAAATCCAAATTTAAAAAGGGCATAGGCATGAAGGAATATTTTACTAAATAAGGTATATGAATGGCAGGTAAGCATATGAAATGATGTTCAACATCAATAGCCATCAGTGAAATGCAAATTAAAACTATAGTCTGATATCACTACACATCTATCAACATGGCTAAATTGAAATAGTGATAACTCTAAATGCTGGTAAGAATATCTAGAAACTGGACCATTCACACACTGTTGGCGAATGTGTAAAATGGTGCTATAAATTTAGAAAACTCTTGGACATTCATCCCAGAAAAAAATGTAAATTTATTTTCACACAAAAATCTGCTCATCGATGTTCATAGTAGCTTTATTCACAATAGCCAAAAACTAGGCCGTAATTCCAAAGTGAAATTGTTAGTAAATTGAAATGTGAATATTTTTAAGCTGTTAGAAACTGTAGACTAAAAAATGAAAGAATAAATTCACTATTGTAAAAAAAAAAGTATATGAAGTAAAAAGTATTACTCTCATTTTACAAGTAAACTTTTTTAAGGCTAAGAGGTTTTAAGTGTCTCGCCCAATATAACAGAGCCAGGAGGATTACAATCGGCCCCCTAGTCTTAGTTAAATGCAGGGCTTCTTTTAGGCACAGACATTATAGAGTCGCATAACTAATTTGGAAGTTGGTCCAACTCTATGTTTTAACATTTGAACATTTCATCCTTTTCGTCCGAGTGTGGGTCCCAGGTCTGGCTGTGATCCAGGCTTGCAGCTAGGAATAGGACTCTGGACTTAAATGTTGCATTAATGTAATAAGGCGCCTGTGCCTAACTTATGCAAGTATGACTCAGCTTATTGTTTATTATGCATGTGTGACAGAATGCCACTATTGTTCTCTGATGTATATGAAGCTCACGTGGTTTCCTAGCGCAGATGTGCTCGCTACCCGCAATAAAGTTGGTGCCCGCTGTTTCATACTCATGTCGGCTCCTCGTGCATTCTTTCAACTGGGAATCTCATCATCAAAACCTTCCCTTCTTGATCAGCTCAGTGCTGACACCAAGTATTTATCAATAAAGTATTAGAAGCTTTGTGGAAAAGTGCCCTTTTTAAGTAAAGTATTTTTGTACCAGTTTTGATCAGTAATTCTTCCTGTATTTGTTCCTTTTCCATCACATAAAGTTTTTTCTCATCAACGTGACTTACAGGAGAGACTGTAGAGAATATTTTGTGTTCTTCCTTTTGTTTTTACGTGTTAGTGTTTAGGTAACTTGTAGGAATTTTAAACAATTGCTAAATGATAGAAATTGGCCCCAGTGAAAATTTTAATGTTTACCTAAAAGATAAAAATTAAAATAAAGTTGCAACACTGCCATGCTTTTACTAGGTTTAAAGTTAAGTGGCTTTTACACTTAACATAAATAAATATTCATAAGTTAAGGGTGATTTTAATTTAGGTCTTTATAAATAACTCTAAGAGATGCTGTTATAATTTTGAAGTAGAATTTTAAATAAACTACAACTATATATAAATAAACTATAAATAAACCACATATATATAAATAAACTACATATATATAGAGAGAGAGAGAGAGAGAGAGAAAGAGAGAAAGGGTGAGAGAGAGTTGTACTAATTATAAGTAATTTTTTACAAAGCGAGTACCCTTGTATCCGTTGTATAGGTAGAGAGAACATTACCAGCTCACTAGAACACACCCAGAGCCTCCTCCAAGTCACCATTACCACCAAACGCAGCCACTATCCACAGATTAATCAGGCCCTATTATTGACTTATAAAAGTAAATTACTATATATAAGTAGATTAATAAAAATTTACTCTTTATGGTTGGTCTTTTTTTTCCAAACCTTATACTTGAGAGTCTTACCCAAACTGCACGTAATTATACTTTGACCATAGTTGTTAATGTACAATATTCTATTTTTATTGATAGCTAACTCTTTATTTATTCCTAGTTGATAGAGATTTGGTGTGCATGTGTTTTTAAAAACCTATTTTGAGGCTATTATAAATGGTTTCATTCCATTCTTCATTTTTGGCATGGCTTTTGGTGAATAATGTCTTTATTTTATTTCATTATTTACATAGCAGTGTGAAGTTGTTGAGTCACAAATTATACATGTGTTTGGGATTAACAGATGCTGTTAAACAGTTTTATGATATGGTTGTACTAACTTATATTTACACTACCAGTACATTACAGTTTCAGTTGCTCTACATCCTTGACAAAATATCATCTTCCTTTTAGCATTACTGGTAGTTATGTAGTGGCATTACACTGTAGTTTTAATGCACATTTTTTAGATGGAAAATCAAAATGAATTGTGATTTGTATGTTTATTGGACATTTGAATACCCTATTTGAAGAGTCTGTTCAAGACTTTTTACTCATTTTTATGTCAAATTGTTTTTTGCTTTATTATTGATTTTTTGATGTTCTTTATATATTCTGGATATCAGTATGTTGTCAAATATGCTTTATGATTATTTTCTATGTCTCTGTGGATGACTTTTTTACTCAATTACTGATGCCATTGGTAATCTGAAGTTATTTTTTATAAATGAATACAATTCAGCAATTCTTTGTGACTAATGCTTTTTTCTCCAGTAAGGTCATAAAATATTCTTCTATGTATATCTCTAAAAATTTTATTTTTCATCCTTCATATTTAGATCTATAATTAATCTAGGATTGATTTTTGTATATGGCATGAGATAGAATCAAGAGTTATTACTTTTAAATTCCAGATATTCAGAATCATTTATATAAAAGATCAACTTTTCATCACTACATTTCAATGTTATTTTTCTTCATTAGCAAGTGAAGTGCCTCCATTCCTGGAGTCATCTGCTACATTATAATAGATCACATAAATCTGTTAATTTTAATTTATCAAATTACAGAAAATGTTTAAAGAAAATATCATTAATGGAACAGCTATAGTTGCTAATTTAATATGATATATAATTGTAGTGGTCAAAATCATGAGCTATGAATTCAGATTGCCTCATTACATCTCAGTTTTCTAAATGATAAAATTGAGTATAATATAAGGACCTACTTCTGGGCTATTACGAGGTTTAAATAAATTAACAAATATTAATCATCTTGAAGAATGCTTACCACATAGTGCACAGTTGATGTTTGTTAATAATTAACAACATATAACACACATACATATATAAAAGAAAGTATAATAAGGTAGTTACAGAAAGGCTTGATTGTATTTAAGATTTATTTATGTAACAAAATAATTTCTTTTGAATGCAATAAACATGTATTGTTTGCAAATATGACATGGCATGTATAGTTGGATACATTTACTCATTTCACCAGACCACAGTCTTACCATTTTTTTCCAGAAAATTAAAACACACTTTTGTAACTACAAACATGATTATTTTAAGTCAGGGTCTTTATTCAATGATTTAGATTTTCATGACTATTTCTCTGTTAAAAGTGTTATGCTATGAATAAAATATGCTATACCAAAATTATATGCTATCCAGTGTCTAGAAATTATATTTAATTTTAAGTATTATATTTATTGATTGATTAAATTAATTGTTTTTTTCTTGGTTCGACTACTTTAAATATGTAAAATTCCTAAAATCAACATAATTTTCTCTAAAAACAACTAAATTCTTCAATCTCACAGGAGCCACACTGTTTAGAAATCTTCTCAAATAGCTCCCTGTTAATTGCAAAACAAAGTAACCAGCATGCCAATCTTTTATGAGAGAGCTTTGGGCATTATAAAGAAATAGTTATTTATATTATCTATTGAAGGAAAAGCCATCTTTCTTATTTCAATTTTTAAAATTCATATTTTCATGTAACTTCTTAATGTAACTTTTAACTATTAAAATTTATTTATAACAAATACAATTTTCCATGTGTTTTGTTTTATTTGCTAATGTGTAAGAGAATTATAACACTTTGGAAAGAAATTTACATTTTTAAATATAAATTAATTATTTCTGGATATGTTCACAGACATACCCAAATGTATTTAAATATTTGTGAAAATATGACTGGTAATATTTCATAAATATCGACTTTTGCCAAATTAAAGTTCATATTTTTTTTAATTTTCATGTAAAATGTGTGCTCTTCATTTTCTTTACAAAATTCTAAGATTTCCTATTATAACAATTATATTTTAAGACAGTTCTAAGCATGATTTATTTTATTAAGTTATGTTCTCTAATTTCTTTGCTGATTTCAGAAGACAATTTACTTTTCTAAATTTATTTTATACTAGAATCCTTCCTGAATTACATTATGAAATTTAACAATTTGTTTAAACATCATTATAGGTTTTCTATGTAGAAACCATGTCATCTGAAATGAAGATAGTTTTGATTCCTACTTTTCAATCACAATAATTTTATTTATCCCAATTATTTCAAGAACATGTTAAACTGAAACAATAAAAGTGAGCTTCCATGTTCTTATTTATGCTTTTAAAGCATTTGCTTTGAACATTTCACCATTAAATATAACAGAGAGAGAAAAAGGGATTTACAAAAAAATAGAGAGTCTGCATAGGCACGAATATAGTTACAAGGGAGGTGGGAAAATGTAGTTTTCTATCTGGGCATCAAGGTACCCAGCTAAATAGCTAAATGCAAATCTTTCATGCTAAAGAGCCAGGCTCCCCATAAAACTGCATGCCAATTTACTTCGCTAAATTTTAGAATGTGTCAGTAATGAATAACAATAACTTTTGTTGAGTTAATCCATTGAGTTTTTTTAGGGCTTTACTGAGGTTTAATTTATATACGAAGAACTGCACATATTGTGTACAATTCAATGAGTTTGTACATATGCAAACACCTGTAATACCATCATCACAATCAAGGGAATAACTAACACCTCCCAGAGTTTCCTGTTGTCACATGTGTGTGTGTGTGTGTGATAAGAACACTTATCAGATATACCCTCTGTGGGGTTAATTCGAACATAGCCCCTCTATGGACACTGGAGGCAAAAAGGACCTCTGGGTCAGCAGCCGCAAGGAGGACAATGAGCAAAGCATTCCCGGGGCTGTTCTTGCTCCCAAGGACACTTTTCATTGCTCCTATGGACACTGTTTGCTCCTTTAGCCATTTCCATGGACATTATCTCTCTGCTTAGCTCAAGGACACAGCTGGTCCCATCCTCCTGCATGCTAGCTAGGCAGCACGTCTGGCTCTCATCCACAGGGGATGACCTTTATTCACTAGGATGAGTCAATCCTCATCCCTTCTGCTCACATATAAAACAGCACGTGCTGTTGGCCAGCTGCCTTTTCCTGCAGCTCCAACTGACCAAGTGCTGAAGCCTCTTTGTACTGTGAGTAATATATATAAATGACATGTCTCAATTCACTGGCTCTCCTGGTGTTTTCTTCTGAATATCCAAAGACCAGGTGCAGGTTCCTGGCCTGGAGCTCCTGCGTTTCACCCTCTTAAATTTTGATATGTACAATATCTTATTGTTATCTATAAGTACTATGTCTTGTAACAGATCTTTAGACTTTATTTATCTTGTATAAGTGGAATGATACCCACTGAACAACTCCCCATTTTTCCCACCTTCTTGACCCTGGCAACCACTGTCGTATTCCATATTACTGAGTGTGACTATTTTAGAAACATCATACAAAAGGAATCATGCAGAATTTGTTCTTTGTGACTGACTTATTTCACTTAGTGATAATGTCTTCCAGGTTCATGTATGTTGTCACAAATTGTAGGATTTCCTTCCCTTTTTTTGAAACTACTTTATTGAGGTATGATAGATCTCCATGCCTGTTTAATACATAAACTTGAGTTTAGAGATCTCTATAGACCTATGAAACATCACCACAATCTATGTCATAAACATATTCATTACCCTGAAAAATTTCCTCTTGCTATTTTTATTTATTTTTTCACGTGTGATACAGATACTTAACATACTTAGCAAAAATTTAAGTATACAATGCAATATTGTTCTATGATGATAATAGATCTGTAAGACTTATTCATCTTAAATAGCTTAAACTTTATATTCTTAAACTAATATCTCCTTGTTTCTACCCCATTCCATCTCCTGGCAACTACCATTCTACTTTCTGCTTCGAAAAATTTGACTAGTTTAGATTCCTATATACATGATATCATGTTGTATTTGTCTTTGGTGTCTGGTTTATTTCACTTAACATAGTGTCCTGCAGGTTCATCAATGTTGTATATATATGTATGTGTGTATATATATATATACACACATACATATATATATATATATACATACATATATATATATATATATATATATATAATTTTCTTAATGCATTTATCTGTCAATGGGCACTTCAGTTGTTTCTAATTCTTGGTAATTGTGAATTGAACATGGGAGTGTAACTCTCTTCGAGATCCAATTTCAATCCCTTTGGATACATATCAGAAAATGGAATTGCTAAACCATATGATAGTTCTATTTTTCAAATTTTTTTGAGAAATCTCTATATTGTGCTTTATAGCAGATGCACCATTTACTTTCCTACTAACAATATATAAGAGTGAGATTTCTATAGATACTAGCCAAAACTTAGTTTTTTCCTGTTGTTCTTTTTTTAAATTTATTTTTCTTTAAAAAAAATTATTTTATTTTATTGTGGCAAGGATACTTGACATGAGATGTACCCTCTTAACAAAAATTTAATTGTACAACACATTATTTTTGATTATAGCTGCAATGTTTACAGAAGACTCTAAAGCTTATTCATCTTGCTTGACTGGAGCTTGGCTTCTATTGATTAGTAACTCCTCATTTCCTCCTCTTCACAGACTCTGACAACTGTCATCTCACTCTTTGTCTTTATAAATTTGACTACTTTATATATTCTTATAAAAGTAGAGTCATGCAGTATTTGTCTTTCTGTGACTGGCTTGTTTCACTTAGCAACAATGTCCTTAATATCCATCCATATCATCACATATTACAGAATTCCCATATTCGTTAAGGCTAAAGAGTACTGCATTGTAGGTTTATAACACATTTCCTTATTCATTCATTTGTTGATGGAAATTTAGTTTGTTTCTCTAAAGAGGAACAATCTGAGCAGAATCCTTATGGCCATTTCCAGTACGTCTCTCTCTCAGGTAGACTAATAGAGTTATTCTGGTTTTATTACTCATGAAGGACTTACCAAACAGGTGCATCCACAAAGTTTTCCCAGACAGGTAGCCCATTAGGAAATGAATCAAGAAACAGTTGGTGACTATATGATGGGACTAAGAGTGAATTACAAGATTATAATAGAAAAATTAAATAAGGCCTCCCCTCTCAAGGAGATTATAGTCTAGAGTGAGAGGTATACCTTTTTACTAACACTCCACATCCAACCTATATCAGTGTCCTCTTTAGTAATAAATTGATTGGTCTTTTCTTTCTATTCTTCTTAACTGTGTGTCAAGCAAAAAAATGTATTGGGTATATATAAGAAATAATTCTTATTTTTAACAAGCTTACATCCTTGGATTTAAACTTGGATCAGCTTCAAAAACTTTTGTACTTAAGCAACAAAGTGCCTTTTACAGATATTGTAGTATTCCATTTTTCTTACATTAGCCTATGTCTACTATGCACAGGACACCTGCAAGTGGATACTATCTCCATCATACTGATGGAGAATTGAAGATTAGAAAGACTCAATCAAAATTTCTAAGGTAAAGAGTTAATAAATTACAGAGTCAATATTTGAATACTTTTATTCCAAATATATGAATGGAGTAAAGATGAAGAAGATATTGGTGATGGTCTGTTTCTGGCCTTTGGTATATAAGGTCAAATCAGTATAATTCGCTGTTAATTTAATTGTTTAGTTTGTTGAGTAGAATCTTCTTAATAAGATGACAGAAACTTGAGGATATCTGTTGACTGAGAAGCAAAAGACAGAGACAAAATATCAACTGAATAAGGGGCAATTTTGAAAAAATAATGTTCTGAAGTAGCAAGGATGGGAGCAAGAAACTAGGGTCAAAGTTTAATTTAGACAAAAGACAGTAAGGTAGTCCACATACTCTACAGAATAGCAGAAAGAGGTGTGGCAGCAGGGTCCTCTGCAATCCTTAATCTAATAACTTCTTATTAGTTTCAGGTCTCCAAAATGAGATGAGACAATTATTGTTTCTCAAATACATGACCATAATATTATTTTTAGAACTTTAAATATCAAAACTCTGATAAAATCATTGCCAAATCATTATATAATCAATTTTAAATGAATTTGTGCAACCA
>NW_011888982.1:2586076-2588310 GCF_000151845.1 Pteropus vampyrus
ATTCCATTTTTCTTACATTAGCCTATGTCTACTATGCACAGGACACCTGCAAGTGGATACTATCTCCATCATACTGATGGAGAATTGAAGATTAGAAAGACTCAATCAAAATTTCTAAGGTAAAGAGTTAATAAATTACAGAGTCAATATTTGAATACTTTTATTCCAAATATATGAATGGAGTAAAGATGAAGAAGATATTGGTGATGGTCTGTTTCTGGCCCTTGGTATATAAGGTCAAATCAGTATGATTCGCTGTTAATTTAATTGTTTAGTTTGTTGAGTAGAATCTTCTTAATAAGATGACAGAAACTTGAGGATATCTGTTGACTGAGAAGCAAAAGACAGAGACAAAATATCAACTGAATAAGGGGCAATTTTGAAAAAATAATGTTCTGAAGTAGCAAGGATGGGAGCAAGAAACTAGGGTCAAAGTTTAATTTAGACAAAAGACAGTAAGGTAGTCCACATACTCTACAGAATAGCAGAAAGAGGTGTGGCAGCAGGGTCCTCTGCAATCCTTAATCTAATAACTTCTTATTAGTTTCAGGTCTCCAAAATGAGATGAGACAATTATTGTTTCTCAAATACATGACCATAATATTATTTTTAGAACTTTAAATAACAAAACTCTGATAAAATCATTGCCAAATCATTATATAATCAATTTTAAATGAATTTGTGCAACCACATAAATAAGCAATAGGTTATTTTAAGAAAGAGCTATCAAATTGAAAAAGCTAAGGCAAATATTCTAGATTTAATCCAAGCTTCAGTTTTACTAGTGTGGTTGGCTCTGTTAATATTTAAGTTTTTGCCAGTAGTGACCTTTCTGTATGGTTTTAAAATCTGAAAAATGTATTTGGTGTATGTGAATGGAAGTTGCTAAACCACATTTTTAAATCTATATCTATATACTTTATAGTCATCTAATATTTTTATCTAATATTTTTAATAATAGCATATTTTTCACCTGGCCAAAATGTCAATGCCAATGAGGAAACATGTTTCTGGAATAAAGTATCTTTCTTCCTTTTACTATATCAGTGTGAAAGATATGAGACATTGAATCAAAAACCTTAATTAACTTGCACAATATTCTGCTTTTATATCACTAATTTTTTACTAGCACTATTTGCCTTCCTATTACTCTAAATCAGGTGACCATTGAACTATTTTTGATAAACTTCCTTACTGAAGTATGACGTAAATATCCTCTGTATGGCTTCTAGTTTCCTAAGTGGACTCTAAATGTTACAGTAGTCATGTCCTGCTGCCCCATATATTTTCTATCTCAGCACCATGTTTGCTTCATTTATAGCTTAGCACAACATGAATTTGTTCATGGATATTTACTAGGTTTTTGCCTATGTCCCCATCTAGAATATAACCTACAACTACAAAACTATATCACCCTTTAACCACTTAATTTTCACCACCTAGCTAAAGTCGTGGATTAGCCACTTAATGAATGTTTACTAAATAAATGAGTGAATGAGCCAAATTATAATAAGTGATCGATTGAATTACTTCTTATAGACCTGAATTTTTGTCTCATTATTTTTCTACTTTATTAACTACACACTGTTTCAATGATTTCTATAACTTGGCTATGCACATATTGGACTGATAGATATATAGAATATATATAGATGATAGATAGATAGATAGATAGATAGATAGATAGATAGATAGATGATAGATAGATAGATAGATAGATAGATGATAGACAGATAGATACAGAGACAGACAGATAATAGATAGATAGATGAGATTAATGATAAATCAAATTATATACACTTTAACTAGCTCTAGTTCAACAATATGTCATTTCACTTTGTTCTAATTTGTAGTTGTTTGTTTTATTTTATATTTGTGCTTGCATCTTCACAAATAATTATGTAAAAATGTGCATGTTATAATCAAAAAACTATATAAAGAAAATATTTTCATTTTAACTACTATTCTCACACGTTACCAAATTGTAGCTTTCTGAAAATAATCTTAAATATCTTTAATTTCATTAGTATAAAAATAATATGTGAATACACCTATGTTTCTTTTAAAGTCTTTTGAATGTATTTATCTTTTTGTCAGAGAACTAATTCTTCATCTTTTTAAATAGAATATCCTTTTAGGAAGATACCAGTAATGTTCATTTTTTTCCTTTACAGTCTGACCTCATTTGTAAATTTTCTTCAAAACATTACAGTTTGAATTTGGTGGATGCTACA
>NW_011888982.1:2588360-2605466 GCF_000151845.1 Pteropus vampyrus
GATAGATAGATAGATGATAGATAGATAGATAGATAGATAGATGATAGACAGATAGATACAGAGACAGACAGATAATAGATAGATAGATGAGATTAATGATAAATCAAATTATATACACTTTAACTAGCTCTAGTTCAACAATATGTCATTTCACTTTGTTCTAATTTGTAGTTGTTTGTTTTATTTTATATTTGTGCTTGCATCTTCACAAATAATTATGTAAAAATGTGCATGTTATAATCAAAAAACTATATAAAGAAAATATTTTCATTTTAACTACTATTCTCACATGTTACCAAATTGTAGCTTTCTGAAAATAATCTTAAATATCTTTAATTTCATTAGTATAAAAATAATATGTGAATACACCTATGTTTCTTTTAAAGTCTTTTGAATGTATTTATCTTTTTGTCAGAGAACTAATTCTTCATCTTTTTAAATAGAATATCCTTTTAGGAAGATACCAGTAATGTTCATTTTTTTCCTTTACAGTCTGACCTCATTTGTAAATTTTCTTCAAAACATTACAGTTTGAATTTGGTGGATGCTACATCACACATAATTATAGATATAAATTTTGCTTTGAACTTTTCTTCTTTTGCTTGCCTTAGTTCAATAATCATTAACCTGATTTACAACTTTTCCAAGTTTCTTTTTACCTCCACTTCCCATATTTTAATGATTTTACAATCCTGCTTTTTCTCATTCTAAATATATTTCTCTTAATCAAAAAAAAAAAAAAAACATATCAATTATTTTAATTGCACTAGCCTGAGGACAGTTAACAAAACAAGACCCTGGAGCGAAGTTACAGCCTCAGAGATTAGAGCATTAAATGGAGACTTTGACTAAAAGTGGAAAAGCAACCATCAGATTTTCATGAACAGGTCTCAGATTTGTGGCTTGACTCAGGAGGCCTATTACTAGCATTGAGATTTGGCAGTGAGGATTAAAAATGGCCAGAGCCCACGGGACACTTGCCTGTTGAATCAGTGTTACCAATTACTATCTTTACCCTATGTTTTCTAAAACTGACTTGCATGTTTGTAAGACAGATGCTCTGAATTTCTAGTGCACTTAATGAAGTCTGGCATCTACTTTCCCCAAGCCCAGTAACAGAGATAAAAAGAGACTTTTGAGAATCTAAGTACTTAAAAGCTTAATTGTGTTCTCTCTTTTTCTCTCCACTTTGCATGTATGTGTGTGATTGTATGTGACTGTGTGTGTACATGTGTATATGTATCTGTGTGAGTTGTATTGAAAAGCTCTTATTAATTTGTTAAAAATGTGTACATAGATGGAAGCTTTAAAATCAAAATTTTATTTTTCTGAAAATTAAGCTAATATATAAGACTTTGAAAAACATAATTTCTAAAATTTGAGTAAATGAATAAAATAATTAAGACATATTACTCTAACCTATAACTTGTGCTTCCTTGTGATTATTTAATTTTCACTAATTAATTGTGTCTATTTTCTCTCCTTACTGATAAATACTATGACAGCCAAGACTATACCTGTTTTTGTAAACAGTTAAATTAACAATGTTTTTCATGTAGTATGTGTGTGTGTGTGTGTGTGTGTGTGTATCTACACTAGGTAGTTAATACCCAGAGTCAAACATTGTTTATATTGTATGTATATTCATAATAGGTTTATACACATGAAAAATGATTAAGTGATTAAATATTGGATCATATGTTTACATACTGTATTATAATTTTTCACTCAACATTAACATAAGTTTCCTTGAAAACATTAGGTCTTTTAATTTTTAATTAAATAACATTTATTTTTAAATGGTATTACAGTTGTCTCTTTTACAGTTGGGGAAATTGAGCCTCAGAGAAGTTAAAAAAGTTGTCCAAGATCACACAGATAGTATGTGACAGAAGTGGAAATCTTATTTAGAGGTTAGTTTTACTCTAAAGCAATTGTACTCAGTCAATTCAAAGTACTAAAAATAAAACTTATTTTTCTATATAAAATACTATGATGAATATATTTATCTTGTCATAATCTCTGATTATTTTTTTAGAATATATTCATCTAGAAAGTCAATAATTCATAGGTTATGAACTTGTCTAAAACTACAGATGTGTATTAATTCCTGTTAGGAAAATTATGTTCTTTGATACTATTTTCATGTATAAAAGTACCAATGTCATTGTACTTGCAATGTGTTAAGAATGATGACTTTTATTATTAACTTCCCATGTGATATTCTTTTGATTACTGGGTTTTGCAGTTTTTTTAAACATTTTTTTTTTTATTATTGAGATTGATTACTTTCCTCTAAGACTTTTGGCATGTATTTTCTTTTGTGAAAAATGCCTTCCCATTGCCTTAGAACAAATCCAAACATTCTTATTATCTCTAAGAAACTTTACCTCCCAACCAATAAAAATGCGTTGATTGAATAAATTGATGCTATGTAAATGCGATTGTGTCTACCATTATATATTTCAATTGTTTATTGCTAATATGCTGAAAAATGTGTTTTTTTTCCCCTCAGATTTATTCTTCACCTAGATATTTCACTGAAAACTCCTATTGAACACTCTCATTGCAAAACTAATTCAGTGTCACAATTAGTGTTAGGACTAAATTTTTGCATTGCTTCTCTTGGTTTTCTAGATATATACTCATTTTATTTGCAAATAACAATCATATTTTCCCATTTACAATATCATATTCCTCATTTATTTGTCATTATATATAACTTTGCTCAGAATAATAGTAAATCTAGACTTCTCTGTTTTCCTAAATTAAAGGTACTGTTTTACTAGTATATGATATCAGCTACTAGGATGATATGATTTTTATAATGCTAAAGAGGATGTTACTATTTCTATTTTTCCAAGGATTATATGATAAATCTATTTATGAATGTCATTAAATGCCTTTTCACTGCAAAAGGACAATGTCTTAATTTGCAGTTTTTCTGGTATAAAATATTTTATTTGTTAGATTTCCTAAAGTTTATCACCTTTTTATTATTGTTATAAACCTTTTCAGTTTTGCTGACATTATTTAAATACTGTAAAATATTTCATTTATATTCTAAGTTGATAGATCTCAGTTTAATTTTTTGTGTTCTTTCTATATGAGTTGTGTAAAACTTTAAAAATTATGAAGCTTTGCACATGTTTCTAGAGTAGAGAAAATACATGTGAAGTATATTCCTTAACTTTTTCTTATTTAAAACCCTTCAGTGGTCCACTTTAAATACTGCATAATCACAAATTATGAATACCAGAATATCAGCTAATCTAGCTTCTCTGTCTTACACATGAAGAAATAGAAATCCAAAGAGCCTAAATTACTTATTCATTGTCAAAATTGGTAGGGTGCCATCCCAATGCTCGTATTACACCTGCATCCCTTAGGGAATGAAAAAGCTTGAAAAAGAGTCTGGTTCCCTGAATCACCATATATAGTAACTCTGCCAACCAAACAGAAACACTAAAATTGTACTGTGTATGAGCAAAAAAAATAACACAGATAAAATGATAAATTCAGGTATTCATAATTCTAACCTCACATTTTTAGAGATTTAATGATCTACCAGTGATTTAATCATGGTTATTTAAAAAAAAAAATGTCGATATCAATGATATTTGGTCATGTAATTAAGACAACAGTGATATGAATCCCAATTCATCCTGGCTAGTTAGCATGTTCAGCTGAACGCTTGAAGATAGAAAGAAATATCAACAGGTAAGTATAACCTATTCACATTTACAATATATTAAAATTAGAAGCAACAGAAAAAATAAGATAGAAGTAAATGGCTCACTTGAACAATTAGAAAAGTGGTTAAGTTTCACTATAAATATGTTAATTTTTTTGTCTTTTTTGTTTGTGTTTTTCTTTGGTTCATCTGGGAAAAAGTATGATTACCAGCTATAGACAAGTCTGCCATTTTTACATAAATCTTGACATGGAGATAATAAATCCAATATGAACATGAACCATGTGTATATATATATTCACTATAAATTTGTGATACCAAAATGAACGATTACAAAGCCAGAATGGTTAGTCAGACACATTTACTATTTTATTAAACTATGTTGTTAATAACTTGTTTTCTATAACAATGAAAGGGTGTGGTGATAACTAAATAAAATCAGATCTTATATAATTACATAGGATTACACAAATAATATCAATAACAACATTAACAATAATAATAACACTGCCTGCAATCAATGACATAATGGAGGGCATAAATATAAAAGCTGCTTGGCTCAATTAAGTTAATATTAGGTGAATATAAAAAGCAGGTAGGTAGATTGTTTGGGTTTTCTTTGTTGTTGTTGAGTTGTATGAGTTCTTTATATATTTTGAAGATAAGCCCTTTTCGGAGGCTAATCTTCAAATATCTTCTCTCATTCAGTTGGTTGCCTCTTTGTTTTGTTGATAGATATATATATATTTTTTTGTTGTGCAGAAGCTATTTAGTTTGATATACTATCATTCATTTATATTTGCCTTTACGTCTCTTACCTTTGAGATCAAATTCACAAAGTCCTCTCTAAAATCAATGTCTATAAGTTTAGCACCTATTTTTTTTCCTTCTATGCAACTTATTGTTTTAGATATTATATTTAGGTTTTTGATCTGAGTTAATTTTTGTGTATGGTGACAGATCACAGTCTAGTTTCAATCTTTTGCATGCAACTTTCCAATTTTCCCAACACAATTTATTAAAGAGACTTCCTTTTCTTCATTGTATGTTATTGGAGGACCTGAACAGACATTTCTCCCAACAAGACGTACAAACATCTAACAGACATATGAGAAGATGCTCAACTTCACTAGCTATTATGGAAATGCAAATCAAAATCACAATGAGATACTATGTCACACCTGTAAGAATGACTATTACCAACAAACCAAGTAACAACAAGTGTTGGAGTGGTTGTGAGGGAAAAGGAAAAAGAAACCCTCATACACTGCTGATGGGAATGTAAATTGATACAGCCACTATGGAAAACAGTATGGAAGTTCTACAAAAAATTAAGAATAGAATTAATATATGACCCAGCAATCCCTCTTCTGAGTATCCACCCCCCAAATTTAAAAACATTTATACATAAAGATATATGCACCCCAAGTTCATTGCAGCATCATTCATGGCGGCTAAGATATGGAAACAACCAAAGTGCCTTTGATAGAAGATTTGCTAAAGATTTGGTATATATTATATATACACATATATATGTATGTTATATATATGTGCATGTATGTATATGTATACACATATATGTATATATTATATATATTATATATATATAATCTACATATTCTAATATACATATATTAGAATATTACTCAGCCATAAAAAAGATGAAATACTGTCATTTGCAATAACATGGATGAATCTTGAGATTATTATGTTAAGCAAAATAAATTAGACAGAAACAGTTGAGAATCGTGTAATTTCACTCATATATGAGATATAAAACTGAAAGTAACAGATGAACAATATAGACTTATGGACAGAGGCAACTATTTAGTGGTTACCAGAGAGAAAGGGAGAAAGAGAAGAGGTAGATAAGGGTAAAAGGAGTCAAATATATGGCAGCAAAAGGAGATTTGACTTTGGGTGGTGAATACACAATGCAATACATAGATGATGTATTATAGAATTGAACACTTCTTAAAACCTATAGAATTTTATTAACCCATGTCACCCTAGTAAATTTAATAAAAATAAAAATACTTAAAAAATGAAAAAAATAAAAAATTTAACAAAACAGGTAAGTGTTCTAGGATTAGCAAGATATTTTACAGTAAAAATATGGAGTAGTTAAGTATTAAAAAAGGAAATTCAATGTAAGGTAAACTGAGAAGTTTTGTGATACAAGAAAATGGGAAATATAAAAATTGTAATAGTTGTTGCACCAGAGTGATACATATTTAAATGTTTTGTTCCTCATTATTAGTTTTCATAGATAATATAGTCAATATTTAACTTGATATTTTTGAATAATGTTGAATTATTATTATTTTTAAATGTGCACTATATATTTCAAACCACTGTGGAAGGTATAGTCTCTGTACACTTAAATGACACCTTTTTAAAGTATCATGGATTTAAAGATAGAAAGAGTTTGATAAACTGTTTTTAATTACAAAATTTGTTATTTCAAAGACTAGAAAGAATTTTTGTAAGTAATGTATTAACTTGAGTGAATCTAGACTGTAAACTATCTCTTAATTTTTTTCCTCCCATATAAATTAATGCCAGTTGTGGGAACATATTGATCTGAAGAAATCAGAAAATATTTGTAATGTTAATTAAAAATCCGAGTATCCATAGATTAAATGTAACAAATGAATGCTTCATGATATGAGATCAATATCATGTTGGGCACAATGTGAATTTTGCTATTAAAGCTTGTTGTCAATTATTGTTGCACAATGTTATTAAAAACATTTGTGAATTCAAAATGATGAAATCTTTTGACCTATACAAATAAAATATTCCTAGAAGACATGATACCAAAATTTTAATTTTCCTTCAAACTGTTGTACATTTGAGAACTATAATTAATTCACTAGTTTTTTAATATCATAAAGTTCATCTTGATTTTGCATTCCATTTTAATAACTTTGATAGTTCAAGAGCTGCATTTAATCTTATAATTTTGCTTGAGATATGTTATTATCTTGAAAGATTTTCTCAAACTCCCATTCTCAAATAGTCTTGAATATTGCAAATGTTTGCTTGTTGAGCACGAATATACTTAAAGATAAAAGTAGCAAAAATGCAGATAACCACAAATAAAAGCATTGAAAATAAACACAAAAATGTGTTTGTCAGCCTCCTTTATCTCATTTTTCTTATCATCTTATCCTCTCCTCCATATGAAAATGCTAATGTAAAGCCAAAGGCTTGTCACTAAATCTCTTTAATAACTTTTTTAAAGTATTTTATTCAGACTATAACAGTTAGTTGTTCATGTGCAGAGCTGTAAATAGTTCTGAAAACTTTTCTTTATGAAACACTCAACTCTAATATTTTACAATAATTGTTATGTAGGTAGAGGCCTTAAAATGTGCTTGTTAAAATACATATGTCTATATAGGCAGTGAGCAGGAGCACTGAGGGGGAACACAGGGAAGACTAAATTTAATCAAATACTCCAAAATATTTTTAAAGGGTCATAGAATTTTGTAAATAATATTTATTCATATAGTTTGGCCAAATGTGTTTAACTAATTCCACATTCATGTATTCATTCTGCAAATATTTATTTATTTTCTACTATGGGACAGACACAGTCCTCAGTATAAAACTGTTGAGACATATCTATGAGGCGAGCATCCATCTTTCCTCTAGACTTGTACAGGATGTCTCTAGGTTTCCTATAGCTCTTATCACTTTTAACCTTCACTAACTTGTATTGTGTATTCTATGTGATATCCACCTCCTGAACCTGAGAATGGTCAGTTACTGAAGGGCAGAGAGCTTACTCTATATATATCACTGATCCATGTTCCATTATAAAGGTGCTGGGGATTTTAATGGCCTATAATTTGAACATGCTTTATACATGTATATTCTTCAGCTTCCAAATCATGTACATCTTCTAATATCCTATTTGGGCCAATTGGCTTATTTCTCACAGACAATAAGTTTTAACTCTTTTCAGGAGAATAACCTAATTTATTAATAATATGACAATATTTTAATATCCAATCATTAGGGACTATTTTCATAATATATTTATGTCAGAGAACTTTTAAATATTCATTGATTTCGAGAAGATAAGATGAATTTGGAACAAGTATAATCTGTAAAGTAATTGGATTTAAGCTATAGCTGTGTAGTTTCATTCAAATAACATTAATTATCGACAATGTTTACCTAGTACCTACTACGTGCTGTAAATAAATGTGTGTAAGGTGGTATCTCACTGTGGTTTTGATTTGCATTTCTCTAACAGTTAGTGAGCCTTTTTTTCATATACTTGAACATTTGTATAATTTCTTTGGAAAATTCTCTATTCAGATTCTCTGCCCATTTTTTAAATCAAATTATTTGTGGTTTTTGTTTGTTTGTTTGTTTTGCTTAGTTTTGTTTTAGTATGTTTTATTTTTTTGAGTAGTAAGAGTTCCTTATATATTTAGAATCTTAACCTATTATTGGATATATGGTTTGCAAATATTTTCAACCATAGTTTACATTTTCATTGTGTTGATTTTTTTTGTTATGCAAAAACTTTTTAGTTTAATAGAGTCTCATTTGTTTATTTTTGCTTTTGATGCCTGTGGTGTTTGTGTCAATTCCAAAAGATCATTACTGAGACAAATGTCAAGGAGTTTTCCTCCTACGTTTTCTTCTTGTTGTACACTTTAAATACATACAATTTTATATGTCATCTATACTTCAATAAAACTGAAGGAAAATAAAGAAATTACTCATCAAGATTGATAAAACAAAGGTGTGCAAGACAGTGAGGTGTGCAAGACAGTGAGGAAAAAATAGATTCTTTGTCAACAGTGCTCTTAGAGTGCTTCTTGGAACAGCTAAATCAATAATTACAACAATAATAAGACTGTTTTGAAGTTTGTACAAAAGCTAAAAAAATATATATGGGAAGCACATTAATTCTATTTTGAGGGGTCAGAAAGGATTCTTTGGGAAAAATAAGGATAAATTAGCCTAGAGGAGAGAGATAAAGGATAAGCAGTTTCAGGCAGAAGAAACAGGAACTAAGACCCACAGATGACAAAGAGGATAATTTATTTAGAACCATATGAATTTATGCATGTCCTTTTAAGAGAGATAATACCTGTATATTCACCTTACAGGGCTTTATTTATAAAGATCAAATGAGAAAAAAATGTTAGATAATAGAAATGAGAATATAGACATCTAGTTTCACTAGTGTAGTTTCTATTTACAAAGACATATTTAAATTATTCAATTTATTTAATTTAATGAAGCATAAGTAATAAACAATTTAAGCTATTTAAGTTATTAAATTCAGTTTATAAATATTATTACTATGTTAAAAAATAGTGCACTTTGTCATTTATAAAATTTTTATATCTTAGATAATTAAAATACTTTATACGTTTTAAACATTATATTTTTTCTGGCTTTATTGAAATATAATAGACAATTAGTTGCTCATATTTATATTGTGCAATTCAATGTTTTTTCGATTATAATCAGCATACAATAATATACCAGTTTCAGTTGTATAGGCTAGTGATCAGAGATCCACATAGCTTACAAAGCGACCACCTCACTAAATCTTGTATCCCCTCTTTCCCTTTAAATATTTATTACAACATTATTAACCATTTCCTCATTATACACTCTACATCTCCATGTCTATCCTTCAGCTATCCATTCATACCTCTTAATCCCTTTGACTTTTTTTTCTACAACTCCAAATTCCCTCCCATTTAGTAGCCCTCAAAATATTCTCTATATCGATGAGTTTATTACGGCTTTTGTTGTTGTTTATTTTGTTCTTTAGTTTCCACATGTACATGAAATCATGTGAGAATTGTCTTTCTCTATCCAACCCATTTCATTCAGTGCAATACCCTCTAGGACCACCAAAGCAATATCATTTTTCATCTCCCTCCTTTTAGCCTGCGTGTTTCTTTTAATATAAAGTGAGTCTCTTGTAGACAGCATATGTAGAGGTCTTGTTTTCTTATCCACTCTATCTTTTGGTTGGAGAACTTAATTCTTTCCCATTTGAGGTAATTGTTGATAGGAAAGTAGTTATTATCATGCTTTATTCATGTCTTTGATACATGTTTTATCTTCTTAAGAAAGCCCCTCCAACATTTCCAGTAATATTGGCTTGGTGCTGATAAATTCCTTTAGCTAATTTTTGTCTGGGAAGCTCTTTATCTGCCCTTCAACTCTAAATCATAGCTTTCATGGATGAAGTATTCTTGGTTATAGATTCTGGGTTTTCATCATGTTGACTATTTTGTGCCAAGCCCTTCTGTCCTGCATAGTTTCTTCTGATAAATCAGCTGCCAGTGTTATGTGTGCTCCCTTATAGGTAACTAACTGTTTTTCTCTTGCTGCTTTTAAGATTCTCTTTTTGTATTTAACTTTGGACATTTTCATTATAATGTGTCTTGGTGTGGACCTCTTTGGATTCATCTTTGTTGGAACTCTCTTGGCTTCCTAGAGTTGTATGTCTATTTTCTTAACCAGGTTAGAGAAGTTTTCTATCATTATTTCATCAAATAGCTTTTAACCTCTTGTTCTCCTTCTGGTACCCCTAAGACAGAGATATTTTTGCATTTAATTTTGTCCCATAGCCTCCTTAAATAATTATTATTGTTTTGGATTCTTTTTTCTTGCCATTCTGATGGAGTGACCTTGGTTTTCCCGTCCTCTATATCAGTAGTCCGATCCTCTTCTTCACACACTCTGTTGATTCTCTCTAATATACTCTTCCTCTTCATCTCAGATTATGTGTTCTTCATTTCTGACTGGTTACCTTTCATAATTTTCATTTCCATTTTTATGCTTCTTATCTCTTTATTAACTTTCTCACTGAATTCATCTATACTTTCCTCAAGTTCATTGAGCATCTTTATAACCAGTGTTTTGAACTCTGCATCTGTTAGATTGCTTGACTTCATTATTCCTGGATCTCTGTTCTGTTCTCTCATATAATTTTTGCTTCTTTGTCATCCTATTTTGGGTGCCTATGTATTAAGCCAAGCTCCTAAGCCTTCCAGTCTTATTAGCATGGCTTTGTGTAGTAGGTGTCCAGTGGCACAGTCCTTAGAGGTGTTCAACTACAGGCCGAGTTTAGTCCCAGCCTGTGCCCCTCCAGGGCCACCTTTTAAGATTCAGCAAGCAATTCACAGATGCTGTGCTTACAGTTGCCTCAAGAAATCACACCAGAAACTGAGACCAGCTGCCACCAGTGTGAGTCTTGGAGTTGGCTCAGCAAGGAGCACCTGACTCATGGAAGATACACCTCGATGTGGCTTAGGTGGGGCTGTGAGTTTGAGAAGGCAAAGTTTCAGGGAATCCTCTGAGCAGAGTGACCTCTGTTATCCAGTTTGATGACGGTCTCAGCTATGGTGGTGCCTGTTTCTGCACACTGGAAGAGCTTAACAGTAGAACAATGGATACCCTGGCTCTTCTGTCTGGGAGAGATCTTAGCCTCCATCCTTCACTCTGATGACTCAGTGTCTCCCTGTAAGTCTCTGGTGCCCCCTGTGCAGCCAACCTGGCACTGGTGTTTAGAGCGAGTAGGTCTGTCCCTGTGAAAGTCCATTCATGGATACAGCCTTTTTAAAAGGCGTCTGTAGCCATCTGGTTGCCTCTACTATAGCTTCTGTCCTACTCACACGCTTGGGACCGGGCAGCCTTGCGTCCTTGCCCTTTCCTACCTCCTCTCATTGCAGGATTATTTCTTATTTCTCTCCCTAGTTGTAGGGTTTATTCATCTAAGTCCCAGGTGACTTTCCTTGCAGTTTGCTCTATGCTTCTGTAACAACTTTGATTTGGTCGCAAGAGGGATGAACAAAGCCTCTATCATCTATGCATTTTTTTCCTCCCCTTGTAAACATTATAATTTCAACATATCCAATTTTCTAAGTATGGAATAGTATAACAAACAATAAATTGCTAATTAATAAATATGTCTTATAAATTTAATGAGTTAATCTCATAAAATTGATAAACTTTAATTTCTCTTAAATATAATATTGCTTATAATTTGTGAAAAATTTTTTATACATTTTAATTTTACAAGTAAAAGTAATTAGTCTCTATACATTTCAAATGGAAAAATAAGGTTTATGTGTTAGATTTCTTGTCAAAAATTTTAAGCATAATAAACATAATAATATTAAAAATACACAATTCCAAATTTAATTTAAAAAGTATTTGAAAAATAAGTTTACTTTTCTTCATAATTTTTATATTTAATTCCAGTTATTCTAGAATTCTTATTCAGTATGCTTATCCATTAATAATTATAAATATCATTAAAAACAAATCAAGATTCTCTTTTCAGTATTTTTATATCAACCATGGAGATATTTGGCCAGAACAATGGTCTCAATTCTTATCTAAGACACTAATTGAGAACACATAGCCCTGAAGTTATAAGAACAAAATTCCATAATTTACTGAGTATAGGATCTAGAATTCATCTAATTTAAATCTGAAAATTATTAACCAAAATCTGTTATCTATTGATTAAATTCAACAAAATTATTTACTTCTTAATTCTGTTCTAATTTTTTTTCTCTTCTTCCCATCTGATTGGCCCACAATTCCTTCAGATAAGTTCCTGATATCTCATTGGATTATCTTCAGCTCTCAAGAGTTTGTCACCTAATTCACATTATTGACATGTAGTCAGTGCCAGGTATTGACCTAGACACTAATAGAGCCAATACTCATAAGAATCAATTTCTCTCTTACATGATAATAAGATCAGTTCTCTATTAGGGGTTAGACAGAGAATTATGTAAGATTAAGGAATAATAATTGAATGGCTTCTTTCATTAGTTGGGAAGATAAGCCCTCTCTAAGAGAAAATAACAAGATCTGTAAAAATCAGGGAAGAGAGTTGTCTGGATAGTTAGTGAATTGAGATTGAATATAATGCACTTAAGTGACTGAAAATGAATCAGTCAGTGCAAAACTTAGTAAATTAAGGAGAGAAAGGTTGAAGATATACTCATAGGCCTAATCTTGCAGACAAAAATAAATTTGGATAAAGAGCCATCAGAAAGTTTTAAGCAAATGTGTGTTATGGTCACATTAAAAAAATATCTCTACCTTTTGCTATGTGAAAAACAGATCTTAAGGAGTGAGAATAAAAGTAGTGAGGATGAAAGCAGTAAGACAAGGATGCAATTAATTAGGTGACAGATGATATAAACCAGAATAAGGAAATAATGTGGAGGTGATGAGTTTGTTAGACTCAGGATATAATTTAGTCATAGAATAAATAAGACTTGATAATGGATTGAATCTGGACTCTGAGTGTGAATCTATTACTATTAATGTATTACTTCAAAATTTGGGATTTGAGAAACATAGCTGTGAAAATTCTATTTTTGGCATGTTAATTTTAAAATGCTTATTAAACACCCAAATGAAAATGTCAAGGACCCAGTCTCATATACAAGTCTAGAGTTATGAAGAAAAGCCAAGGCTAAGGGATATATTTGAGACTCATTGATATATAAATGTATTTAAAGCCATGAAAGAGTTGAAATATTAGAGAGAATAAGTAGATGGACAAGATTTAAAAACAAACAAACAAAAAGCCTAGGAGCAAGTGCTGCAATTGTTTAAAAACAAGAAGGAAAGAAAGAGGAACAGGAAGAAAGGAAAGAAAATAGAATGGGAAGCATTGTGTAGAAGGAAAACCTGAACATTTTTATTTTGATAAAAGCCCAGGGAAGAAAGAGTTCAAGATGGAAAACATGGTCAGTTGTGTAAATATTGAAAAGCAACTTGGTAAGATATAAGCAGAGAAGTAAGCACTGGATTTGATGACACAGAGGTAAGGCCAAAGCTTTGACTAGATAAGACTGAGGAGAGAATGTGTGGTAAATTCTCTCAACAAATATATATTATCTTGTTCTAGTAAGTGGAATAAAGAGTTGAGGCAGTAGCTAGAAAAGTGTGTGGTGTCAAGGCATCAAATGAAACATTTTTTATTAAAGGAAAGCACAAGTTCATGACGAAAAAACTAAATCAATAAAAATAAGCATATTGATGATGCAGAGGAGAGGAGGAACTATCAAGAATCAAATCTTTGAGTAAGACCTGTGCTCATGTAAGGGTGAATCTCTGATAGAAACTGAGACAGTTTATTCACTGTAATAAGAAAGAAGAAAAAGAATAGGAAGTAAGTGCAGGTAGTTTGTTGATCTGGTGGTGATAAGGAAAGAAAATGTGCTAGATTATTCTATTTTTTCTCAATAATATGTAAAGCAAAACCATCAACTTAAAGTTAAAAGGATTAAATCTAAAAATTTATGAGGAGATAAAAGTTGTTAAACATTTAATAAAGAAGAAAGCATATAGTAAGAAAGTATGGTGAGATGGCTGAACACTCAGGTTTTTCTGTTTGAAATCTGTGGTCATGAATTTGAGTATGACTCTCCAGTATGCTATTGAAGTGTTCTCAAGCAGAATAGGGGCTAGATAAATTCTGCAAGCATTAATGTTCTGTCATGGAAATTTAACAGGAGAAGGAGGTGATGGGAGCTAAAACTGTCTGTGAAAGAGTAATTATAGCAAAGTACCATGAAATTCAGGCTTGATGGAGAGAATTCGACAGCACATAGGGTAACTAAATGCCAAAAAGTAGTGGCAGGGCAGTCATTGGTGGTGATAAGTTTAATCATATGACATAGAAATGAAGAGATGCTCTTCGAGTGAAGGAAAAGGCATTAGAGGTAAAACGGAGTGAGAGTGTTATTTACAAATGTTTTTAAGTCATAAGGAGTAGTGATAGAGAATTTGAACATTAAGATATTAAGCCAAATGATAAAGTCATTAATGAATGGAGTGATTGTAAGATACATACTTAAGACTGATACAAAGACGTAGTAGAGATAACCTGAAAATGGGAAATTTAGTCTATGGCCATGCCACCCTGAACAAGCCCGATCTCGTCTGATCTCAAAAGTTAAGCAGGGTCGGGCCTGTTAGTAGTTGGATGGGAGACCACCTAAAAAGACCAGGTGCTGTAGGAATAAAAAATTTAAAAATAAGGGATTGTAAGCTGACAAGATCCTTGCAATCCGTGAGGTCAACCAAGGGTTGCCTTGCCTAAAAATGAAAAAAAAAAATGAGAAAGATATGAAATTTATCATGACAATGTAATAATAAACAGAGAAACTCACAAAAAAATATTTCATCTTAGTTTCTAGACTTTGTATTCTTAAATGTTCCAATCTACAATATAAATACAAAATTTTCTCATTTTACATTACTATCTTATAGGATAGAAATATAGATATTCTATAACATATATAAACACTCTAAAAAAGATTTTAAAACCAAAGCAAATTCACCCTTTTAAAGTGCTTAGTTTAAACATAAGTGCATTACAAAAATTCAAAAAAATCTCTTCCACATCTCAGAGTAGGGCTGAAAATCTTTTTTGTAAAAGGTCAGAATTTGTGGGACATATAGGATCTGTTGCGAATACTCAACTTTGCAAAAGTGGCCTTGGGCACTATGCGGACAATTGAGCTTGTGGTTGTGAGCCAATAAAACTTGATTTATAAAGATAGGTGATATGCTAAATTTAACCTGCTGGGCTTAGTTTGACCACACCTGAGTTAGAGTCCAATAACTAACGTAATTAGAATCTTAGTGTATTATGAAAATCAAAAATGGCAACATCTACCTATTATCTACCTATCATCTACCTACCTATCATCTATCTATCTAGCTATCTAGCTATTATCTATCTATCATCTATCATCTATCTAAATGGTATTTGAAATCAAGTTTTATACCTATGACTATTTTACCTTACAAGTATTTGAAGTTATAGCAATTGAGATAACTGAGTTATTCACAATTGTTTAGCATTCTAAAGACACAGAATATAGACACATTCGGTATTAACATACTTATCATCAGTGTTACACATATGTAAGTCTCAGAAAGATAAATAAGATAAAATAAATTGGGGGAGGGGAGATTTATCATTCCATTTACTAGAGAGGAGTTCATTTAAATAAATGCCTTAAATGCTATCTTACAATAGATTTCATGATTTGCATGATGTAATAAGAACAAGAAACTAATCTATATAAAAGTAGTTTAGAGTAACTTCTAGTTTCTAGTATGGCATTTAAGGAATTTAAAAGTCATTGGTCTTATCCCCACAATAAGAAAAAACTTGAACCAAGTGAAAATTAACTCTTCTTAGATACAGTAGATAATTGGAATCAGAGGACAAACCACTAGCTCCAAAACTGGGAGACAGACAGGTTGATACAGAGAATCACAACTTACCCAAGCAGTAATCCAGGAGCAGACACCACTGCCGGAACCAAAACAGGCTAGGAAAACCTAACAGTAATTGACAAATTGCTAGAAGCTCAGTGTGGACAAGTTAAAATATATAACTAGGCCCCACCTCTGACAAGATATAATAGGATTCAGCAGGTAAAGAATCACAGCACCATTCCTGTCACTTATTGGAGCCATTTTCACAATTACCTACAAGTTGGTATATGAAGTAAAGGAATTACCCACTGTAATGTACCTTTAGGAAGTTTAATGGTAGCAATTTGATTTCAACTGTAACAGTATGAATGTTGTCATTTGTGCATTCATAGTACTTTCCATGGATATGCATAAGTATAAACATAGACCTGGGATCACGAAATTGGGCAAAATGAAAGAAATATTTTGTGAGGGGAAAAATATAAATTCTTTCCTCCAACCTCACTCCCACTTTTCAATCCAATATAGATAAATTCAATGCTTTACTTCACCTCATATTCATTATATAATTATAATCAGCTGAACATTTAAGCTAACACTTAGAACCTTATTTATATGATATAAGTAACAAGTGTTTTAGTTGCTTATTGATTTTCAATGATATAACTGCTCTGAGGGTGTCAGGGAATGTGGTATGTTTATGTAATATGTTTTATTGCCTTTTTTTTGTAGCAAAAAAAAATAATTCCAGGTTGAATATATGCAGATTTTAGTTTCAAACCTTTACTTGTACCTCTGAGAAGAATTGTGTTACAAGAAAAGTAAGGAATAGATTAGAATAAATATTCATTTCAGTTAATATCCATTTCTTACCCTTCAAAGTGGTCAAACAATTCAGCAATGCACTCAAACCTTTTACATGGGAATTTTATCTACAACTATTTCAAGCATTCATTTCTTGTTGGTGATGTGTGCTATTTCTTATATCATTAGAGGCTTTCTCTTGTCTTAGTCTGTTTAAATTGCTATAACAAAATACTGCAGATTGTGTGACTTATAAACAACAAAAATTTATTTCTCACAGTTATGGAGCCTGAAAGTTTTAGATCAAGGATTGATTACTTCTGGCCAAGGCCCTCTGTCTGATTCACAGCCAG
>NW_011888982.1:2605516-2608244 GCF_000151845.1 Pteropus vampyrus
GGAACCAAAACAGGCTAGGAAAACCTAACAGTAATTGACAAATTGCTAGAAGCTCAGTGTGGACAAGTTAAAATATATAACTAGGCCCCACCTCTGACAAGATATAATAGGATTCAGCAGGTAAAGAATCACAGCACCATTCCTGTCACTTA
Organism: Pteropus vampyrus; assembly: GCF_000151845.1. Lineage (NCBI taxonomy): Eukaryota > Metazoa > Chordata > Mammalia > Chiroptera > Pteropodidae > Pteropus > Pteropus vampyrus. The sequence goes on from NW_011888982.1 coordinate 2,605,669, forward strand.
TTGGAGCCATTTTCACAATTACCTACAAGTTGGTATATAAAGTAAAGGAATTACCCACTGTAATGTACCTTTAGGAAGTTTAATGGTAGCAATTTGATTTCAACTGTAACAGTATGAATGTTGTCATTTGTGCATTCATAGTACTTTCCATGGATATGCATAAGTATAAACATAGACCTGGGATCACGAAATTGGGCAAAATGAAAGAAATATTTTGTGAGGGGAAAAATATAAATTCTTTCCTCCAACCTCACTCCCACTTTTCAATCCAATATAGATAAATTCAATGCTTTACTTCACCTCATATTCATTATATAATTATAATCAGCTGAACATTTAAGCTAACACTTAGAACCTTATTTATATGATATAAGTAACAAGTGTTTTAGTTGCTTATTGATTTTCAATGATATAACTGCTCTGAGGGTGTCAGGGAATGTGGTATGTTTATGTAATATGTTTTATTGCCTTTTTTTTGTAGCAAAAAAAAATAATTCCAGGTTGAATATATGCAGATTTTAGTTTCAAACCTTTACTTGTACCTCTGAGAAGAATTGTGTTACAAGAAAAGTAAGGAATAGATTAGAATAAATATTCATTTCAGTTAATATCCATTTCTTACCCTTCAAAGTGGTCAAACAATTCAGCAATGCACTCAAACCTTTTACATGGGAATTTTATCTACAACTATTTCAAGCATTCATTTCTTGTTGGTGATGTGTGCTATTTCTTATATCATTAGAGGCTTTCTCTTGTCTTAGTCTGTTTAAATTGCTATAACAAAATACTGCAGATTGTGTGACTTATAAACAACAAAAATTTATTTCTCACAGTTATGGAGCCTGAAAGTTTTAGATCAAGGATTGATTACTTCTGGCCAAGGCCCTCTGTCTGATTCACAGCCAGCGGGGTCTTTTTTGTAACACTAATCCCATTTATGAAGGCTCCAGCTTTATGACAATAACTCCCAAAGACCTCATCTCCTAATACCATCATCTTGGGAGTTAGAATTTCAACACATAAATTTGAGGGGACACAAACCATAGCACATAGCACCATAACACATCTGATGTGGGATAAATGAGTCATCTCTCTACTCATTGGCGAGTAGCCTAAGCAACTGCCTGGCTATATATTTTATGACTTTGACTAGGAAATAGAGTAAAGCATCTGCCTTAACATTCCAATAACCTTCCGATAGAGTATTTATTTATATATTTATTTATTTTTGAGTGAGTAAACAACTACATGATTCAATTAAATTGTTAGAAGTTTATATCTGCGCAGCAATCATATGGAGCACTCAGTTCTGCCTCATATTTTTCTGAACACTATATGTTTGATATCTAGACATTATGAGATTATTTACAATGATTCAGTTATTAATGCTAAGATATTCATTAGTGCCACTGATCAATATCACTATAAGTATCTTTAATAACTCATTAGCCAGCAGAAATAAATGTTAGTGTTCTTTAACTTCAAAATTGCTTTAATATTTAATCTCTCAACCTATAGAGAAAAGTATCTACTAACTGCATGTCAATGATCAAAGATAAAAGTCGTGCCTGTGAGATTTACTACACTCTCAAAAACCTAAAGCATATGCTTACAACATGAAGCTCACCCTATTAAATTTGGTTTAAATGTTTAAAAAAGTAGCCCCATTAAATTACCCTGATAGATCTCTCCTAAATATTGCATTTTATGAAAATATTCTGAGAAATTTAACATAAAGAAACATATACACTGCCTCCTTTAACTGGATGAAAATTAAGCAAATTTTTTAAAAAAACAATATAGAGTCAATATTAATGCAATGAGGGAAAAATAATGAGGCGGTAAAAGAATCATTCAGAATACTAATGTTATTTGACACCTCTCACAATTCAAAGATGTGCTTATAGAATGTTCTCACTGACAAGTTCAGTCTTTGCTCTCTAAGCTTACCAAGTACTGGCAATCATAAATCAGTCTGCCGAGGCAGGCTGCAGGCAAAACAACTTTATTTCCAATACCAATATTTTGTGAGAACCCTGAAAAAGTATTATCTAAAACCTGACAAACATCAATTCCACAGAATTTAATTAAAATACATCTATTAATGTCAGTCTTTAAAAGCAATAGTAAAAAGAACAGATATGTGAAATCTAAAATATATATATCATTCCTTTTAGTGCAAATAAAAATGACAAATTAAATATCAGAAAATTGCAAAAGGACTAGGTCTAAATTTCTAAAATCAGCAGAACTGAGTGTTAATAAGATTATTATAGCTTCTTATTATCTGTATTGGAATTAATCAGAAGAATATGGAAGGAGTATGAGATAGGCTTAAGTTAGACTTCATATATCTGAAAACCCAAAATAACCATGGTTTAAATTATATAGTTATTTATTTTTTCACAAAAATTTTGAAAATAGGACATCCAATAGTATCTATGGTAACTCCACATATCATCCTAGAAGCAGTCTCCAAACCTCTGTTCTACCATCCTCAGTATGCAACAAACATCTAAATTTACCTCATGGTCCAGCACAGTTACTGGGACTCAGACATCATATTAGCCTAACAG
>NW_011888982.1:2610974-2612203 GCF_000151845.1 Pteropus vampyrus
TTTTTTTTTTTTTAAACCTACAGTACCTGGTATTCCTAGGTGGTCTCCCATTCATATACTAACCAGGCCCAACCCTGCTTAGCTTTCAAGATCAGAAGAGATTGAGCGTGTTCAGGGTGGCATGGCCGTAGACTCTACTCATTTACTTTTAACTTAACTACATAACTGTATTTTAAGTAATTGTCTTGTATATAGCATATAGTTAAATAATCATGTTTTGTATTTTTTGTTTGATTTGCTTTGCTAATCTTCATCTTTCAATTGCTGTATTTAGACTCTTTATATTAATGACAATTAATGACAATCTAATCTGACATATTAGTATTTGCTTTTTGCTTACCTCTTCTTTGTTTCTTGTTTTCCTGTTTTTATTCTTACCTTCTTTTGAGTTACCTTCTTTTAGTGTCACATCTTCATTTATGTTGACTTTTCATACATGGCTTTATATCATCATTTTAATTGTTGCTCTAGGTATTGTAACATACTTTATGTAACATCACTGGTATCAATGTTTGATCATTTTGAGTGAACTATAGAAATCTTATTTCCATCTAGGTTTCTTTATACTCCTCAATCTTTTAATATGCTTTTCTTCAGTATCTCCTCTGTATGCAGTTAACATCATATCACTTGGTGTTATAGTTTTTGCTTCAACTATAAAATACCATTTAAGAAAATTATAATAAGAACAATATTCTGTCATAGTTCCTATTTTTACTCATTCCAAAGTTTTCTTCCAATTTTGAAATTCTAATCTTTCTTCTGTTATTTTCTTTCTGTTTAGGGAATTGTCCTTAGCCATTAAAGAATGGGTAATTAGTTAGTAAAAAATTATCTTAGTTTTGTTTCTGCTGTGAATGTCCTGATTTCTGCTTTATACTTGACATATATTTTTGCTGGATAGAATTCAAATAGTTAGTAGTTCTTCTCTTTCAGCACTTGAAAAATATACTTCTTTTCTATAGCTTGAAGTTTTTCAGATGAATTTATTTGCTAACATTCAAATTGCTATTTCCTTATAGTAATATGTCATTTCTCTTGAGATGCATTCAAGTTCTTTTGTCTTTACCCTTTAGAAGTTTAATTATGATCTGTCAGCATGGATTTCTATATATTTAATCTATCTGAGATTTATTCAGCTACTGAGGTCAGAATATGCCACCTATAATATGCCATTTTGGCATAAGGATTATTTTTAGTTTAAGAGTTTTCAGCCTCAATAGATGCAA
>NW_011888982.1:2612253-2613823 GCF_000151845.1 Pteropus vampyrus
AGGAAATGTTTCTCTTCTACTTTATGGAAGATATTTTGTAAAATTGTTATTACTCTTTAAATTTTTGGTAGAATTATCCAGTAAAACTATCTGGTGTTGAAGACTTCTTTTTTAGGAGATTTTAAATTCCAAATTCAACTTCTTAAATAGTAATAACAGTATTCAGCTTTTCTATTTCATCTTGATTGACTATTGGTAGTTTATGGTTTTTGAGGAATTGGTCCATTTCTTTTAAGTTGGTAAATTTATGAGAGCAAAACTGTTTGTAGCATTTATTATCTTTTTTTTTAAATGGCTACAAGACTTGTAGTGATATTCCTGGTTTTATTCTTGATATTGATAATTTTTGTCTTATCTATGTTTGTCAGTCTTGTTAGAGGTTTATCAATTTTATTGATTTTCTTAAAGAAATAACTTTATTTTCTTCATTTTCTCTATTGTTTTTTCTGTTTTCAGTTTTATTTTTTTTTCTTTTACCTTTATTATTTCCTTCTTCCTGTTAACTTTGGACTAATTTAGTCTTCTTATTCTAGTTTATTGAGGTAAGAATTAAGCTATCAATTCAAAAGCTTTTTTATATAATGGAAGCATTTAAATCTCTCTCTCAGCACTGCTTTATCTAAATTACATGTTGTGTATTCATTTTAATTCATTTATACGTACTACTTATTTGTCCTTTGATATTTCCTCTTTGACTCCTGGATTATTTAGAAGTGTGTAGTTTATTTTCAAGTGATTAGAGGTTTTCCTGATATCTTTCTGCTACTGATTTCTCGTTTCATTCCATTACTGCCAGAGAACATATTCTGTACAATTTAAATATTTTAAAAATTGATTGAGATTGTTTTGTAAACAAGCATGTGATATCTACCTTGGTGAATATTCCATGGGTACCTGTGAACAAAGGTGTATTCTTCTTTTGTTGGATGGAATGTTCTACATTCCCAAGTTTAACTTCGAATTTGCCCTTTTCTCCTTTTAGTTCTGTCGATTTTTTTGCTGCACATATTTTGCAGCTCTTTTCTTTAGTGCATACACCTTTAGCATTGCCATGTCTTTGTGTGGAGAGAGAACGATAGCTGTAGTCAGTCTCCCTCCCCAACACTCACAGCTAATTTTCAAGAGGAAGTGATTCAGCACTTCTTCCCTTATGTAATCATGTGCCTGGTACACATGCAGACTTCCAGTATCTGGCAGTGTGCCACTATAGTTTAACCTGTGAATAAAAAGTCGCCACCATGTGCCATGCGAAGGTGTGCTGTGCCCGTGCCCTTGCTGTATAACTGCTCTGCCCTGTAAAGCTGACTGTGCCCTTGCAGCCAGGTACGTTGTAGTTGCCTACAGCTCTCTGCATTTTTTTCCAACTACCCGAGTCTCATACCCTTTACCTCAGAACAACAAATCTGTAGCAACAGTCTTCTTTGTTATTTGACCCTTTTATCATTATGTAACTTCCACCATCTCTAGTAAAATTTCCTTTGATCTCAAGTTGACTTATCTAATATTAATATAGCCACTTATGCTTTTTAAATTAATGTTCCATGGTATGTTTTCCACTCATTTACTTTTT
>NW_011888982.1:2615483-2632975 GCF_000151845.1 Pteropus vampyrus
TATAGTAATATGTCATTTCTCTTGAGATGCATTCAAGTTCTTTTGTCTTTACCCTTTAGAAGTTTAATTATGATCTGTCAGCATGGATTTCTATATATTTAATCTATCTGAGATTTATTCAGCTACTGAGGTCAGAATATGCCACCTATAATATGCCATTTTGGCATAAGGATTATTTTTAGTTTAAGAGTTTTCAGCCTCGATAGATGCAAAAAGAAGCCTTCCTAGAGCATCCCTGATCTGAATGAAAGCAGAAACTTTTGATGAATGAGGACTGCCATAAATCCCTCCTCCCCTAGAGATGTTCTACAACCATGAAGAAGCTAGAAAGTTGGCACCAGGATGAACCTGAACAAACAAACCTTGGTAAGATGGTCCTTATCTTGCATTGGTTTCTCTCATATATATCTACCTATCCACAGTTTACGGTCCCCAGAAGCCTAAAAACATTTTCCTTTGTCCTTTAACATCTTCACAATTTATCGCTCTATGTTAAAAATGTATATAAGCTCTCAGGCATCTTGGCTTCTTTGAGTCTTCATTTCTTTTCTGGAAAGGCTATCATGTCATGAAAAATTAAAATCAAATAGAATTTGTATGCCTTTTCTCCTATCAATATGATTTTTGTCAGTGTAATTTGCAGAGCTCTAGTCAAAGTATAGACAAGTCACTAGTATTTGGCAGCTAAAAGTAAATACTTTAATTCTTCATTAGGCCTTCATTCACATGTCAACTGCTCTTCTTATTCAAATCCTTTTGTTCCTGCAGTATAGTTTAGTGTTGCTGATGTGCTGTTTCTTTGTCAAGCAGGAGATAACTTCAGGGTCTTTAGGAAAATTTATGAATTTGTTTTTCAGGAGGAAGAGATAGCCTTACAATGTCTCTACTGAACGAAGTTGTGAGGGTCTGGAGTATGGAGTATATATGAACATGAAACAGATGTTATTCAAGCCTTTACAAATGGAATCCAGCCTTTAAACCATCACCGCAGGAAAAAGAAAAATTAGTTTAATAATAACAATGTCAGTTGCTGTGGTTGGCTTGCTTCCAGGGCTGGCAGAGGGAGTCAATCTACATTACCACAACCACCCACGACCTACTGCTTCCCTTGCAATAGCAGCAAAGAGACTTGACATGATTTCCAGCTCCTCTAAGAATCCATAGATACCCTAGCCAAATTTTCACTGGATAATCGAGTAGCCCTAGATTATTTATTATCTGAATAAGGAGAGTTGTGTGCTGTAAAAAATATCTCCTGCTACATGTATGTAAATGCCAATGGATAGACTGAAGAAAGCACAAAGATTATAGACCAAGGCAAATGGCTACAAAATCTTAATAACCCCAACCCTCAAGGTGTATGGGACTCTATTAAGCGGTACCTACCATATATCACTTGGCTCCTTCTCCTCCTGGGAACCTTAGAAGAACGAGGGAAAAAGTACTTTAATTACTTTTTGACCCTTGTCTTTTTAATCTCCTTGTTAAGTTCATTTTGTCCAAGTTTCAACAGTTTCATGTAAAGCTGATGGTCATGCAGGGGTTCCAGCTGATTCCAACCACTGAGACACCAGACTCAATATCATACCAACTCCTTGATCAGCCACAAGAGATTTTTAATCTTCCTGGGTTTAAGGTCCCAAGAATACTCTTCTGTCAGCAGAAAGTAGTTTCAGAAGAAGAAACTTTCAGCCCTTATGACTTGAGATTAAGGAGGATAAAATTTCTCAGATGGAATGAGACAGGGAGGCAATTTCCTACTGTCAGAGAGGTTGAACAAACAGGAGCTAGCTGATAATACTTAGATAAATTCCCCAAGGGTACTAGTCCTAGGGAGACTAATCAGCATTAAGGCAAAAACTTGTTAAAAAAGGTGAGGGACTTTCCCTTTGGTTCCACTTATGCAGAGATTCTTCATTATAATATTAAAAATTATGCCCAGGGATGGAGATTTAACATTCTAATGAGACATGTGACACAGGAAAAAGCAAGTGACCATATTGCACAGGCACCAAGAAAACTCCATCTCTACATGACTAGACATAATTCTCTTCCCAGTTAACTCCCTTTAAAAATCCTGTCCCAGCTTTCCTCAGAGAACCACCTGTTTCTTCTTTTCCATGGTGTTGGTTTCCTTGCACATAAACTTAATGAAACTTCTCTCTGTCTTTGTCTAATTTATATACATTGGTGTCTGGCGATCTCCATCCTGGGAGATTGCTAGAATCCAGGGCACTAATAAAAAAAGAACTTTAGAAGAAAGAGGAAAAAAGTATTTTCCCACCGTACAGATTTGAATATTTATCTTTTACCATATTTGAGAAGTTTTCAGACACTTTTTGAATACTTTTTCAGTTTTACTATTTCTCTTTACTCCTTGGACTCCAACTACATGAATGTTAGTTATTTTGTTATTGTCCCACAAATCTCTGAGACTCTGTTCACTTTATTTTTCATTCTATTTTATGTTTAGATTGAATATATTCTATTGATCCATTCTTAATGTTCTTGATCTATCATCTGTCATGTCCACTCTACTATTGACCCCATCTGGTACGATTTTTATTATACATCAGTGGAGTTAGAGTGCTGCTGCCTGCTTTCTTTAGGGTGGTAAAGGTAGGGGAAAGGTGAGAGCTTAACTCACATGGAAACCTTGGGGTGTGGATAAGGGATTCGGTTGATGTTTCTTTAGGAAATCACTTATGGTATGAAAAGGTATCCTAAGACTCCCTCCAAATTAACAAATGGGAAATGCACACTCAAGAACAACCTAAATAATAATAAATGAAAAGGAATAAAAGATGGAACAAAAATATGTAAATCATGGAAATATAAAATAATTGGAAAGAATAAATCTAAAGTATAAACTATTACATGGCATATAAATAATAAAATTATTTTTATTGAAATAAATATATATTTGTTTTAAACATCAAAATAAAGAATAAGTAATATAATCAAATTTTTAAGAAAAAAACTGAGGAATAACCTTTTTATTTATATTGGTTAAATTGTAGGTAACTATTTTAGTAATAGAGTCATCCTTATAGTCAAATTACAAGATGTAGAGCAGAAAATAGGGCTTGGTGCAAGCTAGTAGAATATAGAAAGAAAAATGAGGAAGATATCTCTGAATTATTTAAAATTCCTTAAACTACAAGTGAAAGAACTCAATTCAAAACATCTTAAAATGTAAAGTAATAGTTATTGATCAAATATAGTTCATGTAGGATTTTAGATCAATATCTCTGTGGTTCTCTCACTCTTCCCACTTCTGTGTTGCTTTTATTTTGCAGATTTCTCATCTGTTCAAGACTCAGAGGAAGAGAGAATTGATATTCTGCAACTCATTCATAAGAGTCAGAAGCTTGAACTCGCCTCCTTGCTCCCTGCCAACTTTTATAAACATCATCCTGTCTTTCTGTCTTGTGGCCAAATATTCATTCCCAATTTAATCCTTTGGCTAAGGAAAGTGGAATATTACCTTTAAAAAAATCATTGACTGAAGGGAAATAAGAGTAACGTAGTAACTCGATTCAGTTAAAAAAATAATCGATGCCCATCCTGGAGCAGGCTAAAGGATCAATCTCCTCTCAAAACACTTAACTGTTAGAGAAAGAGGAAAAAAAAATGTAAGCATTGTTTTGGAAATAACTACATTGCTACTATACTTCCAAAGTATGGTGCTCTAGAGAAAGAAGTTCCTAATTTTCAAGTTTATAAGTGAGTCATTTCTACTTTTCATGCATCTACCACCAGTGTTGTATCCAAAGTTTCTGAGTATACTTTAAACCTTACCAAAAAAAGTGGCCCAGACCTATATTTGATTCACATGAGTCTATGATGAGCAAATACAATGTAATAAAATACTTGTATTTTTAATAAAGTGATACTTTTGCTATCTGTTCATGGTTGAATAAAAATAGTATTATGGTACTTAATAACAAACTAACTATGAAATAACTAATCATGGCATATTATTTATAAATGCCAACTGCATCATCATAACTCTAGGTACTACTAATTACTAAGAAGATGCATGTCTATATTTGAGATAATTCATTAATACAACACATATAAATTTCTGAAATAACTGTAAACATTACTGCAGTAAGTGAACTGATTATCAAAGGCAACAAATAAAGCCAGGAAATCATTTGCTTTATCTAACAAATATTTACCCAGTAACTATCATATAGCTAGTATTTTATTAGCCCATGTGTCAAAGATACATGTCATTCCATGTTAAATAGAATTCTGACTAAAAGCTGTCTATTTCTACTTGTTTTAGCAAGTTTTCATACTAAAAAAAATAGCTATTTTTTCCCCCAGAAGTGACAGCTGGTTTCCCAAAGTGTAGCTAGTTTGACATATCAGTCAAGCTACCACGAGAGAACAAAGTATAGAATGTAATATTCCAGTAAAGCCACTGAAAGAGAATAAAATGCAGAAGCCAATATATATGTTATAAAAGAAAGGTAAAATTCAGAGGAACAGAAAATTTTATTTTAAAGTAAGTAATGGTGAATAAGTTTCAGATGATCGGCCTTTAACAGATATACTAATACTGATTTTTAAAAACAGAATGGTTAGAAAATAAATTTAAATAAACCTTCATTAGACTTTTCAAATTATTTAGGATGGGAATCCTTCAGTCTTCTCCTTCTCCTCCCAGCTGTATGAAACCTTAAACAATTTCCTCATAACAGTTCCTCCACTTCAGAAATGAGGAAACTAATCAAGTCCACACAAGGATATAGAAGAAAAATCCTGATTTTAACTTGGGTACTAAAACTTTATCTCCAGTGTTCCAGACCATTTATCTCATGCAAATGCTTTTCTCAGTGTATTTTCATGCTCTGCTTACTTTCACCTCATGAATTTGCTCATACTAATATCCTTCAGGCATCCAACTGGAATTTCTTTCAATCAAATATTTCCCTAATCTTGCTTTCTACTAAAATTCAGCTTAAAGTTAATAAATTCTAGGAAGCTAATCATGATCACTCACACACTTCTTAAATTATCTTGTCTGTGATCCTTAAGATTAATTGTCTATAAAATGTATAGAGCAGATTAATAGTGTACTAATTTTTTAATACCTCACTATTATCAAGATCCATTTACTTACTTCTACTACATAGTCAGAGAGTGGGGAAAAGGAAGACTATTTGTGTCTATGCCACAAAATATTTGTTCTCTGAATTGCACATGCAAGCAGCAATAGCTTCTATTTAAGGATTGTATGCAGGCTACTTCTTACCTGATCTGCCAAGTCTCAACATACATGAAAAGTCTTTACACGTCAGTAGGTTCCATATGATTCAGATACTGATCTTTAGTAATATATGAAATGCTCTTCTTGATTCATGTCATTATAATTAAGAAATTATGTGTAAATAGATCAAACATTTCAAAAAAAATTATAGAAACATTTCACAGCATGTTTAGTTCACTAACTAGTTAATCTTGTAAAAATTATCTAGCATAAAAGCAAATTACCAAAAATATGAAAATTTAACCAATGAAGATTTTTGGAATTAACTGTCAACTTCATTTCACTGAAGTTTTGGTGAGCATTTACTTTCTGTTTTCTGATTGTAATTAACTTTTGAACTTCTTCCATGCCTCATGCTAATTCAAATCATAACATTTAGAGCAAATAAGTATTATATCCACAAATTTCTTCCATGAAAAGTAATAGCACTTAGTAAAAGTTAACAAGACTGGGAAAAATATATAACTATACTTGCTGATATAATTTTTTATTTATGACTTTACATCTCCAGTGAACCTCCACACTCCATCTCCACAATCCTAGCAAGCTTCTCTACTAGCACTGCTTCTCATTGTGCTGATGAACTATTTCACTTGTTTTCATTCTTCAACTTCCAGTACCACCATTCCACTCTTCATTCTCAGTAGGTGACCTTCATTTTTATTTCTCTTAGAAAATAGGACCTCTAAGAAGACAATGACCATATCATTCAACCATCCAAGTAAAAACCCTGCTAATATGGAAGAGCTATATCTCTTCCAATTTCAGAACAATGCTTCTGCTTGTGATTGGATTCCATTTTCTCTTATCTTCTTAGAGCTTAGCTCCAGAAATTCATCATGATTTCCCCTCTTGCATCATCGCTCTCTTGCATCATCAGTTCCCCTGTCCAAATTATCCTACCGAGAACAAAATTGATTAAATTGTTTCCATGATTTAAAGCATAACATTGACCATCAACTTCTTTCATTTACTACCTTATTTCTCTGTTCCTTTTAATAGTAAACCTCTTTTAAAGAAATGATTATATCACTGGCTCCCCTTTCTTATTTCCTAATAAACCCTCTAATGGAAGTTTTCTCACCACCACTACAATCATTCTCATCAAGGCTTCCATGGGCTTTTATTTTCCCAATTCTAGTATCCTATTTTTTTTTTTATTCAAACTCTTAGCAGACTGACAAGTTGAATTACCATTTAAATATTCACTATTCATCTGGAAACAATATTTTTCACTTTGTCTAATAGAATACATTCACCTTTTTTTTTTTTTTATCCAACTTCACTAGACATTCATTCTCAATTGATTTCATGTTGCCCCATGGCTGTAAATATTATGACTACAACATGTATAGCTCTGGTTTCTCCCCTAAAATTCTATGCTACTTGTTCAGTTTTCCATTTACATTCCTAAGTCATGTCAGAATTTATAGGAGCAAAATAAAATGTTTGAATCATGACCCTTCCACCAAATGCTGTCCTTTTTAGTCTTTCTCAATGACTATATGGCCTTCCAAGTGATTAGATTACAACATATACATCAGCCTTCATTCTTTACTTCACCAAAGACTATATTCAATCGGAAAAACACATTTTTAAAATATACCTGGAATGTGGCCACTTTACACCATTGCTTCTTACCTGCAATATGTTTCAAATCAATATCCCTGCTGACACTCTTGCTCTTCCACAGCAATTCTTCATGCAGCAGCTGGAGCACTCTTTCAAAAATGCAGAGAAGACTCTCTTGTTTAAACTCTCTGTTCGCTTTAAATAATACTGAGAAAAAAAATGCAAGGAGTTCCATCATGATTTGTTCTTTGTCTATCTCTCCAATCTCAATGTCTCTTTCTCCTCATCTCTTCCAATCCAGCCACTAGAGACTTTTTGCTCATCTTTAAATTTGCACATACTTCTGCTTCAGAAATTTCATATGTAGCAATTTTTGAGTAAAAAAACAATTAAATAAAGGGGTTCAGAATAGGCCTTCCTCAAATATGCCACTTTGGCATGTGAATTATTTTGAGCTGAAGGCAATCAAGACCCTGCGGGCTCATGAGAAACTTTTACCTTTTCCTTAAAAAATTTAAATTAGAGGCCTTACCCATGATAAGTGTTATCACTAGAAATGACATTTTATCATTTATATATTGGACAGGACAAGCTTGTAATTACTGACCATCTGTTCCTCTTATAGTCCTGAAATAACTTTCCTTCTCTCTGAAGCTCCAAAGAGCCTTACTTCATCTCTAGCTCGGAATGTGATATACACCTCATTTTCCTTTTCTGTCTCTGAACGTCTCTTGTATGCAGGATCACTGACTATCTCATGGGTTCCCATACATATGTATGTAATCAAATTCAGTTATTTTCTCTTGTTAATCTCTTTCATGTTGATTTGCTTGTTAAACCAGTCAGAGAAACTTAAAAAGTAAAGTGTCTTCTATGCAAGCAAACAAAATCAGGTGATAATGATAGGATTATAAAGATATTTACTGTAGTATATTGTTAATAACTTGAAACATTGAAATGATATAAGTAATGTGAGTTTTTAAAATAAATTATCATACATAGAATAAATAAATATATTTAGGAGTAAATTTATCGATATGCGATAGTATACACTATAAAATGTTAAATAAAATAAAAAACCCATTATAAAACAGTATATACAGTATGACCCTAAATTTATTAGAAATGTGAACTAAGCCTACATAAAAAATAGAACATGTATATAAGAATATATTAACAGTAATATTCTTAGGATTGGAGAAAAGTTAACTTTTACTTTCTTACTTAAGCTTTTTTGTTTAATTATATTTTTTGTATAATGAACCTGCATATTACATAGGAAATAAAGAAAATTTATATCTATAAAATATGAAGAATTGCAAGTACAAGGATGTTCTGGAAGCAAGACCACTTGTTTAAGCCCTCCTTTCTGTATACTGTGAAATGCATGGGGATTGCCATTTCAAGTGACTACTAGGACCTAAGGGGGAGAGTATTTAATGCTTTGATTTCTAACCAGATTTCTGTAAAGTACTAATGTACAGATCCGTCCACCAGTGGGCAAACTGATAATGAGAATCAGAACAAAATAAGGAGACAACCAATTGAATGGGAGAAGAGATTTGCCAACACCTCCGATAAGGGGTTAATATACAAAGAACTCATAAATCTTAACAACAAAAAATAAACAATCCAATTAAAAATATAGGCAGAGGATCTGAACAGATATTTATGTCAAGAAGACACACAAATGGCCAAGACATATGAAAAAATTCTCAACTTCACTAGCTATTAGGGAACTACAAATCAAAACTATAATGAGATACCTCACACAGGTTAGAATGGTTATCATCAACAGCCCAAGTAATATCAAGTGTTGAAGAAGTTATGGTGGAAAAGGAACCCTCATACACTGCTGGTGGGAATGTAAATTGGTGCAGCTACTATGGAAAACATTGTGGAAGTTCCTCAAAAAATTAAAAATAGAGCTATCATTTGACCCAGCAATTCCTTTTTTGTATATCTACCCCCAAAATTTGAAAACATTTATCTGTAAAGATATATACACCCTGATGTTCATTTCTAGCAGCATTATTCACGGTGGCTAAGACATGGAAACAACCAAAGTGTCCTTCAATAGAAGACTGGATAAAGAAAATGTAGTACATATATACAATGGAATATTACTCAGCCATAAGAAAAGATGAAAAACTGCCATTGGGACAACATGGTTGGATCTTGAGATCATCATGTTAAGCAAAAGAAGTCAGACAGTAAAAATTGAGAATCATGTGATTTCACCCATATGTGGGATATAAAACTGAAAGCAACAAACAAACAAGACAAAGAAATAAAAACTCATAGATAGACATCAAGTTTAGTGGTTACCAGAGGAAAAGCTGGGAGGTAGATAAAAATAAAGTGGGTCAAGTATATGGTTACAGAAGGACATTTATGCAATATGCATATATGCAATATACAATATACATGATGTATTATTGAATTATGCATTTGAAACCTATATAATTTTATTAACCGATGTTACTCCAATAAATTTAAGAAGAAAAAAAATTTTAAAGAAAAATTTTATTTTAAGAAGAGCTTCATTTTCTGATACCTGAGGATTCCATAAAAGAAGATAAATATTGACATTCTGAGTCCTTAGAATTTCAAAAGGCAAGAATAAGTCAAAGTGTGATGAAATGTTATCTATCTTTGAATCTGTGAAAGAACAAAGAGATAGTATAGAAAAGACACTTTTTTCAAGCACCGCAACATGAGAATACAACTTGCCTTTAGACCTCAGGTACAGGAACAGGAATGAGAACCCCATTTTAATCGTATACCCATTGTATTTCTGCTATCAGAATATCGTAGCCACCTGTCTAAGACCAAAGAGCTAACAACAGAGGATCTCAGCTGACATCTAAAAAGGATCAGCAATAACTAACAAAGGATCAGAAAAAGAGAACTCAGATAAAACCCTTAGTTTAAAAAAAAGGAGTAAAACAAATTAAAATAAATTACTTAACTTTCAAGTACAGCACCCTCTCTCCAAAAATATGAAAAAACACACTATGAAACAACTTAAAAAGCTTGTTTTCAATATAAAATCCTACCTCAATTTAAAAAAAATATATACTAATTAAATTAAATAGATATTAAGAAAAATTCTCTTTACTTGACTGAGGTAATGTAATATAAATGTTCAAGTCTGAAAACCAAATGGCTTCACAGAGTTCAAGCAGTATGAAGTAGAAAAAAGTACACCACGGGCTTCTTCCTGAGTATAAAAACACTAGTCTCCACCTCCCAGTCTCCTCAAAGATAGAGATAGCAGCATAATGAATAACTTTAATGAATAAATTCTAAGAGGAAATGATATGTATCACTTCAATGTCTGCCCCATGGAAACCTTTCATGAACATTCTCCATGTTCTGTTCTTACAAGTTGAGTAGGTAGAATGGAAACAACTGCCAAAGAAATTTTATAACCCACATTGGAGGTAGTACAAGCATCAGTAGAAAGGATAACTAAATGAGTTAGGGGAGAAAAGCTTTTCCACTGCCTGGCCATCTGCCCAAACAGCAAAATCTTTTTGCAAATAAATTTCACTCCTACAAAATATAAAAATAAATTTGTCAGTTGATTGCTAGACTCAATCTCATAGATATAAAGTCAAGAATATGAAAAACATATGGAAAAGAATTTTTAATATAGCACAGGTTTCAAACAAAATGAATTTCTGTGAATCAGGGATTTGATTAAATGCACTGATAAATCCACATCAAAATATATCAATGCAGCCATTTAAAAGAATGAATTAGACTCAATGAGTTGTACCCATTTTCATAAAGTTTCTTACTTTGTGTATGAAGAAGAAAAACAAAATGTGGAAGAGTATGTCTTGTGTGATGCTATTAAAAAAGTCAATGTTGACTAAAAAATATTCACTATTTATAAATACTCATATACTTAACAAAAATGTTGAGAGATATACACAAGTTTTATATATAGATAGCTTAAAGGCAGAAAGGAAATGATATTGGGAAGGGGAGGAGATTAGAGAAGAAGATCCATGCAGAAAAAGGAAAAAAATGCTAAAAGAATTTTTATGCTCATATGTGTGATTAATGTATAAGTCTTTTTAAGTGTATATACACATAAAGAAATTTAACAGACATTTAATTAAACACGAAAATTACTCTTAGGCAATTATGTTACATTGGTGTTTTATAGTTTTATGGTAGGCTGAACATATACTTAACAAGTGAAGTATACCATTGTGTTGTTTCTGAAAGATATTTTGAGTAAAATGTACATGGCAAATTAAGTCATACTCATCCCATCCCATTATTTTCCTAGACTCTCTTTTATATTAAGACCTTAAAACTTAGATAAAATCTACTTTCTCTTCACATTTTAATTTTTTAATTATCGGATATATGACATTTGTTCCAATTTGTTCAACTTGAAACTACTCAAATATCTATTCTTATCTATCAATCTCCATCTATTTATCTACTCACCTTAATTTCAGCTATTTCAAAAAATGTTTCCAATGTAGAAAAATTATGTGATGAATTATTAAATACAGCGTATACTTCTCAAGGTTGGAAATCTAGATTTTATTATCTGAAAATTTTGAACATAGGCTTTCACAAACCAATTACCTGCTTTCTTTGTCTTTCTTTTTTTATATTAGTATTTTAGAAAAAGCTAACTTCATTTATGATTACAGCACTTTTGAAATTTTTACCTTAGGTGAGAATTGTCATTTTGACAAAGTCCTTTACATGTTTGGCTTGATGACAATTTAGAATATAAAGCAGCCAAATTTCTTTTTTGTCACTTCAAAAGAAAAATATCTACTTTCAGTGTGTTGCAAGTGTATCAAAACAATCCACTGTATTGAGAAATATACCAGTCAAAATGTGAAATATGCAAATTTAAGAATAATTTTTATTTGACTTTATTCTATGTAGAGAATAACTAATAGCCAGAAAACAAAACTCACTGGTACTTTCTGAAAAATCACTTTTACTTTGTGTCTTCTTTTAGTATCTATTAAGAATTGCTATTTACTGAAGTCGAATTCTTCAAGTCTTTGGGTTTTTGTAATTTCTCTAAATGGCACTTGAAATTCCTGATATGTTCAGTCTGTTTTCTACAGCTTGCCAGCACTGCCTTGCATTAGGAATTCTTAGTTACTCCATTTGCTGCTGTTGGTTTGGTTTGGTCTGGCTTGATTCTGGTTTTGGTTTTTACTTTGGCTCAGTTAAAGGGCTGTACTACAAAGCTCTTTTATGTAGAGTAGTCCTTTTCTCTGCAGTTTACATAGTAGATGTCCATCATCTCAAAAAGTTGGTGTTTTTTTTTCAGCAACTAATTTGTTACTCACTGAACTTGCCACTGAATATTTAAATTTTATACTAAATAGCTACTCTTTTCAAAATATTCCATTTAGAAAAATAATACATTTTATTTTATTCCAGTTATCAATGATGTTGATATTCATAGATGTGTAGGTCATTTTTCTACAATATTCCAATAAGCCAAACATAATGAATTTGATCTTCCTCATGAATAAAACAAATGGTCTGCCCTCTGAGAGGTGTCTTTTTTTTTGTCAGGTCAGTAAAGCACATGCAGCACAATGTATTCACTCTACCCTTAGGTGTGAAAAGGCCTCTGGTCCAGGTAAAGTAAAAATGCTTAAATGATTTGACACCATACCATTTTGCACACCCCAAGTAAAATGCCACCAAACTCTGATAGAAATCCATACTGATAAGAAGAAGAAAAGACAAATAAATACACCAAACCATTTTCATTGTGTTTATTTAAAAATAAATAGTCCAGTTTCAATGGATAAGCATCTATTTATTTATAAATAAGCATGGCAGCTGTAATATGAGATTAGATGTTCAATTTGGAACTACTGTACCTATATTATTAAAAGTCTTAGATTTTTATTATGTCAATAAAAAATAACTTTTATTCATTAAAACCCTCTCAAAAATGTTAAGAAAGAAGATATCTTACGCACTTTCCTTATTTTTACACAGTATATAAAATTCTGGCAACCTAAGCCACTCTTACAGGAAAAACTCACCTTCAATGGCCTTATGTGGTAAACTATAGATTTGTATAGTTTACTTTAAAACCACTATGCTATATGCTTTTTAATCATGCCAGCTTATAACTCAGTAAATAAGTATTTGTTAAATGCCTACTAAAAACATAAGTAATGTGTTAGACTGAAGGTGTATGAAAATAAAAGGAATTGTTTATTATCATAAAGCCTATTTCTATTGTAGGCGACAAGTGTGGAGAAAAGTGATTATAAGGTAATATACTTGTTATAATTGAGAACCATGTCAGGTGCAATGGACCTAAGAACACATCTGTGCATTTCAATTGAGTATGTGAACAGAATTAAGAAAAATGTTTGGTTGTCCAGGACAGAATTTAACTATGCTCTTTAGATATTATAATATTTAATTAATGTTGATACATTTTTTTATCATAAAAGGTAGAATTGAAAGAATATCAACTGATATTTGTTTAAAATGTTTCTTTTCCTTTTAAACTTTGTATTAAAGTGATTATAATGCCAAGATGAGGCTTTATGGTAACTAGCAGAAGAAAATTGTTTCATTTCTGGCATTCATATGACAAGTTTTATATTAGCAGCCAAATAAACATAAAGGATGCCAGAGTGCAAAGCTCTGTAATGAAATTGAAGGTGGAGAGAAAAAAGCAAATTCCATTTCTATCGGGAGGAGAGAGGAAAATATCAGCTCCTGCCAGAGCCAAAATGATATTAGAAAAATCCAACAACTGATACAAACCTGAAATAAGGATTAATAGGATCTTCAAAATTAAATTTATAATGAATTTAACTATTTTATAGTTACATTCTCTATGGTACATTTTAAGATGAAGTCCTGACTACATAATACATTTTAAGATTAAGTCTTTAAATAAAGAATATAAACATTTCTATAGAAAAGTCTGTTGCAAGAATCAGCTACATTTTTTTTCTGATTTTATGCCACATAAATGTCCCTTTTATTGAATTATAAATGATGGACTTCTCATTTTTCTATATCTCATCTTTTTATCACCTCCTAACCAAAATGGTTTAGTAAATTGTATGCCTTTCTCTCTTCTAAAACACCTTACTATCCTTCAATTTTTGCCCTATCACTGACTTTTATTCTTTTTTTCTTTAATACACACCTTGTTTTAACTTCCTGTAAACATATCTTACCCATCAAAAAATAAATAACGATTTAAATAGATATTGAATAAATGATAACCACTTAAAAATGTGTATTGGCAATTATATTTATTGATTACACATAGTAAGTATTTCTAACCATACTTCTTTCAAGTACTTAATTGCTTACTGAAAACTGTTTGGCCTATTACATCTCTTGAGACTTCACAATAAAACCACTATTTATTCTAAGTTTTCTAAATGCCTCTCACTTACTGGACAGTTATAAGCACTGTTAATTCAATTCTTAAATTAATCATAGAAGATGTACTATTTATGGCCACCATATAGAATTAAAAATAAAGTTTTGATAAGTTTATTAACTTGAAGAAGAACATATCAATAGGAAGTAAAATTTTAACATAGATCTTTCTATCAAGTATATGCTGTACTTTATAGTCTATTAAATCATGAGGAATAAGATGTTCTAAATACAACATATTATATCCATCTGAGGAAATAATCAGAGGTATCTGAGATGATCTCGGATAACGACTAGCCAAATTGCAAACAGGAATGCAAGGAAAACTTGAAATATCAGAAATTGAGTATTTGCATGTTTGGAAAAGCTACATGCTTTTGAAACCTAATGAGAAAAATGAAGCCCTTTTCCGCTATTTATCATTAAATTGGGAGAAATGCTTGAGCTGAGTGAGGAAGTAAATAAATTAAGCAATCATGAGAACCAATCCCAGACAGAACTTTAATTTTACTTACTAGTGTATGAAATTGATTGAGGATCCTATATCCAAAACCTACCATTTTAAGTCAAGTTCTCAAGAACCTAGAGCCTGAGGACAGGATTAAAATGTTGATATTTTATTTGGAAAGTATAAACTCAGGTTGGTGAATGTGATGGAAAAGAGAAATGAAACAAAGATAAAAGCTGGCCACCTTTTCAGGATGAGCTTTAAAAGATATAATATATTTCTCAGGAGAGGTGGTAAGCATACCCCAGAGCAGTCCATGAAAGGAGGTGGAGTATATCTGCCTGGCTGCCTCTTGTGTCTATTTCTTATTAGTTAATTCTTCATTGTGGTGGGTTAATTCCAGGTTGTGTTCCCCAGCCCCACGATGCTTACAGAAATCATGTTTCATGCTCTCTGCTGTGCCATCTCATCGGAACATGGAAATGGAAGGGTGAGTCAGGGTCCACAGAAGTGGAGTGTAGACATGGGAATCATGCAGGGCTGGGTCTTATCTAAGAATCCAGCCAGCACAGGAAGCTTGGCAATGGTGATGGCAGCATGGTCTGGGATATAAGTGGTACCACTGTGAATGAAGCAATAGCAGAATCTAAAACATCTCTACGTCGTACTACATATAAAACTATAAGGCTAAATTGAAAATGCCTGTGATTTTTCAAGTTTTTAACTTACCTTTTGTGCTCTAAAAATGCTAGTCTGTTAGTTTCCTGTGACTGTCAAAACAAATTACCACAAACTGGGTGTCTTAAAACATCAGAGATTTATTCTCACAGTTCTGGAGGTCAGAAGACCAAAATCAAAGTGTTGGCAGGGCCATGCTACCTCTGAAGTCTTTAGGAGAGAACTCTTCCTTGCCTCATTTGACTTCTGGTAGCTGCAGGCATTCCTTACCTTGTGGCTTCATAACTTCAATCTCTGCCTTCATCTTCACATCCCCTTCTCTTCCGTGCCTATGTTCATACCTTCTCCTTTTCTGTCTCTTATTAGGAAAATGGTCATTGGATATGGGGTCCACTTAGAAAATCCAGGATAATCTTGTTTTGAGATCCTCAGCTTAATTACATCTTTAAAATTCTTTTTTCAAATTAGATCACATTCATAGGTTTCAGGGATTAGAATATGGACAATTTGGGGGAAGGGGTGAGGGGAACCACCCCCAGGAACAGGTTGTTAAATATATGAGGTCTTCAAAGGATGCCTACTGTCCAACATCTACTTCAGATGTGGCCTAAAGCACAGAAGTCAGTGAAGAATCTCCCAAAAAGCCAAGTCAGGAACTGGAGACCAACACACAAGGGAGTTCTTTAGCATTCTTAACTAGGAAAGGACAGATAGGCTAACCCTGAAAAGATGCCATAGGCAGAAAATATTTGAAATTCCTGACCAACAGGATTGAATAGTTGCTATAAAGCAGTGACTTCTTTATGGAAGTTGCATCATGAATACCTTGGATCTGTTCCATCACTAGAAGTACTATGTGTAGTGGAAGATAAAAGGGAAACAGGTAGCTTGCATTTAATTTAAAGATTATTATACCATACGGAGCCACATCCAGATCTGATGAAATGACTGCATATCACATACAAATCCTGGACTTATGGATTGCACTTAGGTTGTCTTGTTTGATTAAGGGATGAATTTGTCTATTGTGTGAAGAATGGTTTATAAAGGCAAAGAGGTGCACTCTGACACACACGGTGTTCTTTCCTTCCTGTAGGTAGAGTTGTAGTCTGTAGCTGGGATATGAGTTACATTCAGGGTATATTTATTAGCCCCTTTACAGCTAGATATAGTTATGTAACTCTTCAAAACCAGTGGATCATGCATGAGTGGATGTGGAACATGCCATGTCTAGTTGTGTCTGACAAGATCTCTTGAATTCATTCTGCCATGTTTTTTTCTCTGCCCTTACTGGCTAGAGTAACTAGAAAGATCTTGAAAGACACATGTTTTAGAGAAAAGAGTCACTGTCAGTAGATGGCCCAAAATATCTTCATGACACTGGCATTTTTTGAGCTGCTCAATGATATATAACGATGTTTAAGACACACCACACATATTTACGTAAGTATGAAATACTTTTTCATTTAAGTCTTATTATTTTGAGATTTCTTGTTATAGTTACTAATCCTTAACCATGATTAATATTCATGAAATTTAGATAGTTCGCTTGAATTAAATTAATTCTTAGCAATTACTATTGCAAGACAATGTATTAAGTATTGTGAGAGAAGACAAGCAGGTAGAAATTTTAGGTTATTGGTGGTGTCTGGGGAAAGAACAGAATGAAATTAGCAGACGAATAATTAAAACACGAGATACATCATGATAATGTTTCATAAAAGCAGTCAGGATGGGTCAAATACGTATGGGAGAAAACAAAGACTTTACAAATAATGTAATATTTGTAGTGGAGATTTACATTGATAAGAGATTGTCAGGTAATCAGAATGTGAGGCAACTGCAACTAGGTGGTTATAGACATGAAGATGAGAAGATTTATAGTATACCTATTCAAATAAGTGATATACACCTAGCATGTGCAAGGCATGAGCTACATCCTGTGAGGAATCTAAAAGAGAGTAAGACTGGTTCTTCTCTCAATATACTTGCAAGTTATCAAGGAATCTGAGGCATTTACAGAATTAATGGCACCACAAACAAAATAGAATAAATACTATGAGGGACTTATCAATAAAAAACACA
>NW_011888982.1:2633025-2638318 GCF_000151845.1 Pteropus vampyrus
CAGGTAGCTTGCATTTAATTTAAAGATTATTATACCATACGGAGCCACATCCAGATCTGATGAAATGACTGCATATCACATACAAATCCTGGACTTATGGATTGCACTTAGGTTGTCTTGTTTGATTAAGGGATGAATTTGTCTATTGTGTGAAGAATGGTTTATAAAGGCAAAGAGGTGCACTCTGACACACACGGTGTTCTTTCCTTCCTGTAGGTAGAGTTGTAGTCTGTAGCTGGGATATGAGTTACATTCAGGGTATATTTATTAGCCCCTTTACAGCTAGATATAGTTATGTAACTCTTCAAAACCAGTGGATCATGCATGAGTGGATGTGGAACATGCCATGTCTAGTTGTGTCTGACAAGATCTCTTGAATTCATTCTGCCATGTTTTTTTCTCTGCCCTTACTGGCTAGAGTAACTAGAAAGATCTTGAAAGACACATGTTTTAGAGAAAAGAGTCACTGTCAGTAGATGGCCCAAAATATCTTCATGACACTGGCATTTTTTGAGCTGCTCAATGATATATAACGATGTTTAAGACACACCACACATATTTACGTAAGTATGAAATACTTTTTCATTTAAGTCTTATTATTTTGAGATTTCTTGTTATAGTTACTAATCCTTAACCATGATTAATATTCATGAAATTTAGATAGTTCGCTTGAATTAAATTAATTCTTAGCAATTACTATTGCAAGACAATGTATTAAGTATTGTGAGAGAAGACAAGCAGGTAGAAATTTTAGGTTATTGGTGGTGTCTGGGGAAAGAACAGAATGAAATTAGCAGACGAATAATTAAAACACGAGATACATCATGATAATGTTTCATAAAAGCAGTCAGGAAGGGTCAAATACGTATGGGAGAAAACAAAGACTTTACAAATAATGTAATATTTGTAGTGGAGATTTACATTGATAAGAGATTGTCAGGTAATCAGAATGTGAGGCAACTGCAACTAGGTGGTTATAGACATGAAGATGAGAAGATTTATAGTATACCTATTCAAATAAGTGATATACACCTAGCATGTGCAAGGCATGAGCTACATCCTGTGAGGAATCTAAAAGAGAGTAAGACTGGTTCTTCTCTCAATATACTTGCAAGTTATCAAGGAATCTGAGGCATTTACAGAATTAATGGCACCACAAACAAAATAGAATAAATACTATGAGGGACTTATCAATAAAAAACACAAAATTCTTTAACTTTTCAAGCAGCATTTGTTTCTTTTGGAAAAAATGGGAAAATCACTAGAATTCACCTCATGATAGTATCAGTGTCAATGTTAAATGAGGTAAAGACCACAAAATGTTTATCAGAGCACCTAAAACATGATAAACAAGCTGTTGTTCTCACTTTAATTATTTTTCTGTGTGTGTTTTGAGTTGACTCCTGGAGGTTGTGTAAACTTTTGATAGGCAAATTTCACATTAATTTAGCTAGAAAAAATATCTTGCACAAATAGTAAAATTAGGAATATTCAGAGGTTGAGAACAGTAAACAATTTATTTTCATTGTGACATATGTATGTACAGGGTAGAAGAAGATGGCTCCCCTTGAGTCCATAAGGAGTTTGGACATGAATTGATTGGTGTGACGTAATCTGCACATGAATGCTTTTGATCAGGAAGTTTCACGTTAAAGTTATCATAAATGTTTTGGCCAGATTAAAAATCAAAGAAGCTGAAATCAAGGTGACCCAGATTGCATACTATTTTCATAATCTATTGACAAATAATTCAAGCGATGAGATAGAGCCAAAGTTGTGGGGAATAAAGGGAAAGGGGGAGTTTCAGAGTGTCGCAAAGGTAGAACTCATAGAATTTGGCAATTGATTATATATGAGCACTGAAGATAAAATGAGACAGAGAAGAAGAAAGGAAAAAAAAGAAACCCCCAGTCTTTTGGATGACCAAGACAATGACCGCGATAAGGACATAAATAAGTGAACAATAAAAAAATACTGTTTTGGGCAATATTGGTGAACTTTGTTTTGGATTTGTATTCTTGGATGTGATGGTAGACCATCTCAGTAGCATTTTCACTTAGGAGTTGGAAATATCAGCCCAGAGATTGAAGTCCGAGCTGGGTAACATGCAGGCTGAACTCCTTAGTGGAGATAGCAGAAGCAAAGAATAGAATCTAAGAATGTTTGATACTATGGCCCAGGAATTTTCCTGCCCTTTATTTTGAAGGGGATAATCAATAAATATGTGTGTCAACAGAGCAAAATTTGGCATTACCTCTATCTCTTAGTATTTATACCAATGATGTGTTATTCTCATTAACAGCCCCACTGATTCCACGTCTGTGGACCTTGTACCCAGGATGTGAGAATGTTGCTAAAGGAGACCAAGATTGTATGTGTAATTCTTTTAGAAAATAAATGTTAGCTTGACCTTCATTCTATCAAACATGCCCTTTTTTGAACTAAAGAAGAGACAAATGTACGATTAAAAATGGATCAGTAAAAATCTCTCTATTGTCATTAAAAAACAAAAAACAAGCAAGCAAACAAAAACCTTAAAGGATCTACTTTCTTGTTTTTAGTAAATTCATTGTTTTGCTAGACTTGTTATTTCAGTAAATTTATTATTGTATCCCTCATATCTATCTTGGTGTCAGCGATGAACTGATCGAGAAGGAAAGGTTTCAGTCCTGAGATGCCCAGTTGAAAGAATGCACAAGGGGCTGACATGAGAATGAAACAGTAAGCATCAACTTTATTGCGGGGAGCACACTTCTATTGTGGGAAGTATGTGGGATACGCACTTCTGAGTTAGGGGACCGTAAGGGCTCCACATATATTAGAGTACAATAGTGGAAGTCTATCACACATGCATGATACAATAAGCTGAATCATGCTTACATATGTTAGGCGTAGGCACCCTACTACAATAATGTAACATTTTAAATTTGGAGTCCTATTCCAAGGCGTGAGCCTGAATCACAGCCAGACCTGGGACTAGTCCTCCACTCCTACAGGGTCATGGAGTGTGATCTGGCCCGGAGGGTGCTACTTTGGGCCCACAACCCACTTTCCATTCCTGCAGTGACTTAGCCCTTCAGGGCAACACCCCCAGGGTACTCTTTAGCCACCATCAATCTGGGTGCTGCTCAGCACATCAGGGGCATTGTGACACAGAATTAGACCTTGATACACAGCCCAACTATTGGTGCAGATGTGCACCAGGCCAGTTTTATTCATGAGGACCAACCACACAGCGTGAAGCTCCACCCATTGACTAGACTGCTCAGCATGAGTTTAGTACCCAAAGGTTTCTGTGGTTAGCTGCAGTGCCATGGCAGCCCACATAGGGGGTTGCCCATGGCATGAGCTGTCTGTGTACCAGGCATCCTCAGAGATGGGAGCCCAACCCTCTACATAGGGACTCGGTAGGTCTCCCGACTCAGCAGGCTCCTCCGGGAGCTCTGTTTGAAACTGTTTCAAATAGGGAGTGTACTTGACCTGACAGGAGGCTTGCAGAGAACTGTGTCTGCTGCTCCAGGTACGCCCACCACTTGGTCAATGTAGGGGTCTGTACAATTCCCATTCAGGGACTCTTCACCTAAGACCACAGCCACCCCTCCATGGGGTATGTGGACTGCACGGTTACAGGATTAGGGCTAGTGATGGCCTCACTGGCAGAAGGACTGCATATATGGCAGCCAGTGGCTTCTCTATCAGAGAATACTGCACCTCTGTGCCTTTCCATAACTGGGACCAGAAACCTATTGGCACCTTCCAGGAACCATGCTTCTGCCACAATCTCTGTCTAAACCCTGCATCATGCACCGGTACCATAAACAGGAATGGGAGAGCTGGATCTACTACACATAGAGTTTGGGCTTGTGCTACTGTTTGCTTTGTAGTCTTAAAGACTGCTTCTATCTCTGGAGTCCAATCCTACTGGGCATCCCATTTCACTAGACAGTGCAGGGGTCACATCAAGGATGCCAAATGGATAATGAACACTCTCCAAAACCCCATGAGTCCCAAATAGGTTTGGAGCTGCTTCATGGTTTCGGGTTGGGGATATGCTTGTATCTTATCAATCACTGCCTCTGGCATTACTTTTGTCTTACCTGACCAGACAATTCCCAAGAATTTGACAGAGAACCCAGGTTCCTGGACCTTGTCCTCATTGACTGCCCAACCCCAGTTGGTGAGAGCTTCTAGTTCTGTAAGAGAATCAGAGGTTAGTATTAACACCATTAATGCAATGATACAAGTGCACTGTGAGTGGTCATTTCCACGTGGCTAAATTTTGAGCCACGAGATGATGACACAGGGTAGGGCTGCTCAGATAGCCCTGGGGAAGAACGAGGAATGTTCATTGTCCCCATTCCCAGGTGAAGGCAAACTGTTCTTGACTTTCTGGGGCTATAGCAATAGAGAAAAAGGTATTTTCCAAGTCCACCACATAATGGTAGCGTCCAAGTTCATGTAACAGCTGGTCCATAATGTCCTTGACGTTTGACACGGTAGCATGTAGGTGTGGTGTAACTTTATTCAGCTTCTGCAGCCTCAGGTCAACTGGCTCCCCGCCAACCAGGTTTCCTGGCCGAAATAATCAACCAGCCACACCTCACAGGTTGTGGCTTTCTCAGGAATAAGAGCGATTGCTGGTCAGGGCGCAGCACCAGCAGCACTTCATTAGGTTGCTGCTCAGTCTTTTCTGCAGTGATCCCTGCTGCTAGGAGATCAAACTACATCTGCCTGTGGCTCATTTTCATGGCTGAACAGGCCGGGGACTGCTCCTCTCCTCCTTTTTGGCCATGCCTCAGTCCATCACTGGCTGATCTGGCAGTACGGGCGGTGTGGTACAGCACACACTCGGGTGGAATTCTCCTTGCGTTTCACTTCCACATCCCCCAACCTAGCCATAGCAACTTTGCCTTATGGATCCACCTATCCACGTAAGGGGCCAGTAGTGCCATCATTGTGCCAAAAGTACCAGCCAGTCCTAAAGCCAAGATCAAATCCTTCATATGGGTTGTAAATACCTCTTCATCAGGACTTGTATACTGGGTGTGAAACATCATCTGTAGCATGCCCATTTCTCAAATTATCTAGACCAGATCTAAGTATGTGGTCCATCTGCTCATTGTCTCTAGCATCTCCCCTGGGTTGGCCCACAGTATCCGTGCAGTGGACGTGATCAGGAAGTGATTGCCTGTACCCTATGCCATACGCGCCACATTCTGGAGGCACATCTCTTCTGGAGATAATTCAGTGTCTTTGGCCCCATCACCCCACAGCCGCAGCAGCCACCCTGGAA
>NW_011888982.1:2640178-2644325 GCF_000151845.1 Pteropus vampyrus
AAGAATAAGGAGGGAATAAGATGAGACTGAACCTGAGATAACTCCCAAATTTGAGAAGAAGAACAGAAGATCCAGCATTAGAAAGCTGAGAGGATGGTGGGAGGTAAGTCAAGAAGGAAGGGATAGTGAACCTTGCTGAATTCTGAAGAGAATTTCAGTAACTTGAGCACTGAAAAAGTGGAATGGGCTGAAAAATTATCTGTCTTCCAAAGAGTGAGAGTGAAATCCCGATAATAATGAACTTAAAAAAAAAAAAAAAAACCACTAAACTAAAATGGAGACAGTAAATATAAATATCTCTTGAGATATTTTGTGATTAAAGAAAAGAGAAGTTATCTCAGTATTGGGAGGCTTAGACATGAGCTTTTTTTGGTAAATAAAGTTTTATTAAAATACAGCCATGCCCCTTTGTTTACACACTGTGGATGGCTACAGTCTAGCTACACACAAGCTGTCTTCCGAATACAGCTTTAATAAATTGTAACAAACACTATGGTATTAACTATCTTTCTACTTACAAAAACAATTTACAGACCTTTGATTTAAATTAATATAGGAAAGAGGCACGAACACTACATGAATTGAATAACTATTAAACCAAGTGGAATTTAGAGCCTGCTACATGCTGTTAGACATGAAATCTGGTTTATTATCCATGTGGCCAGACCACAAGGAATCTGCAGAATAAAGAAAGATTCCTACAGAGATTACTAACAACTATTTACCCACAATATTCAGGTTTATCCATATCATTAAAGAAAAACAGACTTCAAGCTCTACCTTGTACAAGTTAAAGATAAACCCAAACTTTCATTCCATTCCTTACTCCCTATAATAAGTAATTTTTCATAGAATTTATTTTAAAGTTCATATAAACCCAGCTCTTTGGATGCTCAGGGTTTCATTCTCTGACTCTGAAAAGAGACTACACCTCTGTCATTCCTTCTCAAATAAACTTTTCTTTGTCTTTATCTCTGGCTCGCTCTTGAATTTTTCCTGTGCGAAGCAAAGTACCCTATCAGTATAGGGCATGAGTCTCCAACTCAGGGGAATTTGTCCTGTCTGGCATCAAAATGATCCTGGAAATACTGACTTTGGAACTCATAGGTAGAAACATGGATTCATTCTTGATGATACATTTTTTAAGATTAAATATTTGTGCAGATTTATTACTTTATTTAAAGATTCCAGCTCTCTTTTCTTGACTAATTAGATTCTATAGTCCACAAAGAATATATTCTGTACCATAACTTATTTTTGAGTGTATCACTAAACTAAAATAACACACCATTGTCATTCTGTCAATTAGATAAAACTAAATGTAACTTGAAAGTAAAATATTTTTCACCAAAATATACTTAAAAAAACAACTCGATAAAAGTAGAATAAATTTTCTTACCTCCTCAAATCTACCATACGAAGATTTGTCTGAATAAACGATTGATTTAATTAATATGAAATAAGTGACAATTAATTTATTAATATGTAATGATTTTATATTAATTTTTAAAAATATTGACTTATTCAATCTATTATCACTGAATTAGTTAGTAAATGATTAAAAATATTTATTACTTGCAATACGTGTGAGCATGGAGAATTAACAAACTTGTTTCAGAAAATGTCATTTTGGTAAGTTAGGATTTCTACTGTGCTCAATAAAAATTATATACCAAATTTAATTTTAATTTCATTGTAAATTTCTAAGGATATATTGGAGTATATTGGATTTTGGAAATGCTAAATAAACAGTATGTATTTCTTATATCTTTTAAGAAATGGATAATAATATCTGATCTCAAATAATGTGAATAAGAAACAAAATAGAATGTTCTGCTAAAAGCCTTAATGTTACATATGTTGCAGCTGCCAAGTTCTGAAATTTCTAATTAATGACTACGCAATTAAGAGTAAAATAATGAGCAAAATAATTAAGAATGACGCTTACATATGGCTTGTATTCTTTTATGAGGTTTTTAGTGTTTGCAAAGACCAAAAGTTGCAATGTTATTCTCAATGATTTTTTTAAATGATTATTCTCCTTGAGAGAATCTAAATGTTTTCAATATAAAGGAAAATCACATATTTCAAAACTGAAGTGGGAACAAGTGATTTAAAACTACAAAACTACACATAACTATAAGATTTAAAATACCTTATTTAAGTCATAATAAAACACTATTCAGAGGTAAATGTGATATCCACACCCAAAGTTTAGAATGCTTTAAATTCATTAAGCAGAACAGGTAAGAAACATGATTTCGATCTAATTTATTTGCATTTGTTGATAACTTATAAACAGAAAATTTCATTTTAGATTTTTTTTTATTTTAAAGACTAAAATGATTATATCAAAAGAAGCATGTAGATTAAAATTGTAAAACAAAAGCAAATTTTAGGAAAATCCTTATAGTTTGGCCAAGAATATCGGGATATTCAGATATGATTAAGCATGTTAAGTGAACTTTCTTATAAAAGTAGTTATTAAAATTGTAAATGCAAGGAGGCCTACACTTTGGCTGAAATCACTTTTGAACTTAAAAGTATTGATTCTCAATTAGACTATGTATTCTTTAAATTAACCTAAAATTTTGAAATTTACCTATTTGTATATTTTGTAATAAAATTAAATACTACCAATTATCTTTATTACAGTTTTTAGAACTACTTCTCTCCAATTTTAACATTGTTATATTTTTGATAAATCTATCTGAATTGCTGATACTTTACAGACTTTTTAAAAAAATTAAATGATCAAACATGACTTGGTTTTAATTGATATAGCTCCCCCTGGAAAAATGAGCAAAGCTGCCTTTGGGGGTCTTTGCTCCTCTCTAGATAGAAATCAAAAGAGTAGGTGAAACTTTTTGCAGAAAGTTTTATTAAAGTGAAAGCTTGATGCACTAAGGGAGCAGGTTTTGAAAAAGAATGGATGTGGCTCCCCTCAAGGTTTACAGATACAGTGCTTTTATAGGCTCTTGGGATTGGGGGCCACCCTTTTCTCCTTCTCTTCTCCCTCCCCAAATATGTTGAAGCAGATTCTGAAATGAGCCTGTGCAGTGGTACCTACATGGTATTTCACACATCACATGTCTCACTATCATCTAAAATATCCACCTAGAGGAGTGTTTTTACTATAATAAGAAAAAGTTAACTATAGAACAGCTCCTAATGTGTGCGCATGACTTTAAAAACTTTTCCTGGGCAACTTATTTCTACTGTAATTTTGGTTCTGTCTCCTTGTTCTTTCTTATTGGCCAAGGAATGTGGCTCAAGGTTGTTTTCCCCAGCTATGCGACTACCCTACATGACCACCTACCACAGTAACCCAGAAATATGTTTCTTCTTTTGAATTTGGAAAGGTCTTAACAGAAAAGAGAGTAGTTGAGATCTCTGTCACTGATATCATCTAGGTGCCTGACTCACAGAAATTATGAACTATTAGACTTTTGTTTAGACACATCTTCTCAAGGATGCAGAAAGTCTGATTGATTTGTAACACCTATTTAAAGACAACCAATATAAAGTAAAACATTTACTACTTAAGACACATGGTCACTGGGCACTTGGGTCACCAAAGCAAATGCTTCAGAAGGTTGCCTCTTATTCAATAAGAACAAAATAATCAGTGGAATTTATCAGTGGCTTGACAGTCCTAACAATCAAGAGGGTCCAAGATTGAGCAGGTGTGGATTTTCTGTGCTGGGAAAGGTTAAGACAATGTGAAACTGGTTTTGCAGTCATTAGCCTACCATCCACACCAGTTTCTAAAAAATAAATAAAAGGTTAAAGACTAAAAAGGGAGGCTTATATAACAAGAAAGAAGACTGAAATGCTGTTCTCATACAAGCCCCATAAACACCAAACAAGAGGAGCTTCAAAAACTCATTTTTTCCATGGAGTTTGGAGGACACAGGGATAGAAGAAACCATCTTATAGCTATATTGGCTTGCATATCCCTTTTTTCTTCTTATTGTAAGTCAATAAGAAGAAAAAAGGGATATGACTTACAATAATATGACTTGTAAGTCAACTTCTTATTTGACTTATTTGTGCAGCAAGTAACAGATTTAATGCCTCACATTCTTCACTGTGGGCCATCTTTCATTCTAAACTCTTAGAAAACACCATAGTTTCCATTTACATT
>NW_011888982.1:2648380-2660852 GCF_000151845.1 Pteropus vampyrus
TATCACAATATTATTGACTATATTCCCTCTCCTGTACACCAGATCACTATGACTTATTTGTTTTATACCGGGAAGTATGAACCTCTTATTCTCCTTCACCTTCCCTCCTTTTTAAAATCTCCCTAAGCTTCCTGGAACACATTTACAAATTGCAGAGACTGTTAGTTACTCAGTTGTTCCATAGCAATGGAAATTAACTGAACAAATGTAGTCAAGCTAGAGAAGACAATTCCCAGGATCACTCTAGTTTTCAGTGACTAACTGCATCTACCAAAGGTCTAATCCTGGCCCTCTCAGGATTATTAAGACCTTTGTTAGATGTACTAACAAAGTAAAACTCACCCAATTCCAGGGGGAACTCAAAGGTGGCACAAATCAGCTTTGACTGTACAGAGGAAGGAAATATCCTAGAGATGATGGAGTAACAGTTGAAAGGAGCCTGGGGCCCTGAATGACTCTGTGGGGCAGAGATACTTCTCCACTCACCTCTGGATTTTTATGTAAGAAAATTTCAGGCCACTGCATTTTAGTTTATCTCCTTTTGTTAGCTTAAACTTTGCCTTTGTAATACCCTGATTTGCCTAATGTGACTTACCCTCAGCTCCTGCTGCTTTTTCTTTATCCTGGCAGAAAGCTTTCTTAGAAAAGATCATATCAAAAAGGCTCTGGCTCGGCTACCTTCTCAGCTGTCCAAGTTATCCAAGGAAGATGCACATACTTTTGCCACTTTAAGCAATGGGAATATTCCTCTGCATACATCTTCTTTCTCCTTCACCTATTAAGTCAGGTAGCACTGCTAGCTTCCTGCTTTCTGATTTCAACAGGCAGAATATAGTCATGAGTCTCTAGGTTCACACATGACTCATTAAGCCCAATGGCAGCACTGTATATCATGATTGAACTGAATATGCTTTGAGGCGGGAAATCCCAGAAATTCAAATCTCCACACCTCAACTTCTTCCCCAGTATCTCCAGATATTTGATCAAACATTATTCTGTGAGCATGTTTTTGGAAGAGATTAATATTTGAATCACTAGACTAAGTAATGAAAATTCTCCTCCCCATTGTGGATGGGCCACATCCTATTAGTTAAAAGACTTACTAGGACAAAAAGTCCTCCTCAAGTAAGAGAGAATTCTCTTGTCTGACTACCTTCCATATAAGACATCGGCTTTTCCTAGTCCTCAAGTCATCTGACATTTGGACTGAAAATGTATCACTAAATCTCTTGATCTCCAACTTGCCAATTGTACCTGGCAGATCTTGGGACTTGTCAGCCTTCATTATTATGTGAGACAATTCCTTATGATAAATATATATGTGGTTTTATTTCTTTAGACTACCCTAACTAATACAAGCACCATTCTTTTGAAAGTGGGAACTTATCACCTATTTTTCTTAGTCTTGAGACTTCAATTAAATATCTAAGACACAAGAAAAGTTAAAATTATACTTATATTGTTTTAGAAAATATTTTTTAACATTAAATTCAGATGGAATAAAAACATATATATATTAATTTAGCATTTTTTTGACCTCAATTAAAACAAAAGCTTTTATCATACAATGGAAACATCCAGAAGCTAAAGAATTCCAAGAATGGCATGGAGGGGGGCATAGATTTGATGTAATTTTGTGTCAAAAATTACTTATATGGTAATTTCTAAAATAAGTAGTTTCTCTTCTAATGCATATTGGCACATGGGGTATTTAAACTTTGATTTTGACGCTATTATTCTTTCTCTCCCTTCACATTTATTGTTAAGAAACCAAACTAGATGAATTTAGAAATACTGTCTACCTGATACAAGTTTGCATAAGTAAGTTTTCTTTGGCAAGTTTTTTTTTTTTTTTAGAAGTAGTGAAGTAAGAAGTATCTTGTATGTCTTTGCCTCTATGACCTTCAATAACAGAAAGAGTGACACAACATTTACTCTACTAATCATTGCTCAAATTTTAAATTTGTAATTCCCCAAGAAAACTCTAGGAGGTAGGTATAACTTTCACTCCTGTTAAGGTGAAGAAAGAGAAGCTCCGACAGAAAACATGCCCAAGATCCAGAACTCCTAGGGGAGACCAGGAGTGCAGAGCAAGTGCCAGGGCCCTTCCTGAGCCATGGGAGCCACCATACTGTCCTCCAGCTGGGGACACTCAGGAATCCCTGTGTAAAAGACACTTAATTGTGCCAATTAATTGGAAAGAAAGGCTACGAGAGAGGCAGAGGAGGTGAGTATGTATTGTGAACACAGTTTTTCATAACATTTAAGATGATTCAGGAATGCTAATTGTCATGGGGGTTGGCTGAGCTATTGCAAGCCATCTTCAATGGTTCCATGGAAAACATAGTTAACATGAAGTAAGAAGTGGGTCCCAGGCCTGGATGTGATCCAAGCTTGTGGCTAGGAATAGAACTCTGGATTTAGAATGTTACATTAATGTAGCAGATGCCTGCACCTAAAATATATAAACATATTTCAGCTTATCATATCATACATGTGTGGCTGAATACCACTATTGTACTCTGCTATGTGTGGAGCCATGTGGTCCCCTGGAGAGCAGAAGAGAACAAGAAGAAGAGTTATCCTCCAACAGAAGTGTGCTCCCCACAATAAAGTTGATGCCTGCCATTTCATTCTCATGTCAGCCCCTAGTGCGTTCTTCCAACTGGGCAACTCACCATCTAACCTTCCCTTCTCGATCAGCTCAGCGCCTACATAAGTGGTCACATTTGTTTGGTGTCTGGTCAAGATTACATCATCTCAAGAAAATGCCTGACATTCTTTTCAAAGCAAATTTTCACAATCAATATTATTGTATTTAACATTTCATGGCACTTCATTAAGTTAAGAAAAAAAATTGCATATTCATTAACTTGAATTTTCTGTGACACATCTCAGAAATTCATCCAGTCCCCTGATAATGCCAGAGAGGACCCAGATTACTTCACATATCAGGGAAGTTAAAGAGATTCAGGCACCTGTACTTTTTCATTTCATTCAGTTGATTTGGCTTTTTTAGTCCCTGGATTTATGCCTATTAACTTATAGTTTTTATAGGGACATGATTTTTCATCACATACTCCAACCTACATATAATAAACTTGATTTTTAGTAACAAAAATATAAATACGATTTGCATTGAAAATATGAACTTGACTAATAGTTTGATAGACTTAGTTTTATATTGATAATAATATTCCGGAAGCTGAAGTGCCTCATATGACCTCTCTATATTCATTTACATAGTTTATTTCTCATTTGTTTACAGATAGTATTCTAATAATCTTCTTCAAGGTAAAGTTTGTATTGTTTAGAATGTTCTGAAAACAACCTAAGAAATATATCTCTGCTTATGGACATAGTTTAACATCGTTTTTGTTTTTATTTTGTTTTTTGGTCTAGAAATAGAAATACCAACCTTAAACATGTGAAGTTATAGAATGCTGAACATGTGTCACATTGCAGACAATGCCCTGAAGTGCGAAAGTAGGATCTGGTAAAACGATTTCTATGTTATCAGCATGTATGACAGCTTGCAACTACTCCAGAGAGAGAGAGAGAGGCAGCAGATTGAGAGCTGAGATGAATAGAGATAAGAAGGCTGCAGCTATAAATGTTGTTGAACAGTTGAATTTTAAAACCATATGACAAAGGAAAAAAGCAGTATCTGCATTCTTTAATTAATAATTAAATAATTCAAATAAATAAACATTAAAGTTTGCAAAAAAAAAAAAAAGATTAATGAGACCCCCTCTATTTCCCTGAAAGGCTTTTTAAAAGTCCTAATTAGACCTACCAGAAGGTAGAGCTACTTGATATGTATAGGGTGGCTCCAGGTAAACAAGTTGACTTATTATTAAAAATTCCACTGAAGTACTGAACATGAGATGGAAAAGGTGCAAGACATTCAACTCATAAGGAAAAAATAAAATAAAACAAATAACTCAAAGAATCTTCCTCTAGTACAAGGTAGTATCTTTTTTGACAGTATGTAAACTTGCCACACTTTATTCCCCAACCTGAAGGAAATGATTTATCTTGAAGCCAGTGACTCAAGGAAACATTCTTTCTGACTGGTAATATTTTATCTCTGGTTGAGCTCCTTTCGAACAGCTGAGAAGGACAGCTGACATTTTGGTTCTGCTGCACTCAGTGTGTGGATTACATGCTGTCGATATTGTCTGTTGTCATTAAAATTCCTAGAGAAGCAATGTGATGTGTCAGAAAGAACATGGGCCTTAGTGGTATAAGACCTGAGTTCTATTTCTATCTTGCCATTCTGAGTAATCATATACACACCATTTAATATTCCTAAGTCTCAGTTTTCTCAAGTACAAAATGGAAATACTATATACTTTACCTATCTCACAGTATTGCTGTGACAATCAAATGAGTTTGATAGCAAATATCAAACTTAATTGTGAAAGGCTAAAAGTATCCTACTTAAATTTAGGGTCAAGAGAGAATGTTCTGTATCACTACTGCTATTCAAAATTATATGGATAATCCTAGCTGATATAATAATGCAAAATTATAAAAGGAAATAGTATTAAAAAGGAAAATGAAAACTGAATATTCATATATGATATAATAGTTTGAGATTCTAAGAAATTCAAAAAATCTAGAAATAAATTAATAGGACTAATTCAAGAAATCAAGAGTTACTAGCTTTATGATCAGAATAAAAATTGCACCATTATATGTCAGCAACAAGCACATAGAAAACATAGTTTTATAAGGATCCATTTTATAATAGCCATAGTAGCTTAATATTTCTAGAAATTCATCTAACAAAAGATATGGAACGCGTTTGTGGGAAAAAACGCAGTACTACTAAAAAGTACAGAAAAGTATTATATAAAAGTAAAGATGTAGTCTATACGTGGAAAGACTCAATAACATAAAATATTTTTATCATAAAGTTTAAAATATCAAAATATATTATAAAATATCATTAAAATATTATAAAATATCAATTTGTCTATAAATTCAATGCAATTCCAATCAAAATTCCAATAAGAATTCTCTTAGGAACCTTTAATCTGATTTCAGAATTCATATGGAGATGTATAGGACCAAAACTTATCAGGACACCAAAGAAGAAAAGAGTGACTCCACTAGCCATCTCAGTTATCCAGACCCCCTCCAAAGCTCTGATGATGAGAGCTTGTTGAAATTGTCACCAGGACAGACAGATAAGTGAATGCAATATAGCAGAGTCCAGAAACAAATCCTTTGGACATGGAAACTTTATACACAACAGGAGAGGCCTTAAAAAACAGTGAATCAGTTCTTTAATTAATAGTATTATTTATTATTATTGAAAGGATATAATTAGATCTATATAAAAAGTAAATTGCAGATAGAATCAAGACTAATATGAAAAGAAAGAAAAATACACTCAGGAAAAAATGTTGGAAAATATATGGTTTTACTCAAGACTAGGAAGGATTTCTTTTAAAAACTAATATTATAAAGAAAAATGATAAAGGAAAACCTCATAATGTCAACTAATTTAAAGCCTGAAACGTCTATACTACAAAGCTACTATGACAAATAGAGAGATAAATCAAGACTGGGGTAAAATATTTGCAATACATACAAACGACAAAGGATTAGTATGTAGGATATATAAAGAATTCCTAAAAATCACTGTTTAAAAATATGAGAATCCTAATTGAAAAATGGATAAAAATAGAAAGGATAATTCTCCTCAAGAAAGAGTAAATATGAATGGAAAATACATTTTAACTTTTTATCATAAAAATTCATATTAAAATCATAATCAGACAGTCTGTCAAATATAGCAGTTAGACGTTAAAAGTTTGGCAATACTAAGATTTCTAAGGGAAAATATATGGAATAAAATTTCTCATATTCTGCTACTGGGAGTTTAAATTTGTACAACTTTGCAGAGTAATTTGACAATATTTGATAAACATATCTATACAGTAAAAATTATATTGCATATAAACATACAAGTACATATACATTCATTACATTCTCTTTTCTATCACTTTAAATATTTTATTTAAGAAAACAAATATGTTTTTTCTCAAGGTGAAGAATGAGTGTGCATGTGTGTGTCTATGAATCATATACCTACCTGGGAAGTAATTTTAAACCTTTAAAGCCAATCTAAAAACTCAATATAGCACAATATTAGTCCTAACTGTGTTAGTAATAACCCCTCCATATTTGGATAATTATCCTAGGCATTTATTTTTCCTTTTAGAAAGGAGAACATTGAATTAGAAGAAACATATCTTATGTATTTATATATCCTCCTTTACCATTATCACATATTTTGCTTTTAATGTATTCAAAAATATTACAAGTTTGCTTGAGAAACTTGGATCCCACTAACCTAAGAGCGGTAAAAGAAATAGTATGTTCTATGGAGCCAATTCTAATAGAAAGTAATAGAAAACTATTAATTCTGAGCTACTTATATATGCTTAAGCCCTAGTTTAGGGATCCTTCTAAATTTGTATAGGTGGTTGGAATAATAGCAGGCTATTCTTTCATGGCTGGTTCTCTTGAATTAATTCTGATCCAACTCTACAGCAGGAGTCAGAATTCTTGAAGTCTAGAGATACCTTGTGGGATGAGATGCTTGTATGGTGCTCCAGAAGGTAAACGTGAACACTTAAAAGTATCATTGTGTTTTCCAGGATAAGAGGTTTATTTGTTTACCTTCAAGGTCTAATACAGTAGTTATTGTCATTAAAATTAGATAATAGTTTTCTAATGTTTTCTATCTATCCTTTTACATTTACTCTGAACTAATCTTTCAGTCTAATTTTGCAAATATTTAGCTGCATCCTGCTCGACCATTAAGAAAATGTTGTATGCATTATCAGAGTCGATTCGATTATACTATACACTATGTATTCGTGTCAAGTAGTTATTTTCAGTGGTTTTCTCATTCACTTTTTCATGATATAGAAGCATAAATAACTTCTAGACATGAATAATGCATCAAACAAAGTGGAGCTCAATAGCACTAATTTACTTTTATATAAAATCAATTGCTACTTTTTGGCATTCAATTCAATCTAACTGCCTGTTAACACTGATATCCGCTCATTTGACATTCTTGAGGGAAAAAAGTATCAAGATAGCTGAAATGTACTGTTATTTCTAAAATAAAAATATTAAATGCACAAAAAAATTTGAAATGCCCATGAATCTGTCAGATAACATCTTTTCAATATAATGAAAGAATACCCAAAAGCCAGAATAATTGATTTAACTCATATACATTTATAGAGTTAATGCAGAACATAGCCCCTCCACATACTCAGAAGACTGATAGCTGCCTGACCAGAGGCCAAGGAAGACAGTACACAAAGAGCTTTCAACAATGCCTACTCCCAAGGACGTTTTCTGCTGCTCCCATGGACGTTATCTGCTCCAGTAAGCAAGCAGCATATCTTGCTCCCATCCATCAGAGAAGGCGGCTGCTTCCCCAGTGAAGTAACCCTTCTCTCTACTTGTGGGCATAAAAAACTCTGCTTGTACTTGGTCGAAGCAGTTTTTATTCTCGAAACTCCAACCGGCCACTGCTGAAGCTTCCCTGACTCATGAATAATAAATGGCATTTCTTACCCCTCTGGTCCTCATGGTAGTTTTTCTAGAATATTCAAACCCACGTGCAAGTTCCAGGCCTGGGGTTCTGTTACAATTGGCGTAGCAGCAGGATATTCCGGAAAGTACCTAAGTTAAATTGACCTAGAGTGAGGGGAAGAACATGCCTGGTAGGGGTCTGCAGGGGGCAATCCCGAGTGGGCCTCTGGATCCATGTTGCTTGAAGTAGCAAGCCTTTTTACATTCTTGGGGCAACCAAGGGAATGAGAGTATGCTCCCAACACACCTATAGGCCTTTTACAGGTTTTACTGAAAATAGGGGAATTGCGTTCTTTAAAAAAGAAGAAGGAGCTGTGGGCTATAGCAGCCACAGTGGGCTGGCTCCTTCTTCAGGCACTGTGTGAGGCTACCACTAAACAGTTGCCGGCTGAAGAAAGGGTGAAGAAAGTGGAAGAGGAAGTAAAGCTAGAAAGAGACCTGCGAGTCACACAGGCTAATAGCAAGGATATTCTGGGATGACAGAACAGACTAATGAACAACTGCAGGACCTATCCTGCTGCTTTGCAAAAGTATGGGGGCAAAAGCTAACAAGAGGTCACATATGGGCAGTAATTGCACAGTCTGAATGGAATCCCAATAAGTGGGATCCCACAGCAGAAAGTGAGTCTGAGTCAGATGAGGAAATAGAGGTGTCCCTCCCAGAGGAAGCCACATGTATGTCTCAGGCCAGCCCAGTAATTGTTCAGAAACTAAAGACTCAACAAGAACGTCCTGAGAGACAAGATTAGAGGAACCTGCCTCTTCCCCTTAAACATCTACACACCTCTGCCTGGCCATATACATAGGCGGAGTTGGTAGAGCTGGCCGCCAAGTTCTACCAAAAAAAGATCAGGGTCCATCACGGGATGGCTACTCTACCTCTGGGACACTGATGTGGATGGCATAATACTGTTTGTGGAGGAATTGATCCAGATGGCCTTTGTCACCATCCACCCTTCTTTGTGCCAACACATACATGGGGCAATCCAATATGTAGAAAACGCTTTGCTGCTGATTTGGCTCATGGCGGGTAGCCACACAGCTTGGCCAAATGAAGGCGATTTGCCAATGGCCCAGCCATACTGGAAGTCCATGTTGGAACTGCAGGTGTTCCTTAGGGAGATGAGAATACGACATGCTATTTACATCAAATTATTTGAGGGCCTTGATGTGGTGCCATTTACTACAGGTATGCGGGACCATGTCATCCAGACGGCCTCACTGGCCTATTATGGTACTTTGCTGCCAGGTAGCATCACAGGCTGTTACCCATTTGAGGGAAATTGAACTGGCCAGGCAAAACCAGGGGGCCCAATGGGCCCAGGGGAAAGACAACCAATTGTGGGTGTGAAGCGGAAAGTAAGAATGGCCTGGTAAAGGTGACCAAAAGACAACTACGGACGGATCTGATAAGGGCCAGAGTAGACCCAAAAAAGATTTATCAGCAACCCAATATAGTACTGGCAGCCCTGTGGCATCAGCTTAAATCAGAGAAGAAATTCCAACCCCTTCTCAACAGGTGGGCAGCTGTCCACACCTTGGAATGGACCTCGAGCGGAGCATACTCTTGACCCTCAGCCCCTTGTCTGGATGTCTTTTTGTGGGACAAGGACACGTCCAAAATATTCACCCAGACAGTCAAGATCAATTCGCCTTTACCTGGGAAGGAAAACAATGGACCTTCACTGTCCTACCGATGGGGCATCTCCATAGTCCCACTATTTGCCATGGTTTTGTGGCTGAGGATTTGACTGGCTGTGCTAAACTCCCCACCATACAACTCTACCGTTATATTGATGATGTCATGCTAACCTCTGACTCTCTTTCAGACTTACAGCAAGTTGTACGCTGCCCCTGCCTTTTCCTAGCCTCTTGCTCCCATCCATCTAAGAAGGTGGCTTTCCCCTAATGAGATAACCCCTCCCTCTGTTTTGGGGTATAAAAACTCTGCTTGCACTTGGTTAGCAACAGTTTTTATTCCTGCATCTTTGACCAGGTACTGCTGAAGCTTCCCTGTCTCATAAGTAATAAAAGGCATTTTTAACCCTCTGGTCCTCCTGGTGGATTTTTCAGAATATCCAAACCCGCATGCAAGTTCTAGGCCTGGGGCTCCTACGTTACAACATTATCAGTTCTTGGCTGGATATGTACAATGGAACCCAATATATTGAATTATTTCTCACCAATTGTTATAATAATTCTAATGCATAAAAAACTGATGTAGTTGTGGCAGACACTAAAAATCCTCCATCCAGCAGTCATTCACAACCTCTTTCCCCTAAGTAGACATCCCATCACAGAAGCTATGAAAGCTAAACACTCATGTTCCCAGGCTCCCTTATAGTTGTGTGTGGTCAGGTGGCAAGGTACCAGCAAATATAAGCAGAAATCTGCTAGGAGCAGGGATTCTGTGCAGGTCTAGATTTTCTAAGAAAAGGGACAGAAAGCTTTAAACATAGATATCTACTTGTATTAGCACAGTCAAATGAAGACATAAGGAAGCAAACATGAGCACTTCTATGTCAGAGAAGTTGGCCTTGTTGCTACACCAATACCAGGAGTCACCATATTCACATTTCTTATTTTTAAGACATTATAATCAAAACTAAATGCAGTTCATCAATAAAGATATTTACAATATAAAAAGTAAAATAATTATTTCTTGAGTACAGCTATTTGATGTATAAAGGATTAGTTTCTATTATTTTCCCTTCAGATGCCTATTATAATTACATATTACTTTTCATTTGTTATTTATGGCTATAATTCAATTTTTTATCATCTTACACAAAAAAATCCAGTTGGCATTGTTATTTGTCATTGAATCAGTTATGAAAAAGTTCATTTGTTTATTGATCCACAGCCCTCTGTCTTCTGGTTCTCACTCAGCCTGTTCTTATATACGCACCTCAAATATAAAACTTATGTCCATAGGATCAAGAGGTAAGCCTCTTAGTAGTTCTGTTTGATAGAACTTTCTTT
Organism: Pteropus vampyrus; assembly: GCF_000151845.1. Lineage (NCBI taxonomy): Eukaryota > Metazoa > Chordata > Mammalia > Chiroptera > Pteropodidae > Pteropus > Pteropus vampyrus. The sequence continues at coordinate 2,658,992 of NW_011888982.1, forward strand.
GTGATAAAAAATGTCCTTTATCTGTACGGTCTAATATGGTAGTCACTAGCTACAGGCTACAATTGACTAGTTAGCACTAGAAATATGGTTAACGAAATTAAAGAAGTAAAACTTTTATAGTATCTAATTTAATAGATTTAAATTTATATATCCATATGTAGTTAATGCCTACTATATTGGACAGCGGAGTCAGAGCAACTAAAAGAGAATAATCCAGAATAGTCTATGTTCACTGTACACAAATTGTCTTATGGACTAAATTTTAGATTTCATTGCCTCCAAGTCTTTATTTTTTAAGCCAGTTTGCAACTCTTCTCCACACTTAAATTCCTAAAGCACTGGATATTTCACAAGCTTGCTCAGAAGACTGTACATGATTCTCATGGTCTAAGAATTAAATTCTAACTTCAAAGACTGGCATTTAAGTCTTTAAAACTTAGACTTTTTTTGTCTTCTGAAATTCCTCTGTCCACATGATTATTCTTACCAAAATGGTCTGCTCACTGTGCTCTAAAAATATTTTTTTCCTGCTCATTGTGATTTTCTCACCTGAGATGTCCTACATACAACCGTAGATCAAATTGGCAAGTATTACCATTTTATAATATTATTCTCCAATTCATAAACATGGGATGTTTTTCCATTTATTTTGGTTCTCTTTAATTTCTTTAAACAATATATCATTGTTTGTAAAATAAAAAAATAGTTTCTTTGTTAGATTTATTCTTAAGTATTTTATTCTTTGTTGATGCTAAAAATAAAATTATTTAATTCATTTTCATTGTGCTTCTTGCTGGAATATAGGAATATGATGGGTTTTTATATATTTATCTAATATTCCTGCAACTTTGTTGAGCTTTTTTATTATTTCTAGTAATTGTTAATGGGTGTCTTAAGATTTTCTGTGTACAAGACCATACTTTTTTAAAAAAATAGAGATAGTTTTACTTTCTTTCCTAGCTTAATGCCTTTATTTTTTTCTTGCTTTAGTTTCCTGGCTAGAAATTTTAGCACTTAACTGAATAGAAATAGTGAGTGGACAACTTTTTCTGATTGTAAAGGGAAAGCATTCAATCTTTCACCTTTAAGTATGATGTTAGCACTGGATTTTTCATAGAAGTCCTTTATCAGTTGAGAGATTTTCATTCTAGTCCTATTTTGTTGAGAGTTTTTATCATCAAATGGTGTTAGATCTTGACAAATGCTATCACTGTGTATTTTGAGATAACTATGTGTTTTTCTGTTTGTCCTTTATTGTTATAGTGTATTACATTAATTGATTTTCAGATGTTAAAACCAACCTTGCACTCGGGATAAATTTCACTTGGCTGTGAAATAAATTTTATATATGTTACTGGATTCTGTTTGCTAGTATTTGGCTGAAGGTTTTTGTATTTATAATCATAAGAGATATTGATCTTTGTGATATCTTTGTGTAGATTTAGTATCAGAATAATTTTGGTCTCAAAGAGTGTGTTTAAAAGTGTTCCTAACTCCTATATTTTTTGGAAAGGTTTGTGAAGAATTGCTATTAATTCTCCTTTAAATGTTTGTTAGAATTCACCAATGAAATGATCTGAGCCCAACTGTCCTTTGTAGGCAGTTCTTGAAATTACTAGTTGAATCTCTTTACTTGTTTTTGATGTATTCACGTTTTCTGTTTCTTCTTGAGTTAGTTTTGGTAGCAAGTCTAGAAATTTTTTTATTTCATCTAGTTATGTAATTTTATGGCATATAATTATTCTCTTATATTCCTTTTTATTCCAAAATTTGATAGTAGTATTTCCTCTTTCTTCATAAATATTGGTAATTGAGTGTTTCTCTCTTCCTCTCTATTTGATTAGTCTAGCTAAAGTCTGCC